>NC_142009.1:1088700-1388700 GCF_049901735.1 Notechis scutatus
TTTTAGGTGTTGTTCGTCGGCTAAGCATTTTGTTCTGGAGATGAATGTCTTGGCTACAGAATTGATCTGTGCTGGGTGGTGTTGTGAGAGTGCGTGTAGATAGCGGTTTGTATGTGTTTTCTTCTGGTAGATGGTGTGCCCTAGGGAGCCATTGGATTTTTTGTATACTAAGACATCTAGGAAGGGAAGTTGATTGTTAGCTTCTGTTTCCATGGTGAATTGTATTTTTGGGGTGTAGGCTGTTGAGGTGAGTGAGGAAGTTGTTCAGTTTTTCTTTCCCGTGTGGCCAGATTATGAAGGTGTCATCTACGTATCTGAGCCAGAGTTTGGGTTTGTGATCATATTTTTCTAGAACTTGTGTTTCAAAGTGTTCCATGTAGAGGTTTGCGATGACAGGTGAGAGGGGTGATCCCATGGGTGCTCCTTCTATTTGTTTGTATTTTTGTCCATTGTAGGTGAAGTATGTATTGGATAGGCAGTGGTTGGTCAGATCTAGGAGGTGCTGGGGGTGGTGGTTTGTATTTGTTTTGGATGGCTGTCAAGGCTTCTTTTATTGGCACTTGGGTGAAGAGGGATATGACATCGAAGCTCACTAGTAGGTCGCTGGGTTGTAAGTTTTGTTTCTTTATGATCTCGATGAATTGGAATGAGTTTCTTACATGTGAGTTGATGGATTCTGCATAGGGCTGTAGTTGTTTGGTGAGAAATTTGGCTAGGTTTTGTAGAGGTGAGCCTATGGAGCTGACTATTGGTCTAAGTGGGGTTCCTTCTTTGTGTATCTTGGGGAGACCATAAAGCTTAGGGCATCTGGATGATTTCTCTCTGAGTATGATTCTTTGCTGGATTTCTTCGCTGATGGGGGAGGGTTTTATTTTGGATCTGGTGGTTTTTTCTAGGTAAGTGGTGGGGTCTGTGTTTAGGGGTTTGTATGTGGGGTCTTGGAGTAGGTTGGTTAACTTGGTTTGGTAGTCAGATGTGTTCATAACCACTGTCACGTTGCCCTTGTCTGCTGGTAGGATTATTATGCTGGTGTCTTCTTTCAGGTTAAGTAGTGCAGTTTGTTCTTCTTTGGATAAGTTGCTTTTGGGTGGTTTGCTAGTGCAGAGGATGTTGGTGATTTCGAGTCTGATTCTATTAGCATCATCAGGGTTGGTTTTGGTCAGGCTGGTTTCAACTCCGCATATGATGGTTTCTGTGGGGATGTGTTTGGGAGCGACAGCAAAGTTGAATCCTTTAGAAAGGACATTGGTTTCAGCTTCGGTGAGGATCTTGTCTGAGATGTTGTGCACTGTTTGTTTCATGTGTGGCTGTGAGGGGGGAGGAGTTTGTTTCTGGCGTTGTTGTAGTTTTCTGAGTTTGTTGATGTGTGTGTCTGTCTTGAGGGTGGTCTGTGTTTCGGCTCTCCAGACAGCAAGTTGTTTGGATTTGTCCCAAAATGAACAGGGGTGAATCTTGTTGCTGAGTCTGAGGTGAAGTGTGAGGAGATCTTTGTTGATTTGGTCTAGGAGGAATCTTTTTGTGTGAAGTTCATTTCTAATTAGGGCCAATTCTGACTCACACCCACACAGAAGATGAGACACGACCATGAACCAGAAGCCGTACTGCAGCTGCATCACTACCCGCTTCAAACCCCTCTGACCCATACATGAAGCGAACTGACACCCACCATGAAGATGCACATGAAACAAACAGTGCACAACATCTCAGACAAGATCCTGTGAATTGTTGGGGGCTTTCTTGTCATGTTCTAATTTCTTTAGTTTCTTCAGGAGTTTGTCATTTTTGTAAGTGGTTTCAGTTTCAGCTCTCCAAGTTGTAAGTTGTTTTATCTTGTCCCAAAGTGGAGGGTGGATTTTGTTGCTCAATTCCAGGTGTAGAATTAGGAAATTTTTGTTTAACTGATCTTCACACCACAAGCCAGGCAAACACCTGGACACAAACAGACTCCCCCTGATACCTCCAGCTCAAACACACCCCAACCAGGCACCCAGATGAAACCTAGCTTCCTAATAAATGATAGTCGTCCACTTACTCGGAGCCAAGCCGCACTGAAAGCCTCCAATACAGGAAACACAATGTTGCCAGCCAATCAAGACAATAAAAGCCACAAAACAGACAGAAGATATTAGAAGCACCAATCAAGCAGAACACAGCAAACTCCAAGACCAATAAATACAGACCAAGACTCCCAACCAATCAGGATGAAGAAAAAACCATTCTGGCACAGCAGTAGGCTAGCCCCAAATTTAGAACTGAAACAACTGTGAAAGTCTGACTCACAGACTGTTAAGGTAATTCCCCTTTAGGAGAATGAGCGCATACAGGGAGACGTATAGAGAGAAGTGTTTGAATAATACACACACAGTACACAGATACACTGCACAGTAAATGTAGGTTTTTACTTCCAGAAAGGTTTAAGCAAAGTCCAAAATAAGCAATCCAAAGTCATTCACAAGTAAATCAGTCAGTTTTCAATCCAGGGATAATCCAAATATCAAAGTCCAGTGTCAAAAACAGTTCAGTAACAGACTTACATTAAATCCAGTAATATCAGTCAATTAGAAGAAATGGAGCAACAGCAATACTTTCCAACAGAAGGAAACAGAGATACTCACTCAGACACACTCTCTTCTGAGACTAAGACAAACCAGGTTTCTGGCTCCATCTTATGGCCGTTTGAGAAACCACACCTAATTGCAGTTTTTAGCATGCTCTTAAAGAGACAGTATTAAAATGTCTATCCTGGTTTATATATTTCTAACTGAAATACCTGTTAGGTGACTTATATTCCTAACACAGATGAACACAATACAGAAGCCTGATGATAGCAGATGAGATTATGCCGAAACGTTGCTACAACTTTAAAAGCACAACTATAATGATGTGGGAAAATACCCGAACAAAGCTGAATACCTACATGTAAGTACCCATGAAAACTTAAGAAAACACACACACACACACATATATATATATATGGTATTCGGCTTTGTTTAAAAAAAAGTTTTCCACATGTTTGCTGGTTCATTTGTTGAGAACTGATTTCTTAACTTTTCAGAGTAGTTTCTTTTTGCTGCTCTGATCTCTCTTGTTAATACGTTTCTGGCCTGGTTGTATAGCATTCTGTCACCTTTTCTGTAGGCTTCCTCTTTGGAACGACATAACTGCTTAAGTTTAGCTGTGAACCAAGGTTTATTGTTACTATATATTTGCAGGTTCCTTGTTGGTACACATAAGTCTTTGCAGAAGTTTTCTTTCTTCTGCCAAGAAATGCGGAGGAGACGGGCAGTTGTGTGTGTGGGGGGGGGAGGGCGTTGTTTGACAATTTCAGAATGGAAAGTGGGCTGAAACCGGAATGAAACCGCAGCTGCCCCGGGGTGTTCTCCGGACATAAGGAAGGCTGGGTTCAAGGTTTGAGCCAAAGGCTCAGCTACCTGCGGCCTTCGTGGGCGGAGACCGACCAGCCAGGTGGACCAGGGATCGGGCTACCTTAACAGATAACAGATAATCAGAGTTGGAAGGGACCTTATAGGCCATCTAGTCCAACCACCTTCCTTCTCCTCTTTGGCCAAGCCAAAGTGGTGGCGTGGGAGACAGGCACGGATAGCTCGCGCTAGCTCTGGCCAAAGCCCCAAGCGAACACGCTTAAGGCCGGCTGGCCACCCCGGTCACCCGTAGGAGCGCTGAAGGGCAGAGGGGCTCCGTGGGAGGCGAGGGGCATCCTGTTCCCTGCGGCCGGGTGCCTGGGACCAGGCCAAGCGTGGGGGATGATGCTTCTGCCCCTCTCCCGTGTAAGCCCCAAATAGCAACATCTGCCGCAAGCACAAAAAGGCCGAAGGGCAGGAGGAACCCGGAGACAGGCTGGGCTGGAAGAAAGAAACTGGCTTTAAAGGGAGAAACATCAGCCCAAGGGCGCAGCCCAAGGTCCCTCCGTCTTCTCCTTCAGGCACCCTCTTGCTTTGAAATCTCTGTTTTCAGGCAGCATTTTACCAACCCGCAGCATCCGACGGGAATATCTTAATATATACCAAATAGCTATGACTGTTACCAAATAACTACCCCGAGATGGACGGCAAACAAACATAATAAATGTATATAACTATTAGAAGTCCTGCCCCACAGCCTGAATTCAGTAGTTGATGAAGTTCGGTCCGAACTTAGCATCGTCTCTGAGTTTAATGGCAGCCAATGATCAGCAAGAGGAGATCAGTCGCGCCCTGCTGTCCGCCCTGCCTCGCCCGCCCCCCGCGTTTCCCAGCAGGACATAAGCCTCGCCCTCTCCCCCTCTTCGGTCACGGGGAACAGGTCGAAAGCTTTACCACTTGAGCCAAAGAGGATTTTCAGCTGCACAAAGAACCCACCAACCGAAATGCGGAATAAAGCTTGTTTGTACCAGACCAGAGAAAAGCGATCCTGGGGTGGGGTGGGGGGTGGAATCAAAGTTAGGCATCCCTTTAACTGCAGCACAGTGGTAGGAATTTCCCAGGTGGAGATTCTCAGTCATCCGGGTTATGGCTGCCCCAAAGGTGCGTTTCAAGAGGCAATTGGACTTTCTGGGTTTTCTTTGTTTCCCTTCTCATCCAAGAAGCTTCTTCAGCTCTGACTGGATGGTGGCGAAGGGAAAGATTTATCCTCTTTGCAGACAGCTGGTCATTTGCATCCTTTTTAGAGTCATTGAGGCCACTTGGAGTTTTGTCTGTGTCCTCAGGGTCACCTGAGTGGTGCAAATGCAGGGGTGGGATTCTACCGCTTCGGCCCAGTTCTGTAGCTCCAAAGAGCAGCTGACACTGAACCGGTTCTCTCTGAAGATCTTCATTTCTTCGGTTGGGCCCACCGGGGCTCTAGGCTGTCCTTTATTCTTACCTTAGTTAGATGGCTATTGCTTACAGAAGTTGTTTTGCAAGTACTGCACACGCACACACAAAGCACACGCTCACCGAACCGGTTGTTATGCCAATAGGACCCCACCCCTGTGCAAATGGGTGTAGAGCCTTCTTGGAACTGTTGAAAGGACCATGTTGTAGACTGGAGACAGATGACGTCTATCCTTCCCCCTTTGAGGAGGGAGGGCTGTTCAGTTAGAAGCTGAAGAAGCTTCTTGGGTGGGAAGTGAAATCAGAAAGTCCAGTTGCCTCTTGAAAAAGCCTCTGGGGGGTTCCTGGCCCAGGACCTCTTGGGGACCAGCCACCCGCCCGATCCCCAGGAGCAATGCTTTCTTCCTAGGGTGCCCAAGGAAGACACACCTTCAGTCGTGCTCCTGGCGTACATGGCTACAGCTCTACTACTTTCTGCAGCAGGGAAATGTGCAAAGGACGACCCAAGGGAAGCTTGTTGAGAGCATGGGGTGGGGTGAGGGCCTTAAATTCATTTGGACAAGGGAGGGGAGGTCATAAGCTGGTCCCTCCCCTTTGCCAAGGGAGGCACCCATCAGGGCATGCCCAAGCCTTAAGAGGGGCAGCCCTGCCCCCTCACCTAGTGCCACAAAGGGGGAGTGCATTGGGGGGGGGGGAGGGGGAGGGACATCCACCCCAAAGGGGGGCGGGGAGCAGTGTGCCACTTGTAATTCCTAGGTGTTGTCGGTGGAGGCTGCCAGTCCTTTCTTTGCCAATTGAGCTCCTCAACACCCTCAAGGGGGTAGACAGGCACCAGAGGAGGGCAAAGGCCGTGGAGATGAACTCGGAGAAAGTCAGAGCACCCAACGGTCTGAACCTCCCCCAGCCGTGAAGGGGCCATTGGCGCTTTGTCCTGGCAAGGGCTGTGGGGACATCCTTTGCCCCCCACCCCAGAATGGTGATCGAGGGGCAGAAGGCCAGCCCCCCTCCCTTGGAGCAGCAGGGGGGGGTCTCCTGGGGGGGGGGGCTGCAAAGGATCAATAATGACATGGATGAGGCTGCCCCACCCTCAGACCTGGGGAGGGCATCGTAGCTGGGTCAATCCTGGGGGGGTGGAGTGGCTCTAGCCCAGCACCCCATCTTTGGCCATTTTCCTCAGAAGACAAAAGGCTGAGACCAAAGTCCAGAAGGACCTACAAATATAAAAAGTGAGCTGAAACAATAGCAGGTCTAACTGTACATTATTCTAAAAACTGGGGTGGGGGAACACATGCTTCCTCCCTCTGAGCAAGCTCTTAAAAGGGCACCGGCCGCAGGGAATAGTGGTCCCAGGGCCAATAAAATCAGAAGCGGCTCCTTGGAAGAACCTTCCTTCAAAGGCCTTAAAAGGGGCAGCAGCCAGATTGTGGAGCACAGCAGGAATTGGGTTTCTAGTTTGTGTTTGTGCAAGATGTTTGTGAGAATACAACCAAAAGCACCCCCTAAACACAGGCATTTGCACCCTGGACCACTGACACTCAGGGGTGAGCCATGTATCCAAACCACAAGCCCTTGAACCTGGCCTGAGCCTTCCGGCATGGGGACCACCTGTACCTGCTCTAGGCAGGTGGGGCGGCCCCCACCCTCTCCTAGCTAGGAGGGGAGAAGATGGAAACACTGTGCTGGCGGCAGTATTTTCCACAACTGCTTGCTGTGGTTGCTATTTCGATGATGATGATTATCATGATTATTAATTCTGATTCTGTATCGTTTTTACTAGGCAACGCTGCCTACATGCTGCCTAGCAGTTCCAGTGGCAGACAAATTTCAGGAAGAAATGACACCTGTTTAATTTGCAATTGCAAATTAAACAGTGTGAAGGGGCTGCAAAATAGCCATAGCCCTCAGACTTCTATACCGCTTCAGTGCTTTACAGCCCCCTCTAAGCGGTTTACAGAGTCAGCCTATTGCTGCCAACAATCTGGGTCCTCATTTTACCGACCTCGGAAGGACAGAAGGACGAGTCAACCTAGATTCAGGTGGAAGGGCCTCAATCAAAGCGAAGCTTCCAAGCCTTGGGCTGCAACACACAGCGATGCCTCAGAAGACCCTGGAAGGAGCCAATGTCTCCCCCACTCCTGGGGGCCTGGGCTTCAGTGTGTGTGTGTGTGAGAGAGAGAGAGGGGGGGAGGGAGGGAGGGAGGGAGGGGAGAGGCCACTTCCTTTGAGACATCATCTCAGCCTCCTTGCTAACATGGGTATCAGCAATGACGTGTGAACGTGACATCACACATGCGTCTTCCCGGAGAAGAAGATCCACCCATCATGCCAGGAACAGCAAGGCTGCATTGCAGCAAGGCATCCTTCATGGGGGTGGGGGGTGGGCGGGGGAATCCCTTTCAAATCGGCCTGGAAACCGCAGAAATTGGCAGGGGTGGGGTGGGGTGGGGGAGGACAGGTTGGCTGCAGAGAGCTTTAACTGTGAGAATGTCTGTTTTACTTTACTTCCGTGTACTTTTACAGGGTTTAAAGGGCAACCTTCCTCCCCCCAGTTTTCTCACCTCCTGTTGAGGCAGCCGCATGACCAGCTCACTATCTGCCCCTCTCTAGGAAGGGTCGGCCTGGGGGGGTTTAATGGAAAGACCACAAGGGAGCCGTGACACCCGTCTGCCCATCCTCAGCTTCCCAAGAGAGCGCCTGCCTCCCTGGCACCTCCTCCCTTGCCAGTCAGATTAATGCCACCCCTCCACCCTGGCCAGGAATACTGTAGGGAAAACCAGTGCAGGATGCCTGGGAAACGAGCTAATAAAGTCCCAAACAGAAACAATAAACAGAGACAGAAAAACAAGGGGCACCTGACGAGACCAGCAGAAAGAGCTCTCTGACAAAAAGGACAAATATAAAAAATGGAAAGAGGGGTTTGTAACAGAACACCAGCAAATAGCCCAAATCTGCAAAGGCCAAGTCAAGAAAGAGCAACAAATGTCAAAAATAAGTTTTTTTCAATATATAAGCACCAAGAGGAAAGTCAAGGAAATGACTGGTCCACCAGTGGGTGAAGATGGCCAGAAGATGATAGGTAACAAGAAAAAAGCAGAACTGCTTAATTTCTGACTTTCCATCTCTTTTTACACAAAAGGAAAAAAAAAAGTCCACTCTACCAAAAGCGGCACCGTGGGAGACAGAACAAGACAGCCAAGGATTTGGCAAGAGAGCGCCTCTCTGCATTTGGCCAGGATTTACACCCCAGGTTTTTGAAGGAGCCGGCAGACGCGATTTCAGAACCCCCGAGAGCCCAGCGGGAACTGCCAGAGGGCTGGAAAAGAGCCAGTGTGGCTCCAACCTTTGAAAAGGGTAAAAAGGAAACTACAGGTCGAAAAGCTTGACGTCAATACCTGCGAAAATCCTGGAAAAGATTCCCTCATCAAGGAGGCAGTTTGTGAGCATCCAGAAATGAAAAGGGCGATTCCTGGAAGCTGTTAAAAGCAGCTCACACCAAAGAAACATCATTGCCTTCTTTGATAAAGCGACTAAAGTAGCAGGCAAATGCTGTGACCACCACATACTTGGACTCTGACAAAGTAGACCACAGCCTCCTTCTTGGTGAGATGGAACCACAGGGGACAGATGGCATCACCACCCGAGGGATGGTCAGCGGCTGACCGTCCGCCCTCAGCACGTGGGCACAGGGGAGCTGCGCCTACATGGAGGGGAGCAGGCAGTGGGGCACTGTCTTAGGCCCACGACTCTTCAGTACCTCCATAAATGGTTTAGCTGAGGGGACAGAGGGGGGACCCATCAAATTGGCAGAAGACGCTGGTTGGGGGGCACGGCTAACACTTTGGAAGACAGCCTCCACACTCAGAAGCCCCTTGACAGGTTTGAGCCTTTGGCCCAATCCAACAAGACCCGCTTCCATGGTGAGGAAAGGGAGGCCCTGCACTTATTGGGCAGAGAAAAGCAGCTGCCCAGCCGCAGCAGGGCCTGTGAGGGAGGGTTCCGTGTGTTGTTTGAGTCAGCAGAGGGCTGCAGCTCTCGGAAAAGCCCCGAAGGCCCAAGTGCCCAGGGAGCCAGAGGCCTGCAGCGGGACAAGAGCTGCCTGGGCCTGGCTCCAAAGCCAAGGTGACCCCAGCTGCCCCTGGGCCAGGCCCTCCTGCCTGCAGGGGGAAGCACTCTCCCTCTCTCCCCCCTTCTCTCTCCTCTCTCCCCCGCTCCCTCTTTCTCTCTGTCATCCAGGCTTTGGAGGGGGGCTTGCAAGTCTTTGCCCCATTTCAAGGCAAATGCTCAAAGGAAGAGCAGCCTTTGCGTTTTCTTTCCAGCTATGATAAAATGTATTTCAGTTCTAAAAGGATTACATTTCATAAAATCCTACAATCCCAGTGTTCAAACAAGTGCCAGCAGAGGCTCCTCATAACGTCGCAGTGAAGCACACAGATCCTAAGGGTCGCTAGGAAAACGGGGCAGCAGACGTCGGCCGGGGCATAAGGAGACCCTGCTGGGAAAACCGGCTCCGTCCAGGCTCTTCCGCGCGAAAGGGAGGCACGGCAAGCCGAGCCAGGCTGCTCCGGAGGCCAAGGCGCCTCACGATGCGCATGGAGAGGTGCCGAAGGAGGAGGACCTCAGAAGTCACAGGGCGGCCTCTCGCCAGGAAGGCGTTCTGCGCTGCTGGTCCCAGCCCAGTCCGCCTGCTGCTCATCTGACTTCGGGCTCGGCCGAACCTGGGAAGGGAGAGACCTGCATTTGAATGCAATTCCGCCCACCCCCCCACAACTTGGCCCAGAAAGGAAGGAAGGCAAAGAGGGAAGCTGCCCCCACAGCGTTCGGGGGGGCTCTCCTGCCATGGGGCCGAAAACTCTTGCAGAGTGAATCCAGGCCAGACCCCAAAGGTGGCCGGGGGGGGGGAGTCCTTCCTCTCCAGCACAAGAGGCCTTTGCTGGGGCAGCAGGAGTCTTCCGGCACCCACTAGGTGCACGCACGCACGCACCGCACCCCCCGTTCAGGAGCAGGGAGGATGAGGAAGCAGCAGCCCTCACCTGGACCGGCTGGCTAAGGCCCACGAGGGACCGCAGCGTGTTGCTGTAGTAGCCCAGGAGGAATTCTCCCCCCGCTTTGGGGAGGCCCTCAGCCCCGAGGTAAACCTGCAAGCAAGGAAGCTGCCATCAACTTTCAGCGGCGGCAGAAAAGCAGAAAGCCCCAGGAATTGTCCTTCACCTGCTTGGCCCCGTCCTCGGAGGAAATCTCATTATCCTGTACCCAAACGTACGTGACATAGTCGTTCGCATGTCGGAAGGACACCTGCCAGGAGAGAGGAAGAGCTACAAGGGGAGCCCAAAGGCCCCTCCTGCCCACACAGGTGGGAGGGAGTGCAGGCCCAGACCAACCAGCCGTCCCTTCAGCCACCAGGCCAGACAGGCCCCTGTCAGGGACTGTTCCCTCCCCCCCACCCCACCCCGAGCCCATCATCCTCTGGGCAGGTAGGAGCCTCTCCCATCCCTCGGGGGTGGGTGGGGTGGGGTGGGGGGGTGTTGGAAACGGGGAGAGGGTTTTTCCCAGCAGGCAGCCGGCTTGCTCCCCTTCTTGCAAGACCGTGTGTGTGTGAGTGTGTATTGCAGCCTCTGCTGAGGTGGCTAGGAAAACTACTTCCCTCTGGCCAAAGGCGGCGGCCTCAGGACAGCCTGGCTTCCATGGGCAGCAGAGCAGGGCTGGGTCTGAGCACCAGCCTGAAGCCCCCTCCCTCCACACCCCTGGTGCCAATCACCCTGTAGAGCCCAATCCAGTCCCAGGCACTGCTGGCGAATTCTGGAGCGGTGACGTAGCTGACCGTGGCATCCTGCTCAGCCCTCCAGGTGCCCACCGGGCGCAGCACAACCAGGGGCTCCGTCTGCAGGGGCTGCATCTGCGGAAACAAAGCCGCCCCCCCAAGATGAGAAGGCCAGGAGTGCCCCACCCCCACCCACCCTGGAACCCCTGGGGCTCTGCTCCTCCTCCCAAGGCACAGCCCCTTGGCACCCAGCCCGCTTCACACTTGGGGTCAGGCCAAAGCAACAACCTGGGGCTGGACCGGGCATTTAAAGTGCTCCTTCGTTTAGCCTTCTGTGGTTTGGGGCTGCAATTCCTCTCTCCGCCTCCCCGTGGGGGAAAGGAAGCCCTTCTGGGGGGCTGGACCTGGGGGTTACACTTGTTCTGCTAAGACTGTTTTAGGGCCGGGGGTTTTCCCTTTGGGCGGGGGCTGCTTCTTGATAAAGGTGCGCAAGGAGAATCTCCTAAACAAAACTGTCGCCACAACCCACAGAGGCCTGTGTGTGTGTGTGTCATACCTGTGGGGAAAAGGAGTGACACGCAGCCCTCGGGCCATCCTCAGGGCTTGCCTTCATTCAGGGTTTGTGCCCAGGCAATGCTGGTTTATTCAATTCAACCTGGCTAAGCAAGCCACAGCTCGGCCCGGAGTGTGCAGGGACACGAAGGACACTGTTCCTAGCCGGAGGCTTCAACGGGGGCCCCTCGGAGGCCCTGCACCAACCACAAACCCGGCGGCATCGGCTGAGTTAAGGGCAGGCTGTCCTGCTTCGCTTTAGAAGCCAGTGGCAGAAATGCCCAGGGCCGGTGGGAAAGGCCTGCCTCAGGGTGGCAGGCTGGGCAGTATCCCTTGGCAGCTGGGTGCCAAGCGGACAAGCCCATCAGCCGGAATCCCAATTTCTCTGGAGAGGAGCAGCTGATGCCCCTGGGGAGCCAGGATGCTGCTACCTTCAGCTCAAAGGTGCCGGTGACCGGCTTGTGATCGCTGATGTTGTAGTCCATGTGGCTGGTGTAGCTGCCCAGGGAGAGGGAAACCCCTCCCTCCCCTGGAGCCTCCTTCGCCTTGGAGCACGAAGGGAGGCATTTCACTCTCCAGAGGATCCGGTCAGTCCAAGCAGGCTTTCGTCTCTTCTCACTGCAGAAGCAAAGGAAGCGTGTGTGTGTGTGTGTGTCAAGGACAGGGGCCAGCTGGCTCCCCAGGGCAGCCCAAGGGGCCATGCGCCCCACCCTGAGCAGAAGGGGAAGCTGGGCTGGGGGCTCAAGCCATTTTGCTGCATTCAGGGGCTAAACCTGGGCAGCTTTTTATCCGAAGCCGCTCCCCTCCCTCCAGGCATAAAAGCCCCCCTTTGCACCCCCCACCCCCACCCCACAAACAGCTCAGAAGCACTTTGGCCACAATTGTGGCAGCTGCAGTTCTGGCTCGTCTTTCCAGCTGGTCGGTGCTCGGGTGACCGAGAGCTCCTGGTTGAGCACCCTGGGCTGGACACGTTGTGAGCGTGCGTGACAGACCCCTGTGTCAACTCTTTTGGTCAGCTGCTGCTGCTGCTGCTGCTGCTGCTGTTTTAAGGGCCTCCCGGGTCCTGCTTTTGGCAGCTGCTCTGGGTTCCTCCCGGCGGTTCTGTGTGGCCGCCTTTGTCTCCAGGGGATCTACCTGCACAGCCCATAGAGAGCGAGGGGAGGGCCGCTGCTGCCCCCTGTGCGCCTCAGGAGGGTCAGAAGCCAATTCGCACGCCAGGAGCATCATCCCCCCAGCAGCCACCGAATTGGAAGACGCGGCTGTGTGAAAGTCAGCAGACTCCAGCGGCCCAAAGGCCGAAGTCTCCCTAAGCTCCCCCCCCCCATCTGGGGGGTCCTCAGTTACACCCAAGCAGTGCCTCCTCGGCTCTGCAAATAGAGAGAAGGGCAGAGGGACAACCCCCTCCACCCTTCCTGCTCCTGCTCGGACCACTGGGGAGCCCCGGTGATTTCTGTGGTCAGCGCAACAGCCCCACCTTAGTCCGAAGCCTCCCGCAGATCTCCGCGAGGGCAGTTACCTGGTGTCGTACTCATCCGAGTGCAGGTCAAACTTGTAGGTGGGTTTAAACTTCAGGGGGCCCTCCGAGAACTCCTGGAGGAAGAACGTCTTCTTCCTGGCCATGTTTAACTGGGAAGGGGAAGCCATTCATTGCTGCGCTTCCTCCTGGGAGCCAGCCACGGCAAGGAGCCCCCTCCCCGCCAGGAGAGAGACAGACTGGCACGCAGCTGCCCCTTCGGAAAAGGAAGAAATGGGGGTGGGGGGGGGACACACCAGGTGGGGGGATTGGCCAGGCAGGATCAGGAAGCAAGACGAGCCACTCCATTCAAAGGCCGAGGGGTCTGGGAATCCCAAGGGGAGGGAGGGCAGGCTGGGGGGTGGGTGGGTGGGGGGAGGCGAGGACAGGCAGTACCTGGTCCTTCTCCCAGAGAAGGTTGAAGCGGCTGCTGCTGATCGATTCTCGGATAAAGTGCAGCCCGTAGCCCTCGATCCGGAAGTTCAGATCACCAAACCAGAAGAGGAGCCTGAAAGGATGCGGAGAGCAGCGGGGAAGGGACGGCCCCTCTACGCCCTCCTTGGCTTCTCCCAAAAGCAACCGACCCCCCGCCCGCCTCTCCTTCCTTCCTTCCTTCGCCAGAGCCACGAGCCCCCCTGGGCACCAACCCTTCCAAAAGGCTTGTGGGGCTTTCAGAAGGGCAGCCCCCTCCCCCGGGAGAGCCACGAGGGATCTCCAAGCCAGCAGACCAAGCCCTCCCGGTGCCAGCGACGCTACGGGTAGCCTCGGATTTGGCTAGAACTATTTGGGAACTGTTCTGAGTCGGCTTAGGGCTGAAATGCAGATTAAAAAGGGTCTGGGATAACAGGGACCACATCGCATAAAGCGGAATGCGAGGCCCACTTTGGAACGGTTCGGTTTTCAAAACTGTCCCTTCCTTTGAACCCCCGCAGCTGACGGCTACCGGAGGGCGGCTCTGGAGGGCAACCAAGTGGCAGCGAAGGCAGATGCTCACCCTCTCTGGACTCTCCTTTCTAACCCTCCCCCATTTCTCTCCTTCTTCTGTGCCAGCCCCTCTCCCCTCCCCCCAGCCCCCTCTGCTGTTCCTTGGCATCGCCCCAGGGGGGCGCCATCCGCAAGGAGAGCAGCCGAACAGCCGCAGGGCCCTCTGGGGAGGCCACTCACTCGTGGTCCAGGGCGGAAGGGAACTTCTTCTCTTCGAAGTGCTGCATCTCCAGGATGTGTTCAAAGTCATCCAGGCGCTGCTTGGCGTTCTCCTGGTGAGCTGGCAGGTGGCAGTTCAGGAAACAGACCGAGCGGCCGTAGAGAGACAGGCGGATGGAGACCCCTCCCTTGTTGCCCTACGAGACAAGAAACGGCGGCTGCCTCCGCACTCCCGGGCTCCGTGGGGCGCACGAGGGGCACAGTTTTCGACACTCTGCCAGGCTGAAGCCCTGCCTTCAGGATGGACAAACTCACAAAGAACTAAACTGCAAAATACAGGCAGCCCTCGATTTGCAGCCACTCCTGTAGCGACTTTCAAATTTTGCACTGAAAAAAGTGACTTAGAAGCAGTTCCCATGCTTGTTGTGGCCATTGCAGCATCTGCACAAAGTGAACCAATCTGGGGAGCTTGGCGACCAGCATGTCCTTAGGATGGCTGCTGCATCCCCGCCAAAGGGAAGGCCAGAGTCTCGCTTAATGACCCCAGGAATGCAAGGGCAGCAATTTTAACAACCATAGTAAAAAGACCAGAAAAGGGGGCGCAATTCGCTTAGCAACTGCCTTGCCTAGCAATGGAAACTCTTGGGCTTCACTGTAGTCGTAAGTCGAGGACTACCTGTACATCAGGAGCAAGGGTGCGACCCCTAGATTGCCGTGGCGTTTCTTCATCCCTTTGTTGACAGTCGCCCTGTGGCCAAGAACCTGGATTCAAGCATCCGGTTGAGCTACGCCTTCTTTGGCAGGTGCCTCAGGGGGGCTCCGGCAGGAGATGCTCCCCAACACCCGTGAGGGCCACCAGGAAGCTGGGGCTTCTCCTGGCTGCCCAGCAGGGGCAAGGCTGGCCCGGTCTCTGAATGCCCGCTTCAGCCAATTTCACAAGCTTCTGCTTTTATATTTCACATCGTGTGTGTTGGAATGACTCGCTTTGGTGCCTTGAAGCAGGAAACACATATTTTCAAGCAATAAACCCCCCCTACCTGAGGATCTCCATTGCTACTGATTTTACTGGGGCTTGAAAGCTGTCAGGGAGTTATCAGCCAGCTTTGCAGGTTTTCCTTTTGCAATTAGCATTGCAAATTAAATACCGCTTATTGCATATTAGCTCTTATCGGGGTGTGAAGTTTGCCACTTTGCCTGCCTCCATTAGAAAGATGGAAACATACAAAAAACATTTAGGCAAAAACCAAAGGCATGCGTGGATGCGTGCGTGGACGCTTGGCCACAGCGGAATTCGGCCTTCCTGTATTTCCTGCATCTACCGTACCTGCAGCTTTAACCGACTGGAGGCCTGGCAAGGTCCCTGTGAAGCAGCTCACCCAGTAGCCGTGCAGGCCGGTGCGGGTAAACTGGCTCCGCACACTCCGGATGAAGGGCAGGTGGGCTTGCTTGGCGAAGAGGATGAGGACGATGCCCTGCATGCGGATGGAAGACACCTGAGAGCGGAGGAGAAGCAGCCCTGAGACATGGAGACGGTGCCACTTGCCACCCTCGGCTGGCAGCGAATGCCCAAGGCTGGTGGTGATGCCCAGAGATTACAATGGTGGGGGGCAGGGGGGGAAACAAGCCCTTCACCCTCCAGCTTTGTGGCAAAAGCACCCCCAAGAGCCGAGATCTGTGCGGGAAGGCCAGAGAATCTGCTCGGGACCCCTCAGACCTCCGGGGCAGGACGGGCTGTGGATTCAAAGCCCCCAGTTGGGGCTACATGCCCGGGAGCATTTCAGACCAGGGACCCGGGGGGCCCGCCGGCTTTGCCCTCCAGCAGCCCGCCCGACCCTCTCGGAGGCCCCCTTTCTTGGGCACGAGGGGCACCCCGGGGCCCTCCCGGAACCTCCAAGCAGCCCGGGGGCCTCTCCGCTTACCCGGACGTAGCCCAGCGGGGCGAGCGCGGCCGTCAGCGCGGCCGTCCAGGGGTCCTCGAAAGCCAGGTCGGAGAGGAAGCTCAGGATCCGCGAGTTCACCTCCTGTAAGCTGAGCAGCGGAGGCGCCGGTGAGGCACCCGGCCGGGCCAGGAGACACCCGAAGCGCCGCCGCCGCCGCCGGAAACCGTCCGAGGGAAGCAGAGCCACCAGCCAGATCTCCCCGCCGCCGCTTCCCGGGGCCGGGGGAGGGCGGGCAACCGCTGGGCTCGCGGGGCGGCGCACCTACCCGATGGCGTAGAGGTCCACGGGCGGCTCCGGGGCGCCGAGGCGAAGCAGGGCGGCCACCTCCCCGGGGGGCTGCGCGGTGCCCACGTTCCAGGTGACCAGGTGCAGCCTGCGGGGGAGGGAGGGTGGGGAGAGAGAAGAGGGGTGTCAGCCCGGCGGCGGAGGGGACGCGGCGGGGCAGGCGGGCAGGCCAGTGGGGGGAAGCTCCTCACCGGAGCCGCTGCGCCGCCGCCTCCATCTCCTCCGAGGCGGGGAAAGCAGGATGAGAGCGGCGGCCAGCGCCGGGCCAGCTCCTCGCCCGCGCACGACGTCACCCGCGCCCATTGGTTGCCGCGGCGCAGGCGCAATTTGCCCGGGTCCCGCCTCTGCCGCCGGCCTCTCGCGCCCCGCCCGCCCGGGGGAACTTGCCGCATGCGCAAGGCGGCCCCGGGAGGCAGGTGAGGCGCCGCTTCCGCCTTGGGAAGGGCCGCGGTGCCCGGTGGCCTCTCGGGCCGGGAAGAGGCTGGAACCCACGAAAGGCGGGCCCTGAGTCGAGCCGGGATGGCGGGGGGAAGGGTTCCGCGGATGGTCCGGCGCCTCTTCCCTAGGGGAACCCGGTTTGGGCCTCCCACCGTCGGTCCGAGACCCCCGGCCTCCCTCCCCTGCCAAGGGGTGATGCCTGGTGGCTCCGTGCGCGGCCCCGCCGCCAACCCCTGTACGGGCAGTCCTCGCTTCCCGACCGTGCATCGTCCAGTGACCGGGGAAAGCGGCCCTCGGCGGTCCTTCTAATCCTCCGCGCCGGCCGCCCCTCCCCCGCAGAGCAGGCGGGAGAGAAAGAGATCGCAAGGCTTCCTCTTCCCCCGCAGCGTCCCCCGACTGGTCCCGGTCCGCGGCCTGGGAGGGACAACCGACCCGTGCAAGCGAAGCTTCGTCTGTGCGTGTGCGGGGGTGTTCAGGTGGGCCCGCCCCGCCTGCAGAAAACCATTTTTCTTCCGAAACCGGATCCCGGTGCCGGAAAGGTCGGGGAACCACCGAGGGTGGGGGAAGTCATGGGCGTCCTATGCAAAGGGCGTGTGGGGCGCACACAGAATGGCCTGTACAGCCATGGCGGGGGAGGGGGTCGAACTCGATTTCAGGGAGGGCCGCATCGGGGGCGTGGCCGTCATGACGTCACGTGTGTTGGAGGGCACCTGTGGCGGCCCCAGTGCTCTGCCAGCGAAACCTGGGACTGGAACAACTGGTAACCAACAATACTAGACTTAACAACTGCCTCGATCTCATCTTCTGCAATAGTTTGAATTCAATTTACGGAATATAAATTAAAGAACCCTTTTCCAACAGTGACCACAGCATGATCGACTTTTGTCTCAACATACATCCACACAAAAATCAACACAATGATGTGATCCCCAATTATAACTTCAAAAAAGGCAACTACGATCTTATAGATAATGATCTCTCATCCCTTGATTGGCAACTTCTATTCACTGGATGCAATACTGTTGAAGACCATTACAACATATTTTTACTTGAAGTCAAAAGAGTCATCAAACTATATGTACCATTAACAACTCCAAAACCCAGAAAAAACAGATTACCCATAACAATAAGGAAGCTTCGATCCAAAAAGAGATCACTTTGGCGGAAAAACAAATCTGGTCACGTTGCCAACTTTAAAAGCTGATACAAAAATTTATGCCACCAGATAAAGACTGCACCAATTATCACATTAAACAAGAGGAAAACCTTCTACGCACCAATTCCACCCACGCTTTCTACAATTTTGTAAACAACAAAAGACTCAAGGTCCATCCCACCCCTGAAAGGACCTAATGGTAAAGACTGCAATGATGACACTATTAAAGCCAACCTCTTTAACACATTCTTTGGCTCAGTAATTGTAAACAGCAATGGATCATGCCCAGTATTTCCTAGTCAAACCACAGACAACTACAATGATCTAATACATATCGATTTTACAGTAGACAATGTTGAAAAATCACTACGCAATCTAAAACCATCTCTATCTATTGGACCGGACAGAATATGTGCCTACTTCTTAAACAAGCTATCCACTGCCATAGCCGAACCTCTAAGCATAATCTTTGAAAAATCTTTCAGGACCTGCTCCTTGCCTAACCTATGGTCACAAGCCACGGTCCTCCCCATCTTCAAAAAGGGAGACCCCAGCCTAGTTGAAAATTACAGACCAATCTCTTTATGCTGCCTCACCTGTAAAGTCATGGAATCAATTATTAACCATCCATTATCCTCCACTTAGAGACAATCTACTGTCTAATAAACAATTTGGTTTCAGAAAAAAACGTATCCTGCAATCTGCAACTCTTACACTGCAAAAACATATGGACTACACAACTGGACCAGTGCAAAGCAATAGATGCAATCTACATAGCCTTCTGTAAAGTCTTTGATTCAGTGGTACACGACAAACTACTCCTAAAACTAAAATCTTATGGTATCTCTGGACAGCTGCATAACTGGATAGAAGCATTCCTGTCAAACAGACAACAAATGGTCAAAACTGGGAGCGTCCTATCAAATTCTGTACCTGTCAACAGTAGTGTCCCCCAAAGCAGTGTTCTAGGACCAACTCTCTTCATACCCTACATAAATGACCTCTGTGATCATATTAAGAGCAACTGCGTTCTCTTCGCTGATGATGGAAAGCTATTCAACACCACAGACAATACTGCTACCCTTCAAAAAGACCTATGGTCAATCAAATGGCAACTTCAAATTTCAACAAACAAATGTTCTGTCTTACATATTGGCAAAAAAAAATCAGAAAATAAAATACAGGCTGAATAGTCAAGACCTTGTTGATGACCCAAACTCTGTCAAGGACCTTGGAGTACTTATCTCAAATGACCTAAGTGCTAGAGCCCACTGTAACTACCTAGCCAAAAAGGCATTAAGAGTTGTTAACCTAATCTTACATAGCTTTTTCTCTGGTAATATTACAGTACTAACTAGAACACACAAAACATTTGCTAGACCAATACTCGAATACAGCTCATCAGTCTGGAACCCATATTACGTATCTGATATTAACACAGTTGAGAAAGTCCAGAAATATTTCACAAGAAGAGTTCTCCATTCCTCTACTCGTTGCAGAATACCTTATGCCACCAGACTTGAAATTCTAGACCTAGGAAACCTAGAACTACGCCGCCTTCGGTCCGATCTAAGTATAGTATATAAAATCATACATTGCAATGTCCTACCGGTCAATGAATCCTTCAGCTTCAACCATAACAATACAAGAGCAAACAATAGATACAAACTCAAGGTTAACCGCACCAAACTTGATTGCAGGAAATACGACTTCAGCCACAGAGTGGTCAATGTCTGGAATACTCTACCTGACTCTGTGGTTTCTTCCCCAAACCCCCAAAAACTTTAACCTTAGACTTTCTACTATTGACCTCATCCCTTTCCTAAGAGGTCTGTAGGGGGCGTGCATAAGCGCACCAATGTGCCTACCACCCCTGTCCTATTGTTTCTTTTATTTTTCTTATATGTATCTGTTCTGTCTCACCTGTGACCACGAGGTGAGAGTCCAAATTTCCAAAGGAATATAAATAGACAGGACCAGGAACGACAGAGTTAAATTCCTTTGGCTGGAGAAGTCCTTGGCAGTCTTCCAAAAGCTGCCTGCCAAGTCCGATAACAAGACAAGACCATAAATCAAAGGCAAACGCCGCACAGAGAATTTGTCAAAGCTTCAATCCCAAATAAACAAGTTGTCCCGAACAAGGATTCAGAGCTAACATGCCCCCTTTTATTTCCTGAGGGGCGTGTCAGTCTCTCATCTCAGTCCCTGATTTGACATTTCCTTTTACGTTGCATTTCACGTCTATGTCTACGTCTTTGCCTTGCATCAAACCAACATTCTTCAGTCAGAGGCTCCGCTACGCTCTCCTGATTATCTGCCGACACCTGAGGCACAACCAGGGAGGAAGGTCCTGGGGAGGAAGATGATTCTGAATCCTCCAGCAAAGCAGGCTCAAACCTCAGAGCCAAATCCTCCTCTTCCTCCTGGCTCAAGTCTGTGTCTTCCAGCAAAGCAGGCTCAAATCTCGAGGCCAAATCCCTCTCTTCCTCATTGCTCAAGTCTGTATCTTCTAACAAGGCAGGCTCAGACCTCCGAGTCACAACATGTATCCATGTATTCATAACTATGTTTTTACTTATACCTATTATCTTGTAAGCAATTGACAAACCAAATAAAATAAAAATAAAATAAATAAATAAAACGGAGCTTGGGAGGCACCAGGGGCCAATCCTCTGCTATCTCCAGGGCAGTCCCCTGGGCCTTGAGTTTGATACCCCTAGTGTATAGGATCCCAGCCTCCAGTCTCTGCTCTGTTGGGACGAGGGAGAAGATTTCTGTATTTCATCATCATAATAGAAACAAAGACTTTGAGACTAGAAAGAATGTAGAGCAAGATGATTAGGGGACAGTTGGAGGCCAAAGAACAGATTGAGTATGTCCAGCTTAATGAAAAGGACGGGGCGACATAACATTTTCCAATATTTCAGGGGCTACCCAGAAAAAGAGGGGGTCAACCTATTCTCCAGGACGCCTGAAGGTGGACAAGAAACAACCGATGGAAGCTAATGAGGAGAAAGGCAACCTAGAACTAAGGAGAAATTTCCTGACAGTGAGAACAATTAATCAACTTTTTAGTTCTGCGTTTAACACAATTTTTCCACATAAGACTAGTGTCTAAACTTCTGGACCTTGGCCTTTCTTATTCAATCAGCCTTTGGATTATGGATTTCCTGTCTGGCCGCTCACAGAGGGTCAGATTAGGTAATCATACCTCTTCAGCCCTTAACACTGGTACACCACAGGGTTGCGTGTTGAGTCCCTTACTCTACACTCTTTATGTGCATGACTGCATTCCAACTCACGCTAGTTAATACTATTGCTAAATTTGCAGATGATACAACAGTGGTGGGACTTAGGGGTGGGGGGGATGAGTCTGCCTACCGAGATGAGGTGGACCAACAGTTGCATTCGTGGTGCCGAGACAATAACTTGGTCCTCAACATCAATAAGACCAAGGAGTTTATAGTGGATTATAGAAGGAACAGATCAGACATCCAGCCCTTGTTTATTAATGGAAACCAAGTGGAGCAAGTGGCCAATTTTAAGTTTCTGGGTGTTACCCTAAAAGAGGACCTGACCTGGGAGGCTCACATTGCAGCCCTGGTCAAAAGGGCCCAGCAAAGATTATACTACCCGAGGCTTCTTAGAAAACAACTGAATGAAAAACTGCTGGGGACCTTCTCCCGCTGCACCATAGAGAGCATATTAACTTACTGCACCTCTGTATGGTTTGCCAATTGCACAGGGGCAGGTAGGAAAGCACTCCAGAGGGTTAATGTCATTGCCCAGAGGATCCTGGGTTGCCCTCTCCCCTCTTTGGAAGAGCTTCATAGCTCCCGCTGCCTTAAGAAAGTTCAAAACATTCTCAAAGATCCATCTCATCCTGGGAATCCTTTTTTTGAACTATTACCATCTGGCAGACGGTACAGAATAATAAAAACAAGGACAAATAGGCTGAAAAACAGCTTCTATCCCAGGGCAGTAACTCTATTGAATTCTGCTGTATAGTGCAGTGTTGGTGTGTCAGAGGTTTTCAGTTCAATGTGTGAAGGGTGAAGGATGTGTGTTTGTGTTTATTTCCATGGTCATGATGTGCACTGAAGATGGTGTTTGATTTCGTTGTACGAGGTGCAATGACAAAGTAAACTAAACTAAACTAAACTAAACTAAAACTAAACTTGCTTGCAGAAGTTGTGCCCCAACACTGGAGGCTTTTAAGAGATTGGACAACCATTTGTCTGAAATAGAATAGGACCTGCTTGACCAGGGGATGGGCTAGAAGGCCTCCAAGGTCTCTTCCAACTCATTCTTCTGATGTATAGATGAATAAGCACCTCCCTTGAAATCTCTCCAATTCCTCTGCTCTGCTCTGCAGTGGGCAAGAGAGGGTCAGGCAAAGGAGAGATTTCCTATAGAAATTAGTTGCTCCTCATTCTTGCAAAACAGAGAACGGAGCTTTCAGGATGACCAAGGCGGCTCCCCAAAGGAGGGGAGTAGCTAGGAGGCTTTCCAAAGTTGTGGAATTTACTAGTCTTGTCTCCTTCCAGCAGGAAAGCGCGGTTGTAGCCACCGGATTTCCCACTTTGCAGCTGTTTCATTTAGGGGCAGAATTGCCACACTTAATTGGGTTCATTCAATGAGGACTATCTATATGACCTCCCAGCTGTCACTGTAATTGATTCATGGAAATTAATATCAGAGAGGTGGCATAAGGGGTAAGGAAGAGATTGAATTTCCCAAACCCCAGTATCCCTCAGAACAAAAACTCAGACAAGGTGCTCTTCTGTCTATGATTTTATTAAGAGTTATCTCCAATAGGCCTGTATTGGAAGATTGGGAGACCAAAAAAGGCACAACTCACAGTAAAGAAACAATGAAGATCATCTAACCTATCCTACAGAGCGGATGCCAGAGAAACAAACAGCACGGGGAACCCAGCTGGACTGGTCAGGGAGTCCTTGCAGGGTCGGAAGAAAAGAAACAGAGAAAAACAAGAGCATGCTACAGGGAGGTGGGGGTGGGGGGCACGTGTTGACCCGTCGGAGCTTCGACCATCACAACACAAAGCAAGTGGAACCTGCTGTTTGCGTCTCAGCACTCAGCTTGTAGCTCCCCCGTCACAAGCCCCTTTCAGGGTTGAGGATTCTGGACCGCAAAACCAGATGCAACGCAACGCACGGGAGCAGCTGCATTGACCCCCATCGCCACTTGCTCTCCTTGGCAGGAAACAAAGGGGAGGGGGCAGTGACCACTGCCAAGGGGGAACAGAGGGCTCTGCAGGAGAGCCTCAGCTGCAGCTGGGGAGGGGGCGCACTGGGTCAACTCCAACGCAGGACACGCAGTGGGGCAGGGTCTGCACTTGTCTTGCTGCTAAGCAAGGAGGTTATGTTTTAATAAGAATTCTTGCCTTTTCCTACTAGAGTCATTTTAATTCCCTCCCTCGTCCTCAAAATGTCACCATCTGTTCCCAGAGATGCTCTGTCCCCCGCCAGAAAGCCTCCGAATTAAACCCAAATCTTTTAAGCAGATCCTCTTAGCCACACAATAATTCTCTATGTTGTAGTTCTCTCCGTTTTGGAGGGGAGAGGATTACTAGGCGCCCGCGTGCCTCAGAGGAGAGGGAGGACCAGTGGGGGGACACAGCCGGATCCCAAAGAACTTGGCCTGGCCGGCCGGGGACATTCCAGCCCCGCTTTAATTCTGCCTCCTGTGCCCAGGAACCACCAACTTCCTGAAAAGCCCCCTCGGCTCAACGCGAAAGCCATAGAGGCCCTGCCAAGGAAGACCCCTTGGGCCACAGCAGGACAGGCTGGCTTATTGCACTTAAGGCAAGAAACTAATTGGCAGGCAAGGAATGGGGGAGAGCGGGGAGGGGGAAGCCTCTGTCCTCCCCAAAGCCCACTCCCTAACCTCTCCTCCGACATTGCTGCGGAGGCTGAGGCAGAGATCCAGGGATGGAATCCCCACCCCCCACCCCACTGCGGTGGGCGTTTGCTCCCCCTTGCTCATGCGATCGTCTGAAGGGGAGCCCAGTGCCAGGGTGGGTCGGGGACCTTTTCCAAAGGCCTAAATCCCAATTCAGGCGACCCCAGGAAAGAGGAGCTGAATGTGGTTTGGTCAGATGAGTGAGACCCTCCCCACTCAGAGGGGAGAGGGGCTTCCACTGTTGTTCCTGAGCTCCAGGACACACAGTGCCAAAGAAGTGGCGGCAGCCTCGGGGGTGTGTGTGTGTGGGGGGGTAAGGAGAAGTGACCACAAGGTGATTGGGGAAACCGTGTGCCAACAGCCAAACCTGCACCGAGGGGCCCAGAGATGCACCCAAGACAAGAATAATCTTTAGAGGAAAAAGGCTTCTGGATCGCAGCATTTGTGGCGCTCAGCGCTGAGCTCCCGTCTCCACAAGTGCGGTGCCATCCAGGATTCGGAGGAGGGGAAACACAGACAGGGACCAAGGAACTCTTAAATCACCACACCACGAAACTACTTCAAAAAAACCTGCCACTTGGAAACCAAAGAGTCACATGAGAACCGGTGTGTGCCCCTCCCTGGGGAAACGGGGTAGTCACAGAAGCAGCTGTCCTGAAGGGCCGCCTCTTTCCCGGGCACCGCGGCCCGGGCGCTCAGGACCAAAGGATTTGCTCACTAGATTAAGGGCAACTAGAATTAGCAAGGGGGGGCAGAAGTTGCCGGCTGACTGGAGGAAGAGGGCTTGAGTGTCCAGAGACGGTCCGCTGGTCAAGAGGGTGGAGTTCCTGGGCCTTCCCACAGACTCTCTCGCGAACTGCATGGAGAGAGAAGGAAGGAGTGGGCCAGGGGCTGAAAGGCCAGCCGAGGGGCACCGCCAAGCAGTTGTGGGCATCTGGGACCCTGCCTGGAAAAGGCTCTGCCTGGTTCTGACCGCCAGCCAGCCCTCAGGCCCCCCCTCAGCCCTATGGGCTCTTCCCACCCCCCATCATGGGTCCGATTTGATGGGAGACAGCACCGTTAGCCCCCCACCCCCAGCTTCAGCTCCTCTTTCCGAACCTGGGAGCAAGTGCAAGTGCCGGGCACCCTTGGCCACGTACCATGTGGGAAAGGAATCCCCGCTACTCATCTGCAGCTGACATGCCTTTCAGAGGGTCCCTCTCTCTCATCTGTGGCAGAGAAGGAAAGGTGAGGAAGGAAAGGAGGCCCAGGTGGGAAGCCCACCACCTCAGGCCCACCACCCCTGAAGCGCCCACCTCATCCAGCTGCCTCTTCGTCTCGTCCTCCATCCTGCGAATGTCCTCCATTGTCAGGTCAACCCATCTGTCAAGCCAGCAGAACAGCTGCCGGTGGAAATTCGTGAAAAGCCGCCTCTCTTGCTGCAAGAAAGCGGGAAGGGCCCCTGAAGCTCAAAGGAAGCCCAGCCACGCTTGGTCAAGGGAGGCCACACTCTCCCCCCCCCGAAACAGCCTCGTCCTCCCAAAGGGCCGGGAGTGACTCACACGGCCCAAGCGTGCTGCACCCTCTGCAGAAACGCCGCCAGGGAACGGCTGGTAGCTTCTGCAGCAAACTCTGCTCACCTTCTGGATGAAGTTCTCGATTTTGTTTTGCAGACCCCACCACTTGAACTTGACTGTGACGAGCTTGTAAGCACACATGTAGGGGCATTCGGCCTGCTTGCCCAGCTCCTTCTGAGAAGACAAGAGGCCAGCGGCCACTGCTCAGCTGGAGCCGCCCCACAGCCAGGGCGGCCATCCTCCTCCCCAGATCGGCATGGGTGGTCCCGGGGGGGGGGCTCCTTGGCCACCTCCCCTCCAGCTGTAGTTCTACTCAGCCCCCGCCCCCAGGCAAGCAAGAGGGGCTCCCTACCTTCCAGTTGGGGCCCAGAGGGCCACGGCCAGTCTTGACCGACTTAAATTTTGCTGGGTCTTCTTCTGGCTTGTAGTCCTGCTTGTAGTTGGACAAGAGAAGAACCAGAACGTTACGGAAAGGAAGAGAACTCCCTGCTCCATGCCACGGAAGGTTTCTTCTTCTTCCAGGCTCTGAGGAACCTCTAAAGAGGGATTGCTCCCCACCCTCCTCCTTCTCCCTCCCTCCCTCCTTCCCTTCGCTCCTCTCTGCCCTCCAGCCTGGTGGGGCTGCAGGCTCCATGCCAGTGAAGCCATGTGAACCAGGACAGAGTCCTTCCAATCCCCCACCCCAGATTTCAAGCCAGCAGGGATGCCCTTCTCAACTCCAGTTTTTCCAGTGGAGGAGAGTGGCCCCCTCCCCTCCACTGCCCTACCCTGGAAAGCACATGGCTCCGGTCCGCAATGTCTATATAAACGGCCTCCACGTTCTTCCACTCCTCAGGATCCAGTTTATGGACCTGCAGGGACAAGGAGGGGCAGGTGTCAGTCTACCCCCGAGGCTCCCCTCCGCTGCAGCTTTCGGGACATCCCTGAAAGTGATTTTGGGTTTTTTTTGGGGGGGGGGGGAGAGCAATTGCAAAAGAATTCCTGAGGAAAATTACATGCAAGAACAAACTGCAAATACAGAAAGTGATGGAGTCAAGAGGGTTCAAAAGGGGCAGCCAGGCGTCCCTTTCCTCCTTGCAAGCAAAAAATGGGGGTGGGGTATGGCAGTAGACCACCCGTCCCCCTCCTCCACCCCGTTCCTGCCAGAAAAGCCCCCAGGAGGGTCCCCAGTGTAGTTGCAACCCCCCCCAGCACACTTACATTCTCCTGCATGCCCATGTCTGCTTTGTGCCAGGTTTCAATTTTGATCAGGAAGTCATCCTTCATGTACTCATTCTGCCCAGGAGAAAGTCCGTTCAGCTGGGAAGGAGGGGCGAGGCCTGCAACCCCAGCTGGGCTCCTGCACGCCCTGGATCTCTCCCTGGGTCGTCCCCCCCCCCTTCTGAGAGCCCCTCAGGAGGAGGCAATGGATCCAGGCTGCACAAGCCTTGCTCTGCCCCCCTGCCCCAGACCCCCAGACCCAAGGACTGGCTGAGGCCCCAGGGCGAGAGCAGGGCTGCCAGGCAGGTGCACCCAGTGGAGGCGGGGGGGAGTGTCTCTCCCAGCTCTAAGAATAATTGGGGGCGCAGAGCCGGGAAGACGCAGCCGGCAGAGGAGGGTCTCCAGGGGGCCCAAGAGCCTGGAGGGAAGCCAGGGACAGGGACGCCTGCCCAATCCCTGGAAGGGAATGAGGATGAGCCGGAAGAGCTGGGGTGCTTCTTCCCCCGCTTCTTGCCTTCCGAGCGGGTCAAAATGAGCGTTCCCGTCATCGCCCCAGAGAGAGAAACCCCGGCCACCTCGCCTACTGAGGAGGCGGGCTGCCTGATAAGTAAACCAAGCGCTCTGGACCGCCGGACCCAAAAGGGAGCCCCTGCCTTACCCAGACCACGAAAAGGACCCAGCACCACCGGCCACCCGCCTGAGGCCAGCGTGTCCCCCTGGCAGTCCAGCCACTTGCCCGACAGGGGCTGGAAGCTCCACTTACTGTTATAACTGCTCCAAACCCCGAGACATGGAAAGAAAGAGAGAGGAGCTTTACTCAGGGATGCAGCCACGGCTCCCGGCCGGCCCTCCCAACAGCAAACACTGGTCAGCGGGAAGGGCCCAGCATGCCCAGAGCCCCCGCCTCGCCCTCCTGCAACAGGGAGCTCTGCCGCTTGCCCCCACAGGGTAGGCACAACCGAGGTCCTGCCCACCCGGTTGGCAGTGAGCTACCCAACGCCCCCAACCCCGGGACATCTCCACCCTTCTGCCCTGCTCTGGTTGCAGCCTGGGAGCCCAGCCCCATTTGGCTTGGATTCACCCCCCTCCCTCCTCGCCCTTCTCTCTCTCTCTCGAGAAAATGGGCAACCCCAGCAGAGCTCTTCTCTCCAGCAGGTAAGCAGCCACTCTCACCCCCTCCCCCCGTTGGAAAAGCCTGGCCCTCCCCACAGCCCTGGCTCTCTCTCACTCCTAACTCATGGGTAACCCAACCCAGGTAACCCAACCCAGGGCCGCGCTGGCCAGTAACTGGATGCTCTGGCGCCAGGCTCCATGATCGATGAGGGGAAGGTAGCAGCTTCTCGCAGGAGAGGGCCCTGCCCCCTCCCCCACAATTCAGGGCTCAGGCACTGCAGCCACATAGGGGCCCCACCCCCAGGAGGTGCAGGCAGCCTGGACACCTCAAAGGCCAAGGACACCCCGCAAAGCGGGGCGGAGGCCAGATGTCCAGGGAGCAGCAGGGCAGCAGCTTCCAATCAGAACCCCAGCCCTGGACCCACCTGCAGCAGCTCCTGGGGAAGGTGGCCTGTGGTTTGCTAATCCAGGAGGTCAGGACTCGCCCTGTGCTCTCTACCCAAAGGCCCAAAGGCTCCCACTGCCCAAGCAAGCCAGGCAGCACGGGGCGGGGAGGAGCGGAAGGCCAGGGCAGGGGCACCAGCCGAGCCCCAGTGGCAGGTGAGCTGTGCTGGGGAGGATCTCTGGGCAGTGGGGCCACCGCTCAAAGGGGCTGAGCTGAGGGGCTCCTGTAGGGCAGCCGGGGAGGCTTCCCGCTGAAGTGGTGCCGTGCCCTGGCCGAGCCTCCCCTCCCCCGAGAGGGCAGGAGAGCGGCTGTGCCTGATTCTCTGTGGAAATTCTCTGAAGCAGCTCAGAGCATCCAGCACCTCCCCAACACCAGTCCCACCTCCCACCGGAGGAAAGGGGGCCCGGCACCCATCCCCCAAGCCCCCAGCCCAAGCCTGGCCAGGCAGCGGCAGCCGCCCTGCGGAACTCACCGGTCCGGCAGAAAGGGTAGGCGTTCCAGGCCTTCTCGTGGATGTCCAGGGCACCCTCAGGGGCCAGCATCCTTACGAAGGGAGGGACTTTGCTGCAGGACAGAGGGGAGGAGAGGTCAGAAGGTCCCGCCAACGGGGCCCGCCTGTCAGCTTTGGAAGCCGTCTTAGTCCTGCCTGTCTCGGAGTTCTCCGTTGGGATTTTCTGCCACCCTGACACTGCCTCCTGCTCTTTCTTTCTGCTGCCGGAGACGGTGGCGGTTAGGGTTTCCAGGTGCCAAGGGCTCCTCCCAATGGACGGGCACCCGGAGGCCATCCCACCCTCCCTCTGGCCGTCCCAGTGCCGCTGGACCAAAAAGGGTTTCCTAGGGACGGAAGGGCACGTTCCAGCACCAAACCCCCAGCCCCCCTTCATCCCTGGTTATAAACCAGCAGGTTGTCTCCGTGGGAACAGGAAGGGTGGCTGGGACCCATCAGCAACAGCAGGTGGGCCGGACTAGCGGTCACCGCTTGGGAGGTTTGGGGGAATCCCTGAGAACAAAGAGTCCGCTTCCAGCGGGGAGGGGGGAGTATCTGCAGCTCAGGGTTGGCCTGTGGGGTCCTCGGTGCATCCATGCGGGGGGATGCATGTGCTTGCTCTGCCAGGGCTTTTTCTCGTTTTGTTTCTGAGGTGGGTCAATTTCCTCCTGACTGATGGTTTGTCTGGTGTGGATCTTTGCTTCTCTGACTGCCGGCCGCTGGAGGGGATGTTTTTTTCAGTTCCTATTCTGATTTTTTATTGTGTCTTTGGTGAACGAGGCTTATCCTTGGTGAGCCTGGATGGCTGATTTGCGTGAATGCCAAGCACCCAGGAATCTCCCGGCGTTTATTGGATTTGGCTCTTTTTGTACCCTTTTCCTTTTCCTGAGTGGGGGTGGGGGGTGTCCTCCCATAGGCCACCTACCTCTGCAAGTGGTATATCTTGTGTGTGTATTGCCCCCGCTCCCCGTCTCGCTCGTAGGGCTCATTCACCAGCACTTCCACCCCTTCGCCCCCACCAGTTTCATTCTTGCTGGCCTCAGCAACGGAGTATAGCTGCCCCACCTGGTACTGGAGGAAGAAAAAAAACGGCAGAGTTAGTGGCTTCCAAACAGGACAGCTGGACACACAGCGAGCCAGCAAGCAGCCTGGGGACCCAACCCTCATACCCGAGGCTGGGGGGAAGCAAAGCACACGGGGGACACTGGGGCAGGAACCAGCAGTTCTGGGCCTGTGAACGACTGCCACGCTGCTAGGAGGGCTGGGAGCTCTGCCCGGGCTGATTCTGCACCCCCTTTGCAGAGCCTTGGCACCCCCAGCCCTGCCCGAGAGCCCCAAGGCCAGCCGGAGGGCATCGGGGCTTAAGGAACCGCCTGCCCAGCGCATCTCCACCCCTCCCCCTCTGCAAGGTACAGTTCAGTCCTGAAGAGGACAGGCTGCTGGTCATCCCCCATTCGTTCCGGCCCCACCAGAACGAGGAGGAGCTCGGGCCCCTCAGGGCAACTCCGGGACCTCCGGGGATCCCAAGTGCCGTTTTCAGGGAGAGGCCTCGCTGCCTCTGCTCTTTGGCCCACTGCCCAACAGAGCAGCCCCCTTCCCTGCTCTTCCTGCATGAGGCCTGGCCCCAGAGGGAGAGGCCAGCCCCTCTGGCAAAATCCCCCTCCTCCCCTACCCACACCTCGGGAGGAGACAGGAGTAGCAGCTCCTGCAGGAGCACAGAGGGTGGCTGAGCAGACACCCACACCCGCTGTGCCCAAACGAGGCCTAATTCAATGACCAGCCTGGCCAATCTCTCCTGGAGCCCCTCGCGTGGCGCGTGCCCAAGAGACACCTCCAGAGGGGCAGCCCAGGACACCCCCTTTGCCCGCAAGGCTTTCCAACCTGCCCATAGAACTGCCCTGTTGGCAGGGGCTTCGGAGGCCGGTCCACCTTGGCACCCATCCGTGACAGCCTCAAGCAGAGCTGCTGCTGCTGCGGCGGCAGTGGCTTCCACCCCCACCAGGGCGCCTTCCAGCACAGGCAGAGAGAGCCAGTGGCCACGCTGCTCCTCTGCAGGGCAGGATGGGGCAGGCAGAAGGCCGGAGCCTGCTTGCTCCTGGCTGGGATGGCAGGGCCCAGGAACGGGCGTCGGCCTCCTCTCCCATTGGAGTGAGAGAGCCGGAGCCAATTGGCAGCGAAATGCTTTGAGACAGCATGCAGCCCTTTGGCTCCCCCACATGGATCTGTGGTGGCCGCCTCAGCCCAGGCTCTGTGTGGGGAACTGAGGCCAAAGGGAATGCCCACCATTGCCCACCAGCACCCCAGACTCCTCTTCACTAGCTGGGCCTTTAAAGGGCAGTTGGGGCTGCCTGCTCCTCTGCCCACACTGTTGTTCACAACTGCTCTGCCCCAACGGATGGCGGTACCTGTGAAGTCATCTCTGGGGCCACCACGGGCCCCGCAGCACCCAAGAGCCTGCAGTCACAGCTGCCCCCCTCCCAGCCTCTGCATCCAGAGTCTCCACAATTCCCGGTCAGTGCTGGTGCCGGGTTCACAAGCAGCCCCCAACACCCCACGGCCCCTGCTGTGATTCTGCAGAGGAAGGGGTGGGAGTGGGCAGCCCAGGGCTTTCCAGAACTGGAGGATTATGGACGCTGAATAGTCAACACGCATTTGAAGGCTGTGGCTGAGCACCTCCACAATCTAGAGGACTAGAAGAATGGGAAGGTTTATGTGAGGAGAAGCATGAACCTAGGCGAGTGCACAAACATGGAGGAACGGCAGAGGATGGCTAGGCAAGAGCGTAAGCACAGCCCTGTAGGATGAGGCCAAGGCCCAGCATTTCGCTTCTCACATATGCCTCTCATGGCGGCTCCCTTGGCATTGAAAGGCCTGCTGCCCCAGCCCGCAGGACACAGCCAGACAGACACGTGACACCCATCCGTGGCGATGACTGGGAGGGCACTGTCAATCAAAGGGTTACAATACGGAGTTTTGGTCTGAGGGGACTTGAGAGGCGCAGGTGGAAAGATGGTCAATGTCTCCCCATCAGGGAGGCACAACTGGGGCGGGCCAGTACTGATGGGATACAGAAGTGGACCCTCTGAAAAGGTGCTCGTTTATAAAAATGGGTTTATTCCTTGGCTAACCCCGTGTTAACCTAATTATGCACTGATATCTGATATCTGCCCTGCGTTCCACCCAGCTTGGATACCTGATGGACTTAAAGAGCCAAAATTAGAGAAAGGGTTTCAGTAGGGGGAGGCAGAACAAAATAACCGTAAGAAAAAGATTTCTTCAAGGAGGGTGCATGACCCGGTCCTCCAGGAATTTTCCAACCACTTTTATGGCCATTCCAGTGAGGGGTTATCCCCAGAGCATGCAATAATGACAATCGGTGCTTGAGAAAAAGCAAGAGAGAGTCACAAAAAGGAACAGTAGTGCTTTTTCAGGAAACCAATTTTCATACAATAAGTGTGTTTCACACAAACTTTCTTGCAATCTTGTTCCTTCTTCTTCCTAACCATAAAAAAGCTCAAGAAAGAAAACACTCAGCCAACATACGAAGTTGTACAATTCTTGCAAAGTGACAGTAACACTCAAAAATAAAAATTAAACTTGGGCAAAGAGTTGTCATGCAGGAAAGCCAGATCACACTTCTGAGCTGCTCACAGGCAAATGGAACTGCCCTTTCTACCAGTGTACCAGAATTTCACCCAAAATTGCTAGGAATTGCTTGAAGAACTCATCAACCCATTTCCTCTCCGCTCCTAGGAGTTCCCCTACTACATGTAAGGCAGCGTTCTTTGCCTACAAAGGCAGAAGCTGCAATAGTTAATTTGCAACCCGCCACACAGCAAATGCCCAAGTTTGGCTGGATGTCTTGGAAGGGGAAGGGGCAAGAAGGGAAGGAATATTAATCTCCATTTTTCCTGAGCTTTGGCCATAGCCACAAGTTCGAGCAAGATGGATGGAAGACTGACAAAAGTTTTTTTCAATGGGCTGAGGGCACCCCACACCCAAACTGATCAAGCGGTCCATCGACTGTGTTGCCTGGGGGGGGGGGTGTTTCATATAGTTTTTTTAATGTTGTAAGCCAACGGGAGTCATCTGTGTGTGAGTCGGGTGGCCAAATACATTGGTTTAGTAAATAAAATAAAAGCAGGGAAGGCATGACTTACCTCCTCCACCGACACAGGCAAAACGACGCGGCTGCAAGAGAGCAGAAGAAACGGAGTTAGGCAGCAGCCTCGCTCGCTCGCCCGCTCGCTGCAAGGCGGGCAACCCGACACCGCCGGGAACCACCCAGAGATCCGCAGCCCGAGCTGCCTTCGCCCGGCTCCCAAGAAGACAGTCTGGGCTGACTTAAGACTTAGAGGACGCTGCCCTGGCCGACCGGCCCCACGCCCCCTCCCGGGAAAGCACTAACGGCGCAAGCCGCGAACGGGCGCCGGCCGACGGGATCCAACTCGGGGCGTCCGCTCAGCCCCCAACTCACCAGGCAAAGCGGCTCCCAGCAGCAGCGCCCGTGGGGGAAGGGAGGGGGCGCTGCACCGACCCACAAGGCCGCCAGCGGGGGAGGGAGGGAGGCGGGGGGAAATGGCCGCGGGGGGGGGGAGCTGCTCCAAGCCAGCCCGGCCGGTGCTTCCAAGCTTCGGAGGAGCCCCGGGAGGGACGGACGGAGGGGGCTGAACGGGCGAGTTCCGCGGAGCCCCGGCGCCATCCTTCCCCAGACCCCCGCCCCCGGGTCACGCGGTCCAGCCCCTCTCCGGCAGCCCCCGGGCGCCCCCGCCCCCGGAGGTCACGCGGGGAACCCCCCGTGGCCAAGGGCGGAGCGGCTGGAACCGGAAAGCCCGGGCGGCCAAGGACGGGGGTGGGCGACGAATCCCACCCCGTCACGCAGGAGCCGGAGGGGCGGCGCGTCTCCCGGGAAGGCCGGGCCGGCGGCGGGACCTTCAGGGGTCCTTGGCCGGGGAGCCCGGCCCGCCAGCCCCGCTCCCCGCCGCGGCGCCCGGCTGAGTCAGGCGGGGGGTCGCCCTGCGGGCCCTGGAAGGACCCGCTCGCCCCGCCGAATCCCCCGCGCCCCCGGAACTCCCCTCGCTCACTATTCTTTGACGACCACCATGGCGGGCGCTGCTCCGCTGGCTCCGGCGCGGCCCCGCCGCCCGCCCGCCCGCCCGCCCGCCCGCCTATCCGTCCGTCCTCCGCTCGGCTGTCCGTCGCCCAGCGGCCCCTCCGTCCCCGGCGCCGCGCTCGGGTTCCGGCCGGGAAGGGGAGGCGGGCGCACCGGGCGGCGTTCCTCGGCAACAGCCTTGCGTCACCGCGCGGCGTCCAACGCACGACGTCACGCGCGCGGAGGAGGCGGCGCCGTCCTGGCTCCCCTCGGCCGGCGGCGGGCGGGGAAAGGAAAGGCCGCGAGAGCGCCGCCCCGCGGCGAGGAGAGGAAGCGGCGCCCGTGGAACGCCAAGTGCCGCACTGCCGAGCGCGCGCCGGGAAAAGCGCCCCTTGTCCGCCAGCGGCGTTCGAGAGCGGCCCGGCTGGTTCCGAAGCTCTCCGGACACGGCTCGGGTGCCGACCCCCTAACGCCGTCCGAGGTGCCGAAGGAAAGCCCCGATCAAAAAGCCCCCGGGGCGCCCGTGGAGGGTTTCGGGGGGCCCTGCAAGGAGAGGCGCCGCAGAAAAGACCTTGCAGCGCTCCCTTGGCGAGAGGGGGAGTTCGGGGGGCGCTCATGAGACGGTCTCGGGGCCTGACAGAAGCCGCTCTGAAGGTCAGAGTCCCGGGAAGGGAACGTCTATGAAGGAGGCACTGGCGGCGGGGTGGGGGGGAGGGCAGACCTGCAAGACTCCCTGCGGAGCCGGGTGTTTTGCAAGACTGTCATCGCGGGAGGGATTTTGGGGTCCTTATTGGCCACAAGGCAAATAGGAGCCAGCTTTGCCACCACGGCTAAAGTTACCTTGAGCTGCAGTAACGGGAATGCAGAGTTCTGGCCGCAGGAGATTTCCCTCGAGGTCCCCAGCGGTGCTGACGTTCAAAACGATGGGCGTCCAGAGGGGCTTCAGCACGGAGAGGATGCAGAATGCGGAATAACAGAGTGAGAAGGGACCCTGGAGGTCTTCTAGGCCAACCTCAAGCAGGAAACACTCTGTAGTCTAATTGGGTGTCAAAACCCAATTTCACTGGGGGCCGCATCAAGGTTGTCTTTGACCTCAGAGGGCGGGGTGGTGGTGGCTGGGTGGGGGGTGGTCATGGTGGGTGTGATTCGGGACCGCACCTCCAAACACACAGTTTTACACACTTATAAAGAGATGTACATTTCCGTGATTGTTTTTTTTAAATACTTTCTCGATCTACTTGATCACCTTATGAGAGAGACCAGATCAAGAAACTGATTCCATAAGAAGACTAGAACTATAAATTGTTGACACAGGCTATAGTAGCAGAATCCTGCAAGCCTGAAAGGTAAAATATTTTACTTTTCCTCTCTTTTATAACCTTCTGAGTGAAGGACGGCCTCCTGGAGCACTCTGGAGGCCCCGTTTGTGCCTGGACGGCCTCCTGCGGCACTTTAGCAGCCAAAGCTGGTTGCGGGAGGCCATGTGCCCCATTTTTTATAGCAGAAGCACTGCAGGCCGGTCCTTTGCTATTTCCAGGCTGGCCCCGTGGGCCTGATCTAAGCACCCCGCCAGCCAGATCCAGCCATGGGCCTTGAGTCTGACACCCCTACTCTATACCCTATGGCTGTCTGATGTCCTCTTAAAAGCCTCCAGTGATGGAGCACCCAACAGCAGTAACTGCATGAGGGCGCTAGGAGTCCTGATGGACCACCACCTGAGCCAGCACTGTGCTGCAGCCCCCCCAAAAGCTAATGCAGTCCTAGGCTGCAGCAACAGAGGTACAGCATCAAGATTATGGGAAGTGTTGATGCCGCTTGCGCTAATAACACCACACTTGGAATGAGGAGTCTCTTTCTAGTTACCATGATACAAAAAGGATGTTGAGGCTCTAGGAAGAGTGCAGGGATTGCCTGTGTCCCAGAACGGAGAAGAAGGTGTCCTGGCCGTGAGAACAATTAATCAGTGGACTGGCTTCCCTTCAGAAGTTGTGGGGGCTCCAACATTGGAGGCTTTTAAGGAGAAACGGGGCTGTCTTTTGTCCAGAATGGAATAGGGGGGGTCTCCTGCTTAAGCAGAGGGCTGGACTAGAAGGCCTCCAAGTCCCTTCCAAGGGTTATTCTTGTAGCGTCTGTAGCTTGCTGTGCTGGGGTCCCATAGCATCTCCTGAGCTTGCCTGCTGAGGTTGAACCGCCTGCTCCATTTCAAAGGGAGGGATTTCACTTTGGCAGATGGGGGAGAGACCTGCTGGCCCACGTCCGGTCCTTGCAGACCAAAGGTTGACTCAGAGCAGCGTGGTGCAGTGGTTTGGGTGGTGCCCTGGGACCATATAGATCTCTTATGAAGTTCCCGGGAGGCCCCCAGGATCTCTGGGACAGTCCCTTTCTCCCAACCTACGCAGTGGCGGCTGCGTGAGGAAATACCAAGGGGCACTGTGGCTGCTGCCAGCCCATAAGCCCACCAAAGAAGTCCCCATACTCAAAGACGCCCTGGCGGGACCTTAGCAGGCAGGGTTGGGAAAGCAACTCTGCATAGGGCAAGGCTGAAGGGTGGGGGCACTGTGGAAGCTACTCTTCCCTTTCCCCTGCAGCACGAGAGACCATGGCTGGGCCCTGCGTGGCTTCCACTCTAAGACTGTAGGGATCTCCATGGAAAAAGCTCTTTAGAAGGCAGGATGTGAGGGTCTCCCAGAAGAGAAGGCCTTGTGCATTGGGGGGAGGGAGGACCGCCTGCCAGGAGGCTGAAGCTCCAGGTCCAAGTGACCAGAGGTGAGAAGAAACCAGCTGGACCAATCCAGCCCTCCACAAGGGTGGCTCAGGCGGAGGGGCAGTCATTAATTAACCTTCTCATCCCTCCTTATCACCCATCCCCTCCCACTTGTGACTGAATGACTGTAACATTGTCGCTTGCATCCTTACGATTTATATGGACTGTTTCCTAGTATGATTTGATTGCTTTTTGTACCCTATGACTATCATTAAGTGTTGAACCTGGTGATCTTGACTCTTGACGAAAGTATCTTTTCTTTTATATACACTGAGAGCCTTTGCACCAAAGACAAATTCCTTGGGTGTCCAATCACACTTGGCCAATAAAGAATTCTATCTATCAGTCAGGGAAAGCTCCTTCGCCCAGCTTCCACCCACTTCAGCAACAGTGGGCAGACCCACGGGGCAGCTTCATTGGGCAGGATGCACGCTGACCCTTTGACTGGGAGGATTGGGCCCTGCGTGACCACTAGGCGGGGGCTGCTTTCTCCCCTCCTCAAGAAAGCCTGCAGAGCCCCCTGGACAATGGAGCTAGGGGGATTCCTCAGCTGAGCCTCGGCTTGGGCTTCAGGGCTGCCTCTTGCCTGCTTCTCCTGGGGGCTGCGTACAGAAGCTGCCCCAGAGCAACAGCCCAGACCCACTCGCTGCCCCCTCCTTCTACTAAGCAAGCTGGCAGAGCACAGGGAGGCATCTAACCCCAGACTGCGAAGGGGTTAAGGCAGACGAGAGCCGCAGCAGGGACCGGGTGGGCACAGAGCAGGTGCCGAGGGCTGCCTGAACCTTCTTCCGGTCCTCTTTTCCCCCACCGTGCAGGTGCCGTGCAGGCACTGCAGAGGGGGGTCTAGCTATTGGGCCCTGAGGCTTCCTCTTTGTTTTAGCGCCTTTGGCATCTGGATTGCCACGGGTCATCTCCGATGCAGTTGGCCAGCAGCCTCTTTGGGTCTACCAAGAGCCGGGATCGCAAGGGGCAGCATTCCCATTGGTCGCTCCTTCCAACCATCTGCATCAGGCATAACTGTGATGGCTGCAGCAACGGGTCAGCCAAAGCCTCCTTGGCTGGAGGCGCGGGGAGAAGCATCAGCCAAATATGGAGGCAGTGCCAGATGAAATGCTGCACCCTCTGGCCTTGTTGGTCCCTCAGTGTGTCCCTATTAGAGCGAAACGCCGATGTGGCTGGCCGTCCGCTTCCCCGTGGCCTCCTTTTCCTCTGCCTGGCTATGGATTCCATGGCTTCAGCCCCCCTCCTGACCAAACCAGGGTTTGCTGCCTCACTGGCACTTGGTACACGCTTCAAGGGCACCAGCTTGTCCGTGGCTCAGCATTTGTGGGAGATGCGAGCACAGAGTGGGATCATTGCTTTCTTCCACAGGCCCTCTGTGAAGAACGAGCTGTGCCACGGCTTGAGCTGGCAGTTGATCTGGGAACTGCCAACCCTGGCACAGTGTTGGTCAAGTCCGATCCGCTTTCCTCTGCATGCGCAAGACTACAGTTGAGCCAAGAGGGAAGATGCCCCATTCTGGGAGCCGCCGGCTGCTTTTTCCCCTACCTTTTTGGGAGGGAAACAGGGCAGAGAAGCCCCAGGCCTCAGCTGGCACCCAGAAGGCAGCCATGGAAGGGACCCCAGGAAGAAGTGGCCCACCAATCTGAGCTCCATGCCCACCCGAGAGCCACTCCGGCCTCTGCTGCACCACTTCCGTCCAAGGCCACGTACCGACCTCCGAGGGGAGCGCCTTCCTTGACCGGATTTTCTACCAGGTTAGCCTTCTGGCTGCTCAGAGTAAAAAACACGGAAGCCATGTAGAGTGGTGTTTGGTTTTTTTGGGGTTTTTTTGATGTTAAAAGAGAGAAGACAGTGCAATCCACCTGTGGCATCTTGTCCCCCCCGCTGCTGCAAGGGAACCAGTGCCCTGCCCAGGAGAATTCCTGCCACCAGGGGGCGCCAGTTACTGTGCCAGGCGCCAGGAAGCTAAACCTGCCCTTGGCAGAGCCAGACACAGGCAGGGGATGGCAGGGCAGGAGCCAGTGCCCCCCCAGCCCAGGTCATGATTTGGGGTGCCTCCTTGCCTCGGTCTGTCAGGTCCTTTAATGCTTTGGGGTCAATTTAAGATCCCTGGGTGACCCTGTGCAAAGCTGTCCCTCTTTGGCAATGCCCCAAAGGTTGGAGGGACAAGACACTGTGCAACCCCCAGCTTTCGCCAAGCTGGTCCTCAGCCTGCGGAGAAGGTGGGGCCACATCCCCCTCCCACCAGGACAGGTGCAAGATGCAGGCAGACTGGATTCTCTCCTCGGCCAGCGGCTGCAGAGGCCGGAGGGACCAGCAGGGCCCTGCAAGGTGACCAGGGGAGTGCTCACCCAGGACGGGAGAGCAGGCAGATGGGGAGGGAGGAGGCCGGGGTCTGTGTCCTGCACAGACACAAACCAAGCCGTTGCCTGCGTGTGTTTGTACGTGCGTTGCGTAGGCGTGTGCCAGGAAGGGCTAGATCACCAGAAGAGCGGGGGTGGGTGGGTGGGGGCATTCCCTTTGCAAAGCAACCAAGACCTTATCGAGTTAGGCGTCTCTGAGGCCAGCACCAGAGACTCTGGGCAGGGGAGGCCACACCAGGGTGGTGCCACGGAAATGGCATGGTGGCGTGGCTTTTCACTCCAAAGCAAGGCCCGTGAGATGGGAGCTGTGCTGGGTGGGGCTTCTCTGGGGCCTCGGGGGGGACGACGACCCTCCCCAGCCAGTCCAAATGCGTCTCTAAACAAAGGCCTCCTCGCTGGGTGTGCCGTTGATCTTGAGGAAGAGCTGGGCATCGTCGTGTTTCTGCTGCTTCGCCCGTTCCAGGCGCCGCCTGTAGCAGATGAGGTAGACAGGCAGGCAGAAGCCCAGCATGCTCACCCCCAGCAGCCCCACGTTGACCTGGCAGGAGAGAGGGCGAAGGCGGTGAGGGCCAAAGCTGCTGGCGAGAGATGGCTCTCCACAGGGGGGCCTGGAGGGACGGCTCAGTCCGCAGCTGCCTCCTCCTTGCCCTTCCCCTTCCTCCCCTGGCCCCGAGGCTCCCAGGTGCCAAGCAGCCCTGGAGCCCCGACTGCCTGCCAACCCAGAGTGCCAAGCCTGCCACCTGCGGTGCCCAGGCCAGGCACAACCCTCTCCCGGGGGGGCAGCCGGTTGCTCGGTTTCAACAGCTCTTCGCTACCCGAGGGGGAGACTGTGGCATGAGAAGAGGAAGCCCTCGTCCATCTGGCACTGGCTGGAAGGGACCACGGAGGTCTTCTAGTCCAGCCCTTGCCAAGGACAGGAACCCTTGGACCCTTCGCCCCTTGACTCTGAGGGAGGCCTGCGAGTGCAGGAGGCCGGCTGCTTCAGAGCTCCCCCGCCTTTCCTGGACCCCTGCCCGAAGAGGGGAGGGGCACATTTGTGTTGCCCCCCCTGAGCTCCCTACCTCCCCACTCTCAGTGTGCAGGCCTTGCCGGGGGGGGGAGAGGACGAGCGGGCTACAGCCGCCATCAGGCCAGCGCTGCTGCACCGAAGGGCCCTGAGATGTTTTGCCCTCCTGGAGGCCAGACAGCAGTTCTCCAGGCGCCTGGAACTGGCCTTCCCTTCCCTTCCTCACGTGGCCGAGACAGACGGCTCCCAGCCAGCCCTCCTCGCTGCACAAACAAAGCCCACGTGGTCCCTGGGAGCCGATCCAGGAGGCCTCTGACACCCAGACCGTGACCATGCAGCCTCCCGGGGTGGGGGGGCTGGCTTCCACTGCCAGGCCAAAAGGCTCCAGGTGTGGGGCAGGGGGCGCTGCTGGCGGGCTTCCCTCCCCGGCACTGCCAGGCAACAGGTGGGACCCTCAAGGGGTGTTCCCTTTTTGGCCCAAAGCACCTCCCTCGGGAATGTGCCCCTTGGGGGACAGGGCCCAAGCCCCCAGACTGGGCCCACCTGCCTCTGCTCACCTTCTGGGCCTCTGCAGTCCTCCATGGCAGATGGAGCAGTGGCCCAGGCAGGCCTCCCCCTCTGAGCCCCAGGAGCCAGAACTGGCCGTGGAAGGGCATGACTTGTTCCCCACCCTCTTCCCTTCTCACGGGCTGTCCTTGAACAGCCAGCGCCCCCAGCCAAGGCGGGTCCACTTACCCAGAGGGGGTCTCCTTCCAGGGGGCCCATCATGGCCAGGAAAAGGGGCTGCTGCAGGAGGGCAAAGAGGGCGCTGACGAGAGATTGCAGCCCAGTCAAGCTGCCAAACTGCGTGGAGGGATACCTGGTGGGGGGAAGGGGGCAAGTGACCCACAGGTCTGCAGCTATTGAGCTGCCTTCTGGCCGGGTCCCGGGGGTGGGTAGGGCGAGGTCAGGAACAGCAACAGTGGAGGATGGGGTCTCTCTGCAGAGGAGGAAGTGGCTGGGCTCAGGGCCCCTCCTGGCTCGGTTCAAGTCTTCTCAGGGGTGCCCTGCCCGGAGGAACAAACCCCTGATGGCAAAAGTGCTGAGGGGCAGCGCAGAGCAGGAGCCTGGGAGGCAGATCTCCCGGTTGAGCAACCCTCAGAGTTGCACCCAACGTCCTCCGTGACCCATGGCCCGAAACGTCCCGTTCAAAACAACATGCGTCTGAGCAGGGCAAAAACATATGAGTCAGCCCTGGCAAGCCGTAACTGGATCCAGGCCCTGCATGTGTGTGTGTGTGAGAGAGAGGGTGGGGGGAGAGATGGATGGATCCATCTGCTGGGCCCAGCTCTCCAGGGCAGGCGGGCCCCTCCGGTGTCTCCCAGCTGCCTTCCTTGGGGCACTGAGAGGACCAGCCAGCAAGGAGGACGTTGTTTTGCTCCCCAAGGAATGCGGCCTGGCCCGGGATGACCTCGGCCTCCATCAGATACTCGGGAGGCAGGTGGGGGCGGGCGCCACCCGCTCTGGAGCAACACCCAGAGGAGCTGGCCAATATCCGGAGGCAAAGCCACACAACCACAGGGAACCCGGGGAGGAGGAAACCATGACCCAGAAACGGGGGTGACCCACTTTGCGATGGGTGCTGGACTTACACAGCAGCATAGAGACCTCCGACCGCCGAGTGGATGAAGCCTCTGACGATGGTGTGCAGGATGAAGGAAAGGATCTGGAAGGGAGAGTGGGGAGACCGCCCACTTCAGAGCCCCCGCAGGACCCCTGCCCTCCTCCCTCCCCGAGTGGAGCCCGGACAATCCCCCCCACACACCATGGAGGCAGAGGGGAGGGTCCCCAGCACAGGGCAGGCCGGCCAGCCTTTCCCCCAAAGGCCCACACCCCCCCCCCTCCTTCACCTGCAAAGGCAGGCTGGGGATCAGGCAGGTGACTCCAAAGCCCACCAGCAGCACATTGGTGAAAGCGAAAGCCCTGGTGGCGTTGCAGATCTTCTGGATCTGGCGGTCCCGAGGCCTCTTCTCCTTCTTCTCACCCCTGCAGGCGGGAGGAAAGATCACCCGGGCTGCCTCCCCTTGAGCCCCCTTCCCTGCCCGGTGCCAGCCAGTGCCCGGTGACCCTTGCCCTACTTGCCCAGGCAGCCTCGGCCTCCCATGACAAACAAGGCCTCCCAATGATGAGACTGCGGTTCCTGGCCCAGTGACCCAATTGCCTCTCGGCCTCCGCGCCCGGGCAGGGCCCATGGCATGAGCTGCCAAGGGCGTGTGGCAAATGGCACCCCTTTCCTACGCTTCAGAGGGGGAAGGAATGCGGGCTGGGCATGCAGCTGGCAGGGAGGGACCCCGCAGCTGCCCCCGCCCACTGGCCACGTACGGGGGGCTGGCGTCTCCCTTGTCCAACTCCTCAGGGCTGTCGTCACACTCCTTCAGCTTCCAGTCCATGATGTAGCCAATCACCGGCGCCGTCAGGAGGCAGAGCAGCTGCAAGACTCCAAAGATGGAGCCATAAAGCCCCACTGGAAGGCAAACGGGCAGCCCCGTTGGGGATGAGAAACCCCCACAACCAGAGCCCCCCTTGCAGGAGGCCGAGCACGGGGCCCCGGCCCCAGACCCAACCTCTTTGGGCTCTGCTGCGCAACCCAGTGGTTCCAGCAAGAGGGCATTGCCCCTCCCCCCACCTGGCTGAGGGCAACCCAAGCCAGCTGTCTGGAGAAGGAGAGGCAGGGCTGGGGCTGTGGAGGGGCAGGTCACACTAGGCCCTGAGTCCAGAGGCCCCAGGAGGCCCCGGGGGAGCCAGGCACAGGAGCAGGGGGACCCCGTGGGCAGGCCCTCCCCAGCCCTCTCCTCCTTCCGGGAAAGCAGCGGGGGGGGGCAATTCCTCTGCTTCAAGGGATTCCAGTTTTAACAGGCCCAAACTGGCTGCCAGGACGCAAGAGGCGTGCACAGTTCCCCCCTGTTGTGCAAAAGACGTGGCTGAGGCACTGCTGCTCCTAGTGCAAACCTCTCTCTTCCTCCTGGCTTCCTCCCAGCAGCTATAAATAGGGGCCTGACGCAGAGTCTGCGCCTTCTCCTTCTCCCTGTTGTTGTTGTTTTTCTTCTTCTGCTTTTCAGGGGCAAACAGGCCCCTCTGACCCACCGGCTGAGGTGCCCCCCCAAACTCTCCCACCCCCGGCAGCATCCGGATCCCCCAGGAGCAGCCCAGCGTTGCCTCCCAGCATACACACACACACACACACACACACACACACACCGCCTGTCATGGCAACGCGGCTGGAAGGAGCACCACAACAGCAACAAGCCCCCCTCCATCTGCCTTGCAAAACAGCCTCTGCTGAGGGTGGGGGGGATGGGAGGGGGCATCTGGTCCCCAGCAGGCAGCACAGGGCTACCTGGGCGAGGGGGACCCTGGGGGAGCCCCCACCCACCTTGCTCTCTTTCAGACATGAAGGGGAGCCCCAGGGCATGGTGGCCGCCTGACGGGCTTCTGGGCCCAAGGGTGGGGGTCAGTTCCCTTCTGCAACTGGTGCCCACCAGGTAGCCAGACGCCTGGACCCCCCCCCCAGCGTGCCCACCGAGGAGGGACGTCCGAGGAGGGCTTTGTGACGTCTGCCGATTCAGGCCCAGCCTGGCTGGAGCTCTTGGCAGCCACATGGGGCTGCGCGAAGGACCAGCAGCCAGAAAGCAACGGCTAGCCTTGCCAGGCAGCCCAACTGGGAAGCCGACCCGGTTGAAGTGATGCGTTTCTCCCCTCCTCTCGGTTCATCCTCCAGAAAACTAGGGAGAGTCCCCTGCGCTTCCCATGCTCCCCCCGCAGACCGAGCTGCCTCTGATCAGACATTGCGGGGAGGGGGCCCTTCCGCTCGCCCATGGCCAGCCCCCGATCACTGTGGCCCTGCGGGGTCAGCCAGATGGAAGCCGGGCTCCCCCAGGCCCCGACCTGGGCCTCCCCTGGGCACAAGAGGGCCCCCACCTGTCTCCAGGTCGCCCTCCACCAGGAAGGCCAGGATGTTGTTCATGGCCCCCATGTAGAAGATGAGGCGCAGCTGCGTGACACACATGGTGACCAGGCTGAGCAGCAGGATGGGGCTGAAGACGCTGTTCATGAAGGACGGGGAAGCTGTGTTGGGGGTGGGGAGAGAAAGGAAAATCCGTCAGGCTTTCCCCAGGAGGCCCCGCAAACGGAGGGCAGTTCTGCGCAGTCCGGAATCCCAACACCAGCCGGTCAGCCAGCCGGCCCTTGGTCCTGGGCCCAGAGAGCCAGCTGGCCCCCCCCCCGCAAGATGGCTGCCAGGTCCAAGGCCTCAGCATGGGCTGAGGGGGCGGTACGGGTTGTCCGAGGGGTCCCCTCCCCCCACTTCAGCAAAGGCTTTGGCCGCATCCTTTCAGGGCCCACCGCCCCCTTCGTGAAGGGAATTCCCACCCCGGTGCAGCGTTTTCAACCCAAAAGTCTTTTAATGCATAGAACCAGAAGGGAAACGTCTCCTGGCAGCCCTTCCTTCTTGGCTCACGGAGGGCAGGGAAAGGCTACTGCACAGGGAAGGACCTCTTGCCCCTTGGCCCGCAGGACCAGGCCAGACCCACGGGGCCTAGGGGGCAGAGGGCTCCCAAGGCACCCCAGTTCTTGCCAGCAGGAGAAACGGGCAGCGCTGGCTCCTTGACTGCCTTCGGGGGTGGGGGGGGGGGTGGAAGCTAGCCAATGGAGAGACCCCTCTGCAAAAGCTATGCCACCGCGGGAGCCTGCCAACCTGCCCACCCAACTGGCATGGCAGCAGCCCCCGGCAGAGGGAGGGCCGGGCCATGCCTGCCACTCGTGATCCTCACCGGCACTGTCCGGCTCGCACTTCACCTCCAGGTCCACTGTGGAGAAGCAGAGCTTGTTGCCATCCTGCAGCGCCGTGGCCTCCTTATTGCCCTTCATGGAGCTGCCCACACTGAGGCGGCGGCCGACCGTGGTCACCTGCTTGTAGAACTGCTTCCCGGTGATCTTGTGGTCAAAGCCCAGCCAGCTGAACTTAATCTTCACCCTGGGCGGCAGGGAGGTCAGTCCTGCTGACTCTTGGCCCCCAGACCCAATACCTCCTGGGAGCAAGGTGGGTACATGTGGCTTTGCCAGGGACCCTCCCTCTTAAGGGGCATCCCCAGCTGTGAAAGGCGAGGGAGGCCACAGCCTGGGGGGGGCGGGGTAAGCTTTGGCTGCAAAGAGCAGCAGCCAGCACGGGGGAAACCAGCTCTGGTACCCATTCAGCAGGAGGGCCAGCCGGACCGTGGGTTCCTGGGCGGATGGGCAAAAGGGGGCTGCCTGGCACAGCTCCGCCCATGTTCACCACTTGAGGCTCTGGGAGAACCTGAGACAGGCGGGCCACGCAGGGCCCTTTCCCCAAGCCCCACTCACGTGTAGTCCATGTCTTCGGGGCCCGGGAAGGGCTCCAGGGGCCAGTTGAAGAAGCAGTTGAAGAAGACAAGGCCCGCACAGCCTGCCCAAACCAGCAGGATGAGGATGAAGGAGACGCCCAGGTCGTAGATCACCTGGGGAGCAAGAGGAGCACCTGGGAAGAAGCGCCTGGCCCAGCTCAGGCTGAGGGGAAGTCGGCCTTAAGAGCCGGGTGGGCGTTAGTGGGGAGAGGGGGGCCCTTAGGGGTCAGGCCGCCTTGGCCACTTCTCCAGGGCAAGGCACCACCTCCCATTGGGAAGGTCCCGGCCTTTAGATCAAGGACAGGGTTGGGGTTCATTTTGGGGTAGCCCATTCCTCTGGCATCCAAAGGGCTCTCTGGGGAGCTCATGGAGGCAGGAGGAGAAAATGGAGACGTGCCTTGATCCCACCCTCCCTTGTGCTCCAACTGCCCCATGAAAACAAGGGGGCGGCCCTTTGGTCAGCCATCCTCCAAGATGCCCTGCAGACCGGCTGCCCACTGAAATCCCACTGAGCTGTCTTGCCTCACTGCCAAGTGAGATCTGCCCAGCCCGTAAACCAGGCTGAGGACCTCAGCTCAGAGCCAGGCCCTGTGCCCAAAGCAACCCCCCAGGCTGCTGCTGCCTGGCCACTCCCCAAACCCTCCCACAAGGGCAGCCAAGCACCCCCCCATCGCCATCCCTGGGGCAGTCTGTGCCCAGGGCCAGCTTCTCGGGCTGCAAGGACAGCTGTTTTCCACACCGTCTCCCTTTCCTGAAAAGACCACAAGGCTTCCACAAAACAGGGCAGAAATGGGTTGCCATTCACTGCACAGCGTCCGGTAAGCATGCAAGAGGAGGGGGGTGGGGGGTGCGCAGGTGTACATTAAATTCCGTCAGGCCTTTGGCTTTCACTTGTCCAGGTGCCGTCCTGGACTCCTTCCTGCCGCTTGACATGCAGCCTGTCTCCAGAGAGGGTGCCGATCTCGGGGCCAGCTAGATCTGGGCACGCGCCACCTCTGGCCTCAGATGGGGCATCACTTCTGCTCAGGGCTCAGGTGGATGAAGCTTTGCACAGCTTCATCTGGGGTGCCAGCTGCATCCATTCCTAGATTGGGGGGGGGGGCTTTGGGGAGTCTTGCCCTGGCCGCCTAATAGCTTGACTACTGCAATGCACTCTGCAGGGAGCTGCCCTGAAGACCCCTCAGAAGCTTGGGGCAGAGCAGCTGAGCGGTAGGTGAGCTGCACTGGTTCCCAGTTTGCTTCTGGGTGGGATTTAAGGAGCCGATTATGACCTCACGCAGAGAGGCCCGGTCAAGCAGGAGGAAAGCGGGAGGCTGGGGTTAGAGCCCCTCTGGCGGAAAGCAGCTGCAGCCTCCCTATGGAGCTGACTCTCAGTCTGGCCCAACTGGAGCGGGGCGACACGGGGCCTGGTTGCCTGAGGTGCTGCCTATCTCCAGTGGCACCTGCCTGGCCATCTCGGACTTGCTTTCGGTTCCATCTTCGGGACGCCTTCCCTGGTGCAGGCCCTGCCCTCTGGAATGAACCCCCCGAGATCGGGCGGCTCCCACCCTGAGGGCATCCTGTAAATCCTTGCGGGGGGGGGCTCCCTTGGTGGGCGTCTGCCCTGCTTTCTTCTTGGCCGTCCCGTTCCTCTTAAGGGCTCCTGGGGGGCTTTATCCCTGTGCTGCAAGCTGGCCGGAGTCAACTGGACTCTGGCCCCATCTCAGTTGGATAAAGAAATGCCTAAACTCCAGTCCCACAGGTGGTTTGTGACCCCCGGGGGAGTTGGGGGACGTTTTCTGGGTGTTCCCATTCCCAGCCTGCACTGCCCCCCTCTTGCTGTTTCCTCCCCCTGCACTTACCTTGATTCCGGGAAACGTCACCGCCGAGGAGGCATAGGAGCCAATCATGAGGGCAATGAAGGTGGAGCGGAGATCCCCGAACATGTTGGGCAGCTGGGAAGGGAGGGAGAGAGGGAGGGTGTAAGGGCAAAAAAGGCTGGCTAGAGGGAGGCTCTCCACAGGGCGGGGGGGGGGGAGCTGAAGGGGGGCGGAGGGGGTGACGGAAGAGACCCTAGAGCCACAATTGGGGAGGAAAAGGGGGAAGGGGAGGGCGAGCATCCCTCCCGGACCTTCCACACCTTTGGCAAGGCTGGGAGGGAGGCCATGGGGAGGGAAGGGGGCAGCTTTGAGATCTGACCCCCCGAAGGCTTGGAAAACAGCCTCTCCTCAGCTCCCCCAAATGACCTGAGGTGCCACTAAGGGCAGAGCCAGGGATCCCTCCCCGAGGCCAGGCAAGGGCAGACCCTCTGGGCCCCTCTCGGCCCAGGCGGAAGCGCACAGGGGCGCCAAGAGCCCGGTCACAGCAGGCACTCCCCCCCCTCCCTTCCTTCCTTAGGCCTTCACTAAGCGCACAAAGCCCCTGTCTGGCAAAGGAGCCCCTCCCCAAACCCCCTCCAGCATGGGTGCTGTGGGGGCAGACACAACACCAATCCGGGGCGAGAGCGGTGCCATGGAAGGTGGCGGAAGGGCTCGCCCCGCCCAGCAGGGAAGTTGGCACTTACTGTGAGAGACGTGAAGGTCAGGCACATCCCTCCGAAGCCGTTCAGCGACAGCGAGATGAAGATGAGCACCGAGAGGGCTGGGCAGAGGGAGAAAGCGCTGGAACACCCCCCTGCCAGGCCAGAAGCCCGGGCGCACATGGGGGACGGCTGGCGTGATGCCCGTCCCCCAGCCCCCCACTGGGCAAGGCTCCCTGGCTGCCCCTCCCCCCGCAGAGAAGCCCTGCTCCAGCCTCCCCCCAGAGCCCCCGCGGTCACACTCACAGTCCGGGTTGCTGGCCCCATAGGCGATCATCACGCAAGAGACGGCAAAGCAGGCGCTGCGAAGGCACACGGGGAGGCCTGTCGGTCCCCTGGATCGCACGCCCAGGCCTCTCGACCCCGCAACAGGCCTCCCCTTGCCCACCCCGCTCTGCCTTTGAAAGGCTCCTCTCAACGGAGGCTCTGAGCCACCAGCCAAGGGCCCGAGCCATCTCTCCAGGCTCCCTTTCCCTCCCCAGGAGCCTCAGGTGCCAGCATCCCTCCGCCCCAGAGTTTGGGGGATTCTCTGCCCACCGAACAGGGCGCAGAAAGCAAGCTGTCTTCTCCCAGGCAGCCCGAATAGGCCAAGAACCCTCCGATGGGAGGCAAAGCAAAGGTCGTTCCCCCCCCCCAGCCATGCTGACCTCTGGCCCTGGGCTCAGGAGGGAGGGATGGGTGGCTCTCCCTCCCTGGCATGTGGATCCAGTGGCTCTCCCTCTCTCGTGGGAGGGAAGGGAAGCTCTCCTTGGTGCGGAGGGCTGTGGGCGGCTGTGCTTCGGCCCCGAGAATCCCCACCCAGGCCTACCTGCCCAGCAGCCTCAGCTTGCGCGGCCCATACTTGTCCATGACGATGCCCAGGGGCAAAGTGATGGCGCTCAAGAGGAAGGAGCCCACGGTGAAGGCCAGGTTCAGCATCTCATCCTGCTCCTTGCAGATCAGCCAGCCGTTCATTCGGGCCACTTCTGGCTCCGGGGCTGCCGTCCCGTTCCCGGGCACCAAGGGCCCCCGTGGAATTCTCTGCGGGGGAAAAAGAAGGGCAATGCAAGAGGCGTCCTTCAGGAGGCCTGACCTCCCCACCCACGCCAGCTCTGCCCTGCACGGGCCGGCACTGCTCTCCTCATCGGACGGACTTTTAGAAAACTTTTAAGATCGTCTCAATGTGAAACGAGGGAGCCGAGTCCACGTTTCAAAGCTGAGACTCCGCCTTTAGTCCAAAGGGACCCAGGTGGCCCAGTTTTCCCAGAGTGGGGACCGTTGCACCCCAAAGGGTGGGGCCTAGAGAATGAGACCTAGAGAAAAGGCCCCGCTGTCAGGGGAGCCAGGAGGTGTGCAACCCCCCTCTGCTAGGTATGCAATAGTGCCCCCCCTTCTCAACCTCCGGGCTCAAGAGCCTGGGACCCCTCACCCTCGGGGGCCATGGAGGAAGAGGGCAAGGTCTCCCCGGGGTTCCTGCTCTCCAATTAGAGTGCACTGTGTGACCGCACGCTCCCAGCTGACCAGCCCACACTGGTTTACAACATCAATTTGAACAATGCGCCCATCAATTTAAGAGAATAAAAACAGGCAATAAATAATGATAAAACCATAAAACCATGTTATCGGAACAGCCATCGTGTGTGAGTAATATAAAACCGCCATTAAGAAGGGGAGGCCGATTGAGAGGAATGGGTTTTAAGTTCAACACTGCAAAATTGGGTACATGATGTCCTCGCTATCAGCGGAAAGTCCCTGCATTGGAAACCCCCCCCCAAGATGCCCCTCCCATTCCAGCCGAGGCTCCTCCCTTCCAGGGGAACCTCCGAGAGGCCCTTGGGGGCGGAGGAGCATCTCAAGGTTCCCCCCAAGGTCAGAAGGGCAGCCGCCTGCCCAAGAGATCCCGCCAGGCCCCAGGGGACGGAGCCACCCCAGAGGAAGGGACCGGGGGCGGCGTTCCAGCCTTTCAGGGCAAAAGAGGCCTGCTGGGAGAGCCGGGGAGGGAGGCACCTGGGCCTAAACCCCAGGCTGGACCCCAAGACCCAACGGCTTCCGAGGAAAGGAGGAGACCAAGGGGGGAAAGCGGGGCCGTTTTGTGGGGAGGAGGCCCACGGGAGTGCTGGATCCAGGGTCTGGGGTGCCCTGTCCTGCCCAAAGCCAGCGTCCTTCTGCCCTGCCTTTCTGCTAAGAGGTGGCCAGCTCAAGACGAGACCTCGACTGGGCCCAGAGGCCAGCACCTCCTGGGAAGGGACGCCTGCGGCACAACCGCCTCCTCTGGGTGCTCTGTGGCTGTCTCCCCTTCTAGGGGTGAAGACGCCCAAGGGAGACGAGAGGCCAGCCGTGGGGAATGCCGGTCGCAGAGGGGCAAACGGTGGGGGATTTGGGGAGGGAGCGGGCATAGGTTGGGTTGGGGCTCAAGGCAGTGCAGGCACATTCAGCCGCAAAAGATCTGGCCTCCAAGCTGCCGCCTGCTTGTATCAGGAGAGCTGTGGGTGCGCACGGGGCCTCTGACTGTGCCAAGAGTCGAAAGGGGAGGCAGGGAATGGGGCGAAGGGCCAAGGAGATCCGTCAGCAGGAGCTAATACCTGCAGAAAGCCGGTCAGAGGAGCCCCCGCCCAGGGGAAGGCTGGCCGTCCCACAGGGGCCCTGGAGGCTGCACCAGCGCCAGAGGCAGGGAGAAGGAGGGGTGGGCATCCCGCTGGCAATAGGAGGCAGCGGGTCAGAAGACTGAGTCCTCCTCAGCCCCCCCTTGGCTTCGCTCTCCTCCCCAGAGGGGGCTGGCTTCAGGCAGGCCAAGCAACTGAAGCAGCCAAGCGCGTGCCTGGAGCCCCCCGCCCAGCAAGGATGGGGGCCCAAGAGAGAAGTGCTGGGCAACCCTGGGCAGCCGGCTCCGCCCTCGGCAGCTTCCTTGGTTACCCCTCGCCTGCCCTGTGCCAGAGGAAGCTCACGCCAGCTGCGGCTGGTTGATGCTGGATGCCCGCCCCCCCCGCCCCCAACCGGGAGACCACTTTCCCAGGTGGCTCTGGAGAAACATTAACTAACCTGCTGTAGACATGGGAGTAATAGGCAGAGCCCAGAGGGGGGCAAGGGGGGGGAGGCCAGCAGAGAAACCAGGCGAAGGGACGGTAGTCACAGTGGGGGAGCCCAGGAGAGCCCGTGGGAGAGGTGGACAGGCAGCCCCGGGCAGCGGGAGGGCACCCCTGTGTTGGGGTCTGGCAAGAGGGAAGCCTCTTCACAGGCAGGCGCCTGCTCTAACCATCTGCTGAGCTGCCCCCTCCCTGCCCAAAGTTTTAAACCCCAGCAGCGGCTTTACCATAAACAAGGCTGTTTGTGGTGAAAACACACTTAGGCTGGCAGGGACACCAATCTCTGGCTGCCCTTGAGGCGCTGGGGCCTGACAGCTGCCATCCTTGGAGGAGGAAAGGGCATAGGGTGGTGCCCTACGCTGGAGACCCCGTGGGCCTTGGGCCAACATGGGGCCAGAGCCACCCCATAGCCACCCCAGTCAGCCTCCCAAGTGCAGTTGGCCCCAAGATCCCAGGAGAGCTGATGTGGTCCTGACTTCCTTCTTCTAAGGCCCTGGAGAAGAGGGGGAGCCCCACTGCCAGGGGGGGCTGATTCTTCCCTCCCCCAATGCAACCTCGGCCTAAGGGTAGGAACCTCCCCCCCTGCACCATCACTAGCCCCCCCCCAGGGGCCGGCTTGATCCGAACCATCCTGGGAATGGCAGAAGCCACTCACAAGCAAGCCTGGAATGATTCACGGATGGTGCCCTTGGCCGTGCCCATCCCTTGCCCCGACGTCCCTCCAGGGCCTGCGGAGCACAGCCTGCTCACACACGTGGGGGGAGACACACGGGGGGGGGGCAGGGTCCAGGGCCTGAGCTCTGCAGAAAAGCCACAGAAAGTGCCTTAAGGCGCTTTGTGGAGCCCGAGCGGGGCCAGGCGCAAGATGCTGCCTGAGTGTCACCTGAAGAGGAGGGAGGTTAAAACAAGGGGAGCCCCTGAGCCCAGCCGGACCTGCTGCTCCAGCTCCCCCTTCTGATCTCACTTCACCACTTGGTGTCCATCCTAGATTCTCCGATGGGAGGGCAGCCCCAATCCCATTGCCCCATTTCTCATTCCTCTTCAGGCAAAACCTTCATTTCCTCCCAGGAGGAACCAAGTCGGGGGCCCCGTCATCCACAGCATCAGTTGCTCAGTGCCAGGAACGACCCCCCTCGTTGCGAGGGGGCACAGAGCCACAAACCATACCCCGGGGCTAAGCTCCAGAGTCCCAGCATGCCCCAAAGGGGCTCCCTTGAGCCATGGCCGTTCACCCCCCCCCCCCTTACAAGATGGCTGCCCCAAGGCGAGGTCAGGTCAGGCTAGCTTGGGCAGTCCAGGAAGGAAAGGGAGGGAGGAGGCAGGTCCCAACAGCCTTCAGCCGCTTGCCGCCTCATGAGGAATGGGGAACCGTCATTGCCGGCAGCTGCAGGGACCCTGAGCGGATGTGGGGAGGCAACTCAGCACTTCAGCCGGAAAACGCCAGCTCAACAGGCAGGGCTGCCGAGTCGGAGTGGAACAAAGTTGTTGCACGGAGCCCCTGATCCGGCTGCAGCCGGCCACAGGACACACCCTGGTCTCTCTCTCTCTCTCTCTCTCACACACACACACAAGGGAACATGCACGCGCACACACACACACACACACCCTGCCCCTCCGATGAGGAAGAGCAGGGTCAGCAAAGTGCAGTGGAGAAGCAGAGCCTCCCCCCCCCCAAGTTCCCTGGTCAGGTCCCTGCCAGAGAGCCCCCAGCTGAGAAGGAGACCCCTCCCGCTAAGGGCCCCCCTCCATAAGATGGGGGGTGGGTGGGAGCTGTTTTGCTTGTGAACAGCAGAAGGAAGTCCTCAGAAAGACGAGACGACCAGACAGACGGGAGAGCCCAGGGCTGCTCCAGAGAGAAAGGAGGAAGATGACAGGAGTGGAGCCCCTCCTTCCTGGACAGGCCGGAGAAGGTGGGGGGCACTTTGTTGCATGGCTGGCCTTGGTTGAGCCGTGGAGTCAGTGGGCTTTCCCTGGGCTGCACCCCGGGTTCCACTGCCCTGCGTGGGAATTCACAAGGGCCCATGGATGGCACTGAGGGCACCTGCCTTTGACTCTCCCCTGTGGGTTCCCTCTCCCCGCAGCCCCGATGCTGCAGAGCCCAGCTCTTTCCCCATCCCGGGGCCCCTCCCAGGACTGAGTCCCCACCCGCCCTCTCCTGCCAGCCTAGAATCAGCTGGTTCTGCAGGATCTTATCGTCTTCCCTCTTGGATAAAATCTCTGCCACGGCAGCTTTTTATCAAGGTCTCCGCCCGTTCAGACCCTGTCAAAGATTGACCGGGGTCCAAAGGGCAAGGCTGATTGGGGGGCAACGAGGAGGCATGGAGACAGAGGCAAGAGCTTCCTGCCCACCCCTCCAGTGTGGCTGATATCCTTGTTCCAAAGACCACAAAGACTTCCAAGAAGGAAAGGGATTTATGGGGGAGGAGTCCAAAGGCTGTCCTGGCCCTTCCCAGTCCAGAAGCCAAGTAGCCGGGCTCACCTAGAGGCGGCCGAGACCGAGGCGGGCAGGAAGAGGAGACAGGCTCCAGGCCCCCTCCTCAAAAGAGCAGACCCCTGCCCTTGTGATCGCAAGAGATGCCCCCTCCTCACAGAGCCCCTTCCCCACTAAGCAGCCAGAGGTGGCACACACAGGCCAGACTGTGGTGGCCGGGGGTGGGTGGGCTGGCTTGCCCAGGAGGCCACTAGTGAAGCCCGAGTGGCAAAGGCCTGGTGCCCAGGAGAGCCGGGCCCAGGTGCTTCTTACCTGGGAGGGGGCACAGGTAGGAGTAGAAGCCCTCCGACTTGAGCATGATCAGGAGGGATCCCCAGCCCAGGAGGACGGCGGAGAAGAAGAGGTTCTCCACGACAGCCGTGCAGGCCATCCACCAGCGACGCCGGTGGGCCGTGGCGAGAGTGGGAGCCATGATGGTGGGCGGCAGCAGGCGGGGGCTCTTCTTCACCAGGAGGGTCTTCCAATCTGTTGGCACAGAAGGCTTTTTTCTTGAGCCCCTTTTTCCTTTGGGGTTCCCTTTCTTTCCAGACAGTGACTGATGCCTCCTCCAGCCCCCCTAGTGCCCCCCGTTCCTTCCCTAACATTCTCAGAAGACGCCGCTTAAAAAGAACAAAAGAAGCCACAAGGCAGAAAGGGAACTCACCTAGTCGCTCCTACAGGTCCCCCAGCAGGTGGTCATCCAGCCGCCCCGTTCTTGGACACCTCTGCTAGGAAATCTGTCCTGGCCTCCACTGAGACCGACTGCCCTGCTGCCTAACCCCCCTTCTCCTCTGAGAGCCCCAGAGGGGATTGGTGAGGGAAGAGATGGCCGATCCAGGCAGCCCTCCTGCCAGCGGAGGGTCCCTGCCGAGGGATCTTTAGAGGGCCCAGCGAGTGCTGGGAGGAGGGAAACTCAGCTGGCAGAGATTGGATCAAGCAGCAGCTAGATAAGGGCACAAACTCTTGGTTTATTTTATCGGGACTCCTCCAAAGCGCTGGATAAACTTATCAGCCTTGGGATAAGAGGATGAGGTCAGCATGAGAGGTCAGTAACAAGTGGCTCAACCAGAGGAAGGGGGGCAAGTGCCCGGACAGTGGAGGCAAGTCTGAATGATACAGAGAGGCAGCCAATGGCCGGCCGGCCACCCACCCGGGGCCTTAGTGGTGCCAAGGCAAAATAATAAAGGCCCCGAGTGCCACAGGGGGCCAAGGGGGAAGCCCTGGGCAACCCCCAAAGTGCCCTAGAGCAACTGGGGGTGGGGGTGTGCCTGAGCAGTGTGAGGGTGGGAAATGCCGCCATGGGCTGGCCTGCTCCTTCTCTTCACAGCTGGCAGCAGCTTTGGGGGAAAGAATTAAATGGGGGGAGGGGTGTCTGGGAATGGGTGAAGTCAGGAGAAAAGCGGGGTGGGGTGGTTGGGTGGGGTGGAGTCAGAGGGACCCGAAACAAGGAAGCAGGAAAGGAACCGAGAATTAACTGATCTGAACCTCTTGCCGGAGGGCAGCTTGAGCTGGAAATTGCAAAGGCCCCTTTTGCCCTGCAACGATCTCACAGGGGGGGCCAAGCCCGGACAATGGCTGAAGAAGAGGCGCTCCAGCTGGGCACAGGGAGGAGGGCAGAAGGGGAAGGAATCTTAAGACGGGCTGGCCACAGTAGATCAACCGACCCTCCCGATTTAGAGGCCTTGTTCCTAAATACCCAACGCCTGGAAATGCCTGGGGTGGGGGCGCAGGGGGCTTCATAAGACCACTTAGGATGGAAGTGGCTAGCAAGGACCTCGCCCCACTCGCACTGGACGGGCTGGGACACTGCGCTGAGCCCCTCGCCAAAGGCCAGGCCAGTTGGGGCGGGGGGGGAGAGCGGGTCTCCAGCCGCTTTGGATCTCTGCTTGCCCCCGGGATGGTGGGGCGGAGGATAAGAGGCCGAAGTTCGGGCAGGGGGCTCTCTCCGAGCCTCCCACACGGGCGCAAGCGGCGGCGGCAACGGGAGTCCCGGAGGCCGGCTGGGATATGTGGGAGGAGCAGAGGCCCTGCAGAGATCCGCTCTTCCCCGCGGAGGGAAGCCAAGCCCCGTGCGCTCACCTGGCTGCCCAGCTGGATCCGGCCGGTGCTGCGCGGCTGCGGCTGCGGTGGCGACGCTTCTGTTGCTCCGTGCCCGGCGCACCGCCGCGTCTTTTATACCTCGAGGCGGGGAGGGGAGCGAGGCGGCACTGATTGGCCCCGGCGCCTTGCCAGCCGCCGCGTCTCGCCCAATCGGGCAGCGCGCCGCCAAGCCAAGGCGGCGAGGTGGGCAAGCGGGCGTCGAGCGGATCGGCTGGCGACGCGGAGCTCCCTCGGCGACCCTCAACCGGCCGGCGTCGCTTCTTTTCGCCAGGCGTAACTCTCCAGTCCCCGCCTCGATATTCGCCCCCGATCGCGGCCAGCGCCGGGCCTCGCTCGGGAGGCCACGGCTTGGAAGGCCGCCGCTGGAGCGAAGCTGCGCGCAGCCGCTGCGCTAGCATCGGATCGGGCGCGCCGGACGGTTCCGACCGAGCCCCGAGCGTCGTCTTTGGCGCCCGCCCAGCGCCGCGGAGCTCCCTGTACCGGGAGAAGGGGAAGACACCCCCCCGGGGCGGGGCAGGGAGAGGAGCTTCTCCCGCCCGCCCCTCTTTCCGCGCCCACCGGTGTCCCCGCAGGACGACCCCCGCCCCGCAGTCGCCGCCGCTTGAAAGAGACGGGCCGGGGGTGGGTAGAAAGGCGCCGGGCGCCCTTGGAGGAGAAGGTCCCGCGTTCGCCTGTCTGCCCGCGGATGTCAGCGGAGCTTTGCCGCTGCTTCGTCCGGGGTCTCTGGGCAAACACGTCCACCCGAGCGGGGCTTGTCGCCTCCGGCACGCAACGAGCGCTGCCCTCGGATTCCCTGTCCGGTTGCCCCCCTTTTGAGGGCGATGGCAGTAAACTGTTCCCGTAGCAGCGGCTGCTCCTCTTTCCCGGCTGGGCTGGTGAACGAGGCTTCGCAGGGCACCTTCGGCTCAGCAATTCTCTCCGCCGGAGCGGCTGGTCCCGGGAGGCCGGCCCCTCTGCCCGGAGGGGCTGGGCTCCGGTCCGGCCTTCCGAAGCCGTGAATTCGTCCCTCTCGCTGATACGCCTGAGGCGCCCCTGGTTGCCTTGCCGGCTGGTTCCTCCGCCACAGAGCGAAAGACGCGCTTCCCTCGAGGAGAGCAGGGGATGCGGGTCCTGAGGCAGCCAAGTCCCCCCAAATGCTCGCAGTCCCACCTGCCAGCCGGACGGTCGCCGCGCTCCCCTCTGGACTCTGCCGGCGCCTGTGCCCTCCAGAAGGCAGGAGGGTCACCCGGGTGGTTTTGTTTTTAGCAAACCTGAGAGGAGCACCAGGGTGGGGAAAAGGGAACACGTGACTACGCAGGGCGGGGGGGGGGAGGCCTGCCGACCCCCCAGGAGCTGTTCTGGGATTCTTTCCTGCTTCTTGTGCAATCTCACACCCCTCCCGAGAAGGGACACCCTGACCCCCATTTGGGACTTGCGCCTGACAGGGGCCTGATGGAGCCCAGAGCTTTGGAAGTCATTCATTCTTCCAGGCTGCACATGAAGAGCTTCCAGGCTCTTGAGAAGGGAGGGGAGGGGGGAGAGGCCAGCCTGATAAGGTCTCTGCTCCATCTGACCCTGGAGTAGTGGAGTAGTTGTGATTGCAGGGAAGCCAGGCAACAAATTACAACTCTGGCCTGGCGGGTTGATTCAGACCGCCCTGAAGGAGGACAGAACCCATGTGAAGTTGTGATAACATTCAGAGCCAAAAACAGCCCCCACCCCTCTTCGGAGAACCCAGGAGTTCCCACCAAAGAGAGGGCGAGGGTGCAAAGGCTGGTCTGAACACAGCTCAGATCTGGCTTTTTAATCAGGGCCAGGGGAGCCCCCTGAAATGCAGGTCCTGGGCCGCATCCTGATACTTTCCTTGGTGCTCTGGGCAGAAGTAACTGGCCTGCTTCAGTCACAGTTCAGCAGAACACCCCACTAAGTACCCCAAGGTTTAGTGAACCATAAACCACTGTTGGCTCCAACAAGGGGACAGGCCAGGAAGAAGTAACTGGGGTTTAGTAAACCTAGAATCATTTTAATCCCAATCCAGATTGAATCCATACAGTCCATACAGTCTTAACTCTCGTTCATCCTTTTGATGAATGTTTTGTTTAGGTTGCCCCTGGCTCTTCCAGGTCTCGGTTTGGCCAGCGTTTCTGCTCAGGGGTCCAGTAAGGTTGGGGGGGGCGAAGGCTGCCCCTTCCGCCTCTACAGATACAGCTTCTGCCCAAGACTCCTGCTGTGTTCTGCCAAGGGCCACCGCCCCCTGCTGGCCACCACTGGCAGCTCCCCAGACCCTATCAAGGCTGGGTATCCACAAGAGAAAGAGTCCAACTGTTGGCAGCAGGGGTGGCAGGTGCCCGCAGTTCCAGGCCAGTTGCTTTATCAGGGCAATGCAGCGACTGAGGGATACCCAAAGAAGCACCGATCCAGATGCCAGACTGTTGCCAAGGACTTTTCTGAGTGAAAGAGAAACATCAGGCCACTCCAGGCAGGCTCCGGGTTCAGCGTCTTCAGTGGCGAGGGACGCCTCCTAAAGGACTGAAGGTTAGGGGCCCACTCCCTTCTAGGACAGGGCAGGATTGGCCGCCTCCACGCAGGAAGCTTCTCTCGCCCCCACCTTGTTTGTGGGAGGCAGCTGGACGTACCTGGGCTCCTGGGGCCAACCCAGAGGCAGGGCACATCTGCTCCCCTGGCTGTGCCCCTCTGGGGGTGGGGGTGGGGGTCACGGCTCCAGGCTGCCACCGCTCCCTCCCGCATCCACCTGCTCGTCAGGAGCCAGCAGGCCTTGAGCTCCCACTGTGCTGGGGTCCTTCTCTGGGGCTGGCTTCCTTGAGGTGCCCTTTGCAGCATCCAGCGCCTTCCAAGGCAACTTCTGCAGGCTTCTTGGCTGGGCAGCCGCCTCCTGCCCACTCCCCTGATGCTGTTGGGCAGCCGGAGGGGGTTCTTCGCTGCCCCTTCCGGCTTGGCCCACGGTCACATAAATGGTGTTGATACTGGGCTCATGGACGCAAGCTTCCACAGTGGCTGCATCCGGGGCCCCCGCTCTCTGCGCCAGGTGCTGGGAGCTGCCAGGATGGTGGCCTGCAGGGGCCCAGCCACCGTCCTCCCAGGGAGCTGGTGCCACGTTCTCGTAGCAGCTTCTGCCCGGGAGTGGCATGAGGCCCCGTGGGGCGGTTGACCTGCAGAGGAGGAGCTCCTTGGACTGAGCTCTCGGAGGCCGGGCGGGGCTTCCGGGTGGGGTTGAGGGCCTCTGGGGGGCCCCTGGGGCTTTGAGGGCCAAAGTGGGTCCCTTCTGCAAAGGAGACGGAGGGCCGCTTGCCCTTGGCGAGGCTGGAGGTGCGAGGGATGGCGAAGGGCGAGGGGTGCAACGCTGCTGCCCCGGGGAGAAGGCTGCCCTCTGGCAAGGCTGGAAGAGCAGAGAAGAAGAAAGGCCGCTGCGCTGGGCTTACCCAACCAGGACAGTCTCTGCACCCCAACCAGGTGTGGTGGGGCAAGGGGTACAGCTGGGCAGGCGGCCTGCTCAGGGGCCTCATCCCACCGCACTTGGAGGTCATGGCACACCTGCAGCTGAGCCTCACCTGCACATTAGGCCACAAGCATCTCCTTCCCTCCAGGGTTGAGCCAAGGCAGCAGGGCCACAGCCTCCCCTCACCCCTAGGCTTTTGGTAGGAGATTGGACAGCCACTTGTATGAAATAGTGTAAGGCTTTCTGCTCGTGCAGGGGGTTAGACTAGAAGACCTTCAAGGTCCCTTCCTGTTATTCTGTCTGCATTCTCCCTTCCTCCCAAAGGGTCAGCCGCGAAATCAGGGTGGGGCCCTCGGGGATTGCCAAAACTGGCTTTGGGGCCGGAGGGTCCTTCTCCCCGGTTTGGCACTACGACCCTTTGGCAAGCGGTGACAAGAAGATAGATTTAGGCTTACTGGGGAGGGGACCCTGCCTCTCCCCCCCCACACACACACTCCTACCTTCCCTGGGAGGGGGAGCAGACTGCGGCCCTTCTTGACGGCCCCCCGTTTCCTCGTTGGCTCCCTCGGAGGAGGAGCCGAAGGAGCTGTCCCAGGGCCAGGCAGTGGATGTTGGTTCGATGAAACTGGGGTTGAAGGGGACCTCCGGGTCTCGGTGGGCGACTGGGGGAGGGAGGAGAAGCGTCAGAGCACGGCTATCGGGCCCAACCCTTCCCGCCCCAGGCCCTGCCCCTCAACCCCCTTGAGCTCCTGGGACAGCGGGCAAGCGGAGGGAGGGGGCCCAGGCAGGCAGGCCCCTTGGTGCTGGCGCTCCTTGGGGGTAGATCCCCACCTGTCACCCGTGGAAGCTTCGAGCCCCCTTGTGAGAAGCAGGGCCAGCCGGAAGGGAGGCTGGGCAGCCCGGCCATCAGGCGGTGCTTCACTGGAGGGAAGAGATCTCGCTCGGCCCCTGGTGCCCTAGGAAAGAGAGGGACCCCGTTTTCCCTGCCCAGGCCTCCTCTGGCCGGGCAGGGGCTCATTGCACTGGAGTCCCAGGGTGGCTTGAGGCAGGAGGTGTAAATGGAGCTTTTCAGCCCCCTCCCCGTGTTGGACTAGACTGAACCGTCTTCCCCACGGACCCTGGGTTGTTCTGCTCAAGCCCATCTTGGATGGGATTCCATCCAGTCCCAGGGAGAACACCATGCACACCCCTGCGGTGGACCCAGCCAAAGAGGGTCCATTCGGGCTCTTCTGGCTGTGTGGGGGAGGGGCCCTCTCACCTGACCACAGAGGCTGCCCCACGGCAGCGCTGGCAGCAGCAGAGGAGGCCCAGCAGGAGGAGCAGGAGCAGGAGGGGCCCCAGGATGCCTGCAAGGAGGAGCCCCGGCCTCGGGCTTCTGGGAGAGGAGGAAGAAGTCAGAGCAGTGAGGAAGCCCCCTCCCCAAGGGGCACCTTCTAGATAGGCCTCAGGCTCACCCGGTGGGCAGGCTCCGGAGACGGGCTGGCAGGCTCCCCCTGCACAGGGACAGGCCGCAGAACAGTTGGGGCCATGGGAGGCTTCCGGGCAGGTCTGGTTGCAGCTGCAAAGGAGGGAGGCAGAGAGAAAATGGGGCGCACGACTGGGGGGGAGTGCAGGACATCCCTGCAGCCACAGCCCCCCACCCCCACCCCTCGTTACCTGGTGCCCCAGTAGCCAGGCTGGCAGAGGCAGGTCCCAGAGCCAGGATCACAGCTCCCATGGAAGCAGTCGGGGCAAGGGGACCGGCAGCCCTCCCCAAAGAAGCCGGGGGGACAAGGGGCCTCACACCTGCAGCAAAGCCATGGAGGGCTTGAGGGGCGGAAGCGAGGAGAGCACAGGCCTGCTCTGGGGCAGGAGCAGGCCCCCCACTGGCCCCTTCCCTCCCACAGCCCTGCAAGGCTTCTCCTTGCTTGCTTTTCTCCCTGTTTCCGGCAGCCAGAAAGACCCCGACGGCGGCGGCAGCTGCTGGTGCAGAGGGCCGAGGCTCACAGCCCCACCTGGCCCCCGTGAATCCTGCCTCGCAGTTCCAGCATCGTCCTGTCTGCGCTTGGCAAGCCTCTCCTTGGAGACAGTGGCGGGGGCACGGCTGGCTGCAGTTCTCTCCATAGAGCCCTGGAGGGCATGGCTGCCTGCAGTGGGTCCCGTTCCAGCCAGGGTCGCAGGCCAGGCAGGCCCCCTGCGTGGGGGAACAGGGCTCTCGGTTTCTGCAGTGGCCACAGCTGCAGGAGAGAAAGGGCGCAGGTGGCAAGTGGGCACCCTGGCAGCCCAGTGCTCGGCTTCTCTGCTCTTCCCTGGCCTCTCTGGGTGGGCAAAGGGCACCCCAGTCTCCCCTGAGGCTCCTCACCTCTGGGCACACTGGAGTCCATAGGTCCCCTCAGGGCAGGCCTCTGTGCAGCTGGGGCCCCTGTAGCCAGCATCACAGGTACAGCGTCCATCCTGAGGGGCGCACAGGCCGTGCACACACTGGCAAAGGTGCTGGCAGGCTGCCCCCCACCACCCCGCCGTGCACTCGCACCGCCCGGACTCCTGGGCGCAAGGCGATCCATTGCAGCTGCAGAGAGAGGCGCACCGCCTGCCCCACCAGCCCCGATGGCAGAGGCAGCGTCCGGTGGCTGGGTCACAGCGGGAGCCCAAGCGATTGCACTGGCACTGCCTCCGACAATCAGGGGCCCACCAGCCTGGATCACACCGGCAGGTGCCTGTGACAGGGTGGCAGTGGCCTCGCTGCCCACACAGGCAGGCCGACTGGCAGAGTGGCCCCCACCAACCCAGGTGGCAGCTGCACTCTCCGCTGGCTGGATGGCACCTGCCTTGGGGGTGGCAGCTGCAGCTCTGCTTGCAGTCTGGGCCCCAGAACTGCTCCGGGCAGCCTGAAAGAGAAGCACAGGCCTCTTCAAACCCTGGACCGGGCCCTCCCCCCACGGTAGGGTGGCCGGAAGCAGGGTCTGTCAGAGACCCTGGTGCCCTGCCAACTTGGGAGCGCTTTCCTGCCCAGCCAGGCCAAGGGGATCAGGAGGGAAGTCAGCCCACAGCCAGGGCAGGAAGGTGGGGGGTCGCCCTCGGCTGATGGTGCCAGCACAGAGTTGGGGGGAGGGGTTCTCCAACAGGCAAGGAAAGCCGTAGTCAAAGTTGCCTACCGACCCCCTCGGAATTGGGGGAGTGGTTTCTTGGCTTGCCCCCACTGGGCGGTACTCACGGGCGTTGCAGTTGGCCCCGAAGAAGCCCGGGCGGCAGCGGCAGACTGCCGGGCGAACGCAGATCTCCCGCTCCTGGCAGGCGTCGGCGCCCAAGCAGAGGGCTACGGGGAAAGGGGGGGGGCGAGGTGAGGGGACCTTCTCCTCCCCTCAAAGCATCAGCACAGCCGCCGCCGTTGTCAGTCGGGAGGGGGACACCCTGCAGCTCTGCCCCGCCCTTCGGCCTTCCCCGGGGCAGAAGGAACCGCGTCGGGCCTGGGTCCCTGCCTGGCCTTTGCCCCTCCGCCTTCCCGAACCCCAGGCGAGGGGGCGGTGGGCGTGCAAGCAGGAAGCCTCTCGCACGGAGAGCAACTCACCGAGGGGGCACTCGGGCCCCACTTGCTTCCATCCCGGGCAGCAGACGAGGGCGGGCGGCAGACTAGCGGGAGAGAGACCGGCCTGAGCCAGAGAGCGCGGGGGCCCCACTTTGGCCATAGCTGCTCGGCCCTCCTCGGCTGAGCCACCCGCCTCCTCCCTTCAGAGGCTGAAGAACCAGGAGTCAAGCGCTGCCGGGCCCGCCGGGCGAGCAAGATCGTCCAGCGCGCTCCGAGGCGAAGCGGCGCTGCTCCAGGATTCTTGGCGAGGCTCAAACAGCCCCAACAAGAACCGGGAGCCTCCGCCGGGCTGCCCCACGGCTCCCGGCTTTCCCGCCCGGTCCGAGCACGGGAAGTCCGCTGGGGCCTCGGGCGGACCTTAGCGGAGACTGGGCGGAAAGGGAAGGCGCGGGCGAGGGCCGGGGGAGAGCCGCAGACGGCAGGCGAAGCCCCGCCGGCGCCCTTCGGCCCCTGGAGCGGAATCGCCCCGCCCCCGTCGGGGTTGCTCTGCCCGGCAGAGCGGAGCGCCCCGAAGGCCGTCGGCGAAAAGCGGGACCGGCCGGCTCTCCCCCCTCCCTACCTATCTTCCGCCACGCACACGTGCCTTCCCCGAGCTCCAGCTTCGGGGAGCCGCGCCCGGGGTCCGGCAGGCCGAGCAACAGCAGCAGCAGCAGCGGCGGCAGAACCCAGCGGCGCTCCATCGTCCCGGAGGCCCGGCTGGGAGAACTTGGGCGGCCGCGACCCTCCGCGCAGAAGCGCCTCCCGCTTGTTTCCTGCGGGTCTTCCTGAGGAAGCCGGCCGGGCAGAAGAGGAAAGGGGCCGGGGAGCATCGTCGCCCGAGAGGCTTGGCAGGGTGGTCTCTGGCCGGGCCCCTCCCGGATTCTGCAGGAGGCCTTTGGGAGGCCCCGCACAAGGCAGCCTCCCGCCCAGCGGAGCCCACGGGGGTGGGGTGGGGCCGGGACAGACGGACGGACGTTTTGTCTCATGGATTCTGGCAGAACTCCAGGCTGGGACCCGCCCTCCGTATCCACGGGCCCCAAAGGGTCAACGAAGGGACCCCACGGAACCCGGATTGGTCAGATCGTCTGAAGTCCGCGCAGGAGCAGCAGCGGTCAAAACCCCAAGCAGGACTTTGTTTTGTTCCAAGCTAGACGAGCTAAACAAAAGAAACGAGAGAGCCTCGTGTGCCTGTTCTTGTCTGGGACCAGATCAGCTGCCCCTTCCACAGTGAGGCTGAGCAGGAGCCTCCCCCCACGACTGACCTTCACTTCCCCTGCCAGCTCCCCCCACACCAGTCTCTGTCTAAGCATCACAGTTTCCTCCTGAGACCTTCCTGGAGGGTGGGGGGAGCATTCTTGTCTCCCCCTTTCCTGGAGGTCAGAGCAGATGTGCACGAAAGGCTTGTTTTGAGTGGGAGGGGGGCACCTTGGTGGGGTAGGGCATCCTCCTACCTGGCCATGCCTCCTCCCTCCACTTCAGTCACAGATGGGGGCGGAGGGTGATTTCCACTTCCTCCCAAGGAGGCTCTTCATTCCCACTTGCACATTTTCCTTTTAATCATCCTTGTGGTTTTGGTATTGGTTGCACACTAGCTGGCTATCCGGGAAGACTGCAGGCGCAGGACAATGGACAACTCTTGTTCCAAGCGGTTCCCAGAAGGCACAACTTTGTGTGGAGGGAGGGTCAGGTCAGAGGTGGGATTCAAATGTTTTAACAACCGGTTCTGTGGGCGTGGCTTAGTTGGTGGGCGTGGCTTGGTGGTCATGTGACTGGGTGGACATGGCTTGGTGGTCATGTTATTGGCTGGGCGTGGCCAACTCAATATCACCCACATTGAGGCACGCATCTCCTTGCCTGGCCTCTGCTGACTGTGGGGATGCTGCAACAGTCGTAAGTGTGAAAAATGGTCATGAGTCATTTTTTTCAGAGCCATTGTAACTTTGAATGGTCACTCCACACAAGCAAAGTACCAGCAAAGGAGGGAAAAAAAACTCCAGAGAAGTTTCTGAGACAGGAAGTCTAGTCCTGCCAAGAATGTAATAAGGGTTAACAGAGAGGCAGTTTCTGTAAGCAACACCAGAATGTTTCCTTCCTGCCTTCCTTACAGGATTAGCCCAGGAATTTCTTCTAACAACCGGTTCTCCGAACTGCTTAGAAGGTTAACAACCAGTTCTAGCGAATAGTTGCGAACTGGTAGAATCCCACCCCTGGGTCAGGTGGAGGTTGTCCAGGATGGAAACCAGGCAGCCGGTTCTGGGCACAGCCCCCGCTGGGCAGGTCCTGACTGCCTTCTGGAGAGGCGAGGGGTCTGGGAGGGCAACCCCCACTGGGCTGCTCTCCGTGCTTCCCAAAGTGTCAGCAATAAGTGTCCCGACTCAAGGAAGTAGGGAAGAGGAGCCACCGGGGGGCATTTCTTCCTTCTCCTCTCCTCCTGGACCCACATCTTCTGCGTTGATGATCTCCCAGGTTCCTGGCCTGCTTTCCGTGGGGCTGGGCTGGGAGGTTCTGCGATACCACTGGTTGAAACTGGGAGGGGGAGACACAGAGGAGACCCCTGAGAACCGAGAGCAAGAAAATGCCTTTGTCCCTGGGGCCCCCGGGGTTCTCGGCAGGGACTGGCCTTGCTATGGGGAGAGCTGCACGTGAGTAGGGATGCGGTCAGCGCCACCCCAGGCCCCTCGGCATCCCAAGCCAACCTAGGGTGCTTGGCCCAGTGGGGAGGTTGCTGTCAGGAGATGGGCAGTTCTAGTCCCGCCTTAGGCATGAAAGGCAGCTGGGGGACTTTGGGCCAATCTCTGTCTCTCAGCCCAACCCGCCTCACAGGGTGGTTGGGGGAGGGGGGGGGAATAAGAGGAGGGGGGAGTACACTATTCACCACTTTGAGTTACTTATATGAAAAATAAAGACGGGAGATAATAAACAAACAAACATAAATGCAAAAGAGTGATTCTCTCACTCGTGGAACTCGGAGCTCCTTTGCTCTCCATCCGGAGTTCCTGAGGCTATGAGGGGAGAAGAGGTGCCTGGCATTTATTGGTGCCGTGAAGAATTTAGGAGGTCACCCCGGTCCAAAATGCCCCCCTCCCCCTGGAGTCTGGCTGATGAGAGGAGGTGGGCCTTGAACTCCACCAGGAGTTTGAGGCTTTGTGGCTGGACTGGGAAAGAAACACCACCTGACTTCCCTGCTCCGGCCATGAGACCAGAAGCTGCTTCCTCTATTAAGCCAAAAGCTACACCTTCCCAGGAGGGGTTCCCAGAAACTCCCCGGCCTGGTGGTCTGCCTCCTTCCCTTTGTCCCCAGAGAGACACTCTGGACCCTGGTAAGATTCCCTCCCAGCCCAGCAAGAGCCCCCTTCTGTCCATCCCAGACTCACAAGCTCTTGATCCTGGACTCGGGCAGGTGGCCATCGGTGCAGTCAGAGCCAGGGAAGCCTATCGGCCACCCCTCGCCTTCCTCTTCCTCTTCCTCCCTGAAATAGAGCAGGCATTGCAGACACCTCAATGAGCTGTGTGAGTTTGTGTGCATGCATGTGCTGGAATTGCGGGGGGGGGGGGGCATTTCCCTGGAGTGCTGCCACTGCTAGAACCTCTGGACCATCTGATTAGATGAACGGCTGCACTTCGTGTATCTTTCTCCCTTTTAATTTTGCACCCTCCTGAATGAACCTCTTCCTAAACCAGGCTGGTTTTCTTCGAGTTCCCTCCTTCCCGAACCGCAGGAGATGAAACGATGGCACTTACAAACTACTGAAGGATACACACGTCTGATCAAACAGCCACTTTCCCTGAAAGTATATTACCACGCCAAGTTATTTCTGAGACAGAACCAACTTGGAGAAACTATCTGAGGATACACACTTCAGCTTAGTTTCATCCGATTCGCTGTCTCTGCCCTTCCTGAGCTGTTTGGGAGAACCTGCCTTGGGTGGCTCCACCTTCCAGTCAATGCAGGGAGCTACAGAGCACCAGCCTCACCTCCCTACCTGCCCAGAGTCTGGAGTTGATCAGGAAGAGATGGATTTATACAGGTGAGTCAGCACCGCCTAGTCTGGCAAAATGTCAGGGGCAGCCATTGTTCGTTCTTTCTCAGGCCAAATGCCCTCTCTTCACCCCGAGTGGGCCAAATTAAGAAAATCCCCTTTCCTCTCCCCAACTCCAGGTGTGCAAGAGGCCAGGTCCTATTTGATCTGGCTAGGCCAAGGGGAGCGGGACTGCCAGATTCTTTGTAGCTAGTGGGTTTGCTGGAGACCACACATTTGCCAGGGAGGGAGGGAGGGAAAGAGAGGGAGGGAGAGAGGAAGGGGAGAGAGAGAAAAAAGGAAGGGAGGGAGGAGGGAGAGGAGAGGGAGAGAAAGAGCGGGAGAGAGGGGGGGGGGGGAGAAAGGGAGAGAGGGAGGGAGAGGAAAGAGGGAGAGATAGAAGGGGAGGGAGAGGGGAGGGAGGGGTAGAAGGGAGAGGGAGCGAGAAGAAAGAGGGAGAGGGGAGGGGAAGGAGGGGGGAGGAGGGAGAGAGGGAGGAGGGAGAGGAAAGAGTGGGAGAGAGATAGGAGGAGAGGGAGGGAGGGGTAGAAGAGGGAGGGAGGATTGTGGGAGAGGGAGCGAGAGGAAAGAGAGGGAGAGGGGGGGGGGAGGAGGGGAGAGAGGGAGGAGAGGCAGGGAGAGGAAAAGAGGGAGAGAGGAGGGAGGGAGAGAAGGAGGGTTAGAAAGGAGAGGGAGGGAGGGAGGGGAGAGAGAGGAAGGGAAAGAGGGAGAGAGGAAAGGGAGGGGTGAGGAGGGAGAGGGAGCGAGAGGAAAGAGAGGGAGAGAGATAGGAGGGGAGGGAGAGGAGGGAGGGATAGAAAGGAGAGGGAGGGAGGAGGGGAGAGAGGGAGGGAGAGATAGGAGGGGAGGGAGGGAGGAGGGGAGGGACAGGAAAGAGAGGGAGAGAGAGGGAGGGAAAGAGGGAGAGAGGAAAGGAAGGGAGGGGAGAGGAGTGGGAGAGAGGGAGGGAAAGAGGGAGAGAGATAGGAGGGGAGGGAGAGGAGGGAGGGATAGAAAGGAGAGGGAGGGAGGAGGGGGAGAGAGGGAGGGAGAGATAGGAGGGGAGGGAGGGAGGAGGGGAGGGACAGGAAAGAGAGGGAGAGAGAGGGAGGGAAAGAGGGAGAGAGGAAAGGGAGGGGAGAGGAGGGAGAGGGAGGAAAGAGGGAGAGATAGGAGGGGAGGGAGGGAGGAGGGGAGGGACAGGAAAGAGAGGGAGAGAGAGGGAGGGAAAGAGGGAGAGAGGAAAGGGAGGGGAGAGGAGGGAGAGGGAGGGAGAGGAAAGAGGGAGAGATAGGAGGGGAGGGAGGGAGGGGTGGGAGAGAGGGAGGGAAAGAGGGAGAGATAGGAGGGGGAGGGAGAGGAGGGGAGGGAGAGGAAGAGAGGGAGAGAGAGGGAGGGAGAAGAGAGGGAGAGAGATAGGGGAGGGAGGGAGAAGGGGAAAGAGGGAGAGAGATAGGAGGGGGAGGGAGAGGAGAGGGAGGGAGAGGAAAGAGAGGGAGAGAGGGAGGGAAAGAGGGAGAGAGGAAAGGGAGGGGAGGAGGGAGAGGGAGGGAGAGGAAAGAGGGAGATAGGAGGGGAGGGGGAGGAGGGGAGGGAGGGAGGGAGAGGAAAAGAGGGAGAGATAGGAGGGGAGGGGGAGGAGGGGAGAGAGGGAGGGAGAGAGAAAGAGAGGGAGAGAGATAGGAGGGGAGGGGAGGAGGGGGAGAGAGGGAGGGAGAGGAAAGAGAGGGAGAGAGATAGGAGGGGAGGGGAGGAGGGGGAGGGAGAGGAAAAAGAGGGAGAGAGAGGGAGGGAAAGAGGGAGAGAGGAAAGGAAGGGAGGGGAGGGGGATACCTAGGGAGACCCACCTGCCCGCTGCCGTCTCCTCTTCTGTGCCCAGCATCTTGGCCCAGATTTTCTTGCGCTGCTTCCTGATGGCAGATTTCACGGCATGCAGGAGGAGGGCAGGGACTCGCTCCCCATTAAGCAGCTCCCTGGAGGCAGAAGCAGCTCAGTTTCAGGACTGGTATGGGGGGCGGCAGGTGGGGGTGGGGGGAGGCAATCTACCCCTCCTGTAATAGCTGCGAGAGGATCCAGGGGTCCTAGTGGGCAGCCATTTAAATAGGAGCCAGCCGTGCGTGGCAGCTGCCCAAAAAGCCAGCGCAGTCCTAGGCTGCCTCCACAGAGGGGGATCAGCTCAAGGTCCAGTCCTGCTTTAATCAGGCCTCGGTAGGAGCTACGCCTGGAACCTCCTCGCATTCCGCTCGGGTCCCAGGCTAAAGATGAGCCATGAGTGGGAGGCAGCTGCGAAAGAAGCCCCTGCTGTCCTCTCTGTTCTGGCCCGGTCAGCTTGGGCTAAGAATACGCATCTGGGCACCACGTTTTAGGAAGGTGGGAGGAAAAAGACAACAAACAGTAGCAGAGTAACAGGTCCCGTGACGGGACCTTGGAGATCTTCTAGTCCAACCGCCTTCAAGCAGGAGAGACCATGTCAGTCTCTTTCTTAAAGCCTCCAGCAAACCGGATGGACTTGACTAGAGAGGCAATTGGGGACCACTGGGAGGTCCAAAGGGCTGAGGACAGATTGACTGACATTTATTTATTTATTTTGGCCCTGCCCAACTCCACGGTCACCTGGACTGACTCACTATATAAAAAACAAAATACAAATGCAGTAAGATAAATACAAAGACAATAAAGGGAAATGACAAAATGGCCACCGGAATGTCTGCACCGCATGTCAGATCCTAGGGTGGTCGCTAAGAGTCAACACCAGGGAATCGGTCGGATGAACTGAACGGCCGGGTGGGGGGACGTTCGGCTGGACGTTCCAGGAACATCCCTGGGTGGGAAACAGGCGTTTTGCCATCGCAGGGGAGGGTTCCGACGGGTGGCAGAGCCTCTGCGGTGCCTTGTAGATGATTGCGGATAGATGCTGGTTTACTGCACTTTGGACAATGTCGGGCGGGGTATTTTTTATACTATCTTTAGATTATACAATGGGGGAGTGTAGATTTAGTTTTTTATATTTTAATTACTGTGAGCTTCTCAAAGTCATATATTTTATTTTTACATTTTTTTATTAAATGTATCCCCCCCCCCCATCTCACCAGTAAGGCAACTGGGTGACTATTTCAGTTGGATGGCTACATAAACTAAATAGTTTTAAGTATATAAGAAAGAAAGAAAGCAAAGAGGGCTGAAATATTCCTTAACTCCTGGAAAGCAAGATCGTATTCAAAGCAACCCAGGCAAACTTCTGCCCGAGACAGAAGAAGGAGCAGCGAGTAAGCTGCCTAATGACTCTCTTACTATGGTCTTCTCTCTCGGAAGTAGAGTTTCCAGTCTTCCTGGGAAGTTTGTTTCTTAAGCTGGCTCACCCCAAAGGTCTTGGCCCAAACTCCCTCCCTCACAAGCCTCTGGCTCTACCAACACCCTGGTCCTGCCTCTGGACCTGGTGCAGCTTCTTGGTTCACTTCTCATGCCGTTAATAGGCAGCGACAGACAGCAAATGCCGCCTTGGCAAAGAAACTGAAGAAACAGTGGATGACCTGGTTAGCTGCTGCAAGAAGATCAAACAGACTGTAAGCAACAGCACGACAAAGTAGCAACACTGGGCATCGGAAGACCTGCAAGAAATATCCCTTGCCTGCAAGCAAGAACTGGTGGAACCATAAAATAGAGAAAGTCACAGAAAATGAAGAAACCAACTTGCTCTGGGATTTTAGAATTCAAACAGACAGGCCCCTGTCTCTCCGGAGACTCCAGAGTTAACAATTGTCGGTAAGAAAAGCAAAAAAGGTTTGGTCAGTGGACATTGCAGTACCTGGAGACAGCAGAAGAGAAGAGGAAGAACTGGAGAAGATACAAAACACAAAGGCCGGCAAATAGAAGTAAAACAACTGGGGCAAAAGAAAGCAAAGGTGGCACCAATCGGCATAGGTGCTTTGGGTGCAATCCCAGAACATCTGGACCATCACCTGATCACCATCAGCATCGAAAAAATCCCCATCGGTCAATTGCAAAAGGCAGCCTTCCTGGGAACAGCTCATACCTTTAAGACCATCAAACAACCCCACCTGCCCATCCCAGGTCTTGGGGAAGGACCAGATATAGGTGGATAAACAGGTCAGACCCAGCGGCTGACGGTGCGACCAACAATAACTTATATATAGCAACCTCTTGACTACAGAGGATCAAACCCTGCAATTAGCGGTTTCTGCTGTTCTGCAAATTCCTTGGGAGACAGACCAATCTCACCATCAATAAATAAAATCAAACGTTATTTTATAAAAGAGAAAATGCAATAACTCTTTTTATATTAAAATGTAAACATTCCCAGTGGGGATTAGGATAACCCGATCATGATAAAATGATGCTTCTGCGTGAGATTAAAAAAAATCCAATGATCCAATTACTGAGCTCAGCAACGAAACTGCTTGTAAATTATATTTTAGCTCAAAAGAAGTTAATAATAAAGTAGTTTTCTGGGAATACAAAAAGTTTGGAATTAAAAAAAGTTGATTACGCAGAATTTTCTACCTGTAGAGACATACAAGACTTAACATACGCCAGTGTTCAAAATTCAAATGCAACTTTCTGGCTAAACACTTTAACCCCATTTTTAAAGATAATCAGATTCCTAAAGGAAATGTCATTTGCTTGTTTCCTGAGCTTTTTAAAAGCTTCTTATATTAAAGGCTCAGGAGAACTAAGTTAATTCTCTCCTTTTTCCTAGCCCAGGGACCCAGCTTCTTTCACTCTTTCCTCTAGCTTAAAACAAACATGGTTTTTGGAGACCATCTAAAACCAGGGGTGACAGGATAGCAGTCTTCCAATGTCAAGGGGGGGGCTTCAACCTCTTCCCCAAAGCCCTGCAGGCAGGACAAGAAACTAATCAAGGAAAGAAGCAACCTAGGAGGAATTTCCTAACCGTGAGGACAATTAACTAGCAGAAGGGTTTACCCCGGAAACTCTGGCGGCTCCAACCCTGGAGGCTTTTAAGAGGAGTCTGAAATGATCCAGGGCGCCATACTTAAGCAGTAGGAGGTTGGACTGAAGGCTTCCCAGGTCCCTCCCAACTCTGTTATTCTGGGTCATTCTAGCTCCAGGTGGGCTGGCTCCCTGGGCAGGTGAGCAAGGCCAGGCCTCATGGGGGAGAGGCAAAGGGGTCGGGGCTAGGACAGAGCTTGGCCAACTGGAGCTTCCTGGAGAAAAGAAAAGCGCAAGGAGATGTGGCAGCCATCTGTACCAAAGGGCCACCAAGCGGATGACCAGGTGGGATTTTCCAAGCTGGTTCCAAAAGGCGAGAAACAAAGCGTTTCAATTGGGAGTGTTTTGGTGGGAAGTGTTTCCGGACACGGAGCGCTCTTTAACTGGCTTGGGGGCTGGGGGCCTTGGGGGTAGGTGTTTTCGTGGAGGCTGGACAGGTGTCTCTTGGGGAGGGGCAGTGGAGGATTCCTGCCCTGGAGGGTCTCCAAGGGACCAGCCCCCTCCTTTGGGTGGGCTGGGGGCTCGGTCTTCTGAAGGAAGGCAAAACCCCCTCTGCTTTTCAAATGGGGGAAAAGTAAGATTACAGCAGCACTGTAGGGTGAGGCTAAAGGTTGCTGATTTTGTCTTAAGAAGAACTTATTATTCCTTTGCTTTTAATAGCCACCCAACCCAACAAGCCCCACTCTTGATAGCCAAAAGCTTTCTAGCAGGGGAAAAAGCCAACTCTTGGCAGGAGGCACCGAAGAAGAGGGGTGGTCCCAGGGTTGGTAACACCCCGTATTTCAGCAGGGCTGAATTCCGCCCCCCCCCCCCATAGAGGACCCTGCAGCAGCTACTCCCTGCAACCTCCCTGCCAGAATCAGTCCAGCTCTCCTGGAGCAAAGGCAGTTGTGGCGCTGCAATGGGTCCATCAGGAGAGAAGCTCTCCCTCCCCCTACCGCAAAGTACCCGGGGAGACTGACTGACCGCTGGTAATAGGCCAACTCCTCCTCCACCAAGAAGAGGCTGGTCTTGAGCTCGTTGCGTTCTTGCAGGATCTGCTGCAGCTCTTCCTTCGAGAAGGTGCGCTGGTCAGGCGAGTGTTCTGGGGGGGCTGCAGCCCCACCCACATCCCCCTCCTCCTGCTCCTAAGGAAAGATGGGGATCGGATCGTTTACATTGCCGTGCTCCGTGAGCCACCCGGGTCAGGCCGAAGCCGTGAATCAAATGGTTCGTAAAATGAAGCCGGTCAATGGCCACCTCCTTGTGGGCAACCCCTGGAAAGTGCCCAGGCTGCACTCCGGGTTCCATTAGCCTCGTGCTCCTCAGTGGGACCCTCCCCTCCAGCGCTCCCCCTCATCCCAAGACTACTTGGAGCCCAACTGAGAAGGACAAAAGGTGCCGTGGGGAGGCACCGACTACGATTTACCTTGGAGAAGCCGTCCGGAAGCCCTCCTCAAGCGGGGCAGAAACTCAACAAGGCCAGGCAGGTGGGGAAGCCTTTGAAAAAGGCCCAGACTGGCCCTCCCCAACTCCCTGGGGTCTTCCTATGGAGCTGGCTTCTGATCTGGTCTACCTCGTAAGGCTGGCAGTGCCCACCATAGTTGTCCACAGGGCTCTTGTTCAGGCAGACGGAGGAGGAGGAGGAGGAGGAGGGGCCTGGGAGGCCAGGGCCCCTCTAGGTGGCGCTGGCCCCGAGCCCCCTTTGCCCTCCCTCCAGGCGCCTGCTCTGCCCCTCTCACCGTGGGGGCGCCAGTCCTGGCAGGCTCTGCTGCTTCCCAGAGGGCCTCCGCCTCGCCCTTCCTCTCCAGGGTGCTCCTGAGCTGGGCCTGCACCACGGCCAGCTTCCGGCGCAGGTTCTCGTTCATGGTCATGAAGCGGTTGAGCTGCTCCTGCAGCTGCGGAGACAGACCCACAACTGCCCTCAGCAACTGGGGGAGCCCCCCCAGCCCCCACCCGGACCCGTGGCACTCACCGCCTCTGTGTCCCAGGCCTTGCGCTGGATCTCGTGGTCCTGAGCGCGGATCTTGTCCCGCTGGCGGTCCACCACCTGCTTCAGCTGCAGCATCAGCACCCGCTCTCGGTGGCCAGGGCCGTCTGGGGCAGCACAGAGAGCGACGCTTTGGCTCAGCTTTGAGCGAAGGACCCTGGCGAGACTGGCTCCCGTTGGCGGCACCCAAGGGCAGGAGAGGGAGCAGCAGAGGGAGACCCTGAAGGAGGGGCCAGCTCGCCTCCCCCACAGCTGCTCCTCAACCCGGCTGCAGCAGGCAGGACATCGGGTGCCCTGGCTGCCCCTCCTGCTGCTCTGGCCCAAGGGGGCTCTGAGGGATGATGCCAGGGACACACCCCACTCTTCAGCCACTTTCCCGGTCAAGAGTTCAGGGGGGTCTAAGTGGAAGCCCACCGGCCGGATGCGCCACGGGCAGACCACGCCCACCCCAGTTCTGCGAAGGGGGAAAACGTCATGCTACAGCCACATGACGCCGCAAGTTTGACACCCATGCCCTACAGCATTCCTAGGGTGCGTTTATTTATTTACTTATGTTTGTTTGTTTGTTCTTCAGACCCATAAGCTCCCAATGACGCTGCATAGCTCACAACAATCCAAACAAGGAAATTGTAATAAAACCCATTAAACAGAAGATGGAAGACGAAAGATGGCCAGAACCATGGATGGAAAAGAAGGAAGGATCTCCTCTCTCTCCAAAGTTCTGTCAGTGGGAAACCACTGTTTGTTAAATAAACCCAACGTCAACTCATAAAATATTCCTGTGGTCTTTTAGAGTTGCCCACAGAAAGGGAGGGGGAAGCAGTGGGCAGCCTGCAGTCCATCAATGGTTTCAAAGATAGTTTCTAGGCGACCGAAGTTTCTGACTGAGGACTCTGGGCTCTGGGCGTGTCCCACTGGAGCATAGGAATTACAACACACGATACAGGGGGTGGGGGTGAAAACCAAGGACAAGGGTGACAGGGGATGATGTGCCTCAGAGTCGGCTGCACCTGCAGCACCGGCATGTTTACTCCTGATAAATCTTCTTTCGTTTGAAAACCTGGCTAGAGACTCATGATTTAAATGGCAGCCCTGACACCCAGCTGACCAGGTCTGCACGAATGGTAAACTCACAACCACATGACTTGCTAAACCCAAACCAAGCAAACCGCCTGACAGTCTCTGAGCGCCTTCAGCCATCCAGCTGGCTGGGGCGAGTCCAACCCCCTCCCCGGGGAAGAGTCTGGATGCCAAAGGAGGAGGCCCCTCTCTCCTCCCCGCCAGGGAGTGGCACCCTAGTCTAAGGCAGCGCCAGTGGGTGTTGGGCACCCCACCAAGGCCACGCCTCCCTGGATGCTCAGATTTTATTGCTGGCTGAGCTACAACTCCTGATGCACGACTGGAAATTTCTGGGGACGGGAGCCTCCCTCTCCTTCTTTCCAGTCCAGCTTGATTCCCGATTCTCTCCTGGCTCGTCCAGCCAAGAAGCCGGGAGCAGAACCGCACGTGGGAGGCCAGGAGGCTGCCGCTCTCCCCAGGCAGGACACACCTGGGCTAATGACTTAAGCAACCAGGCAAGATTTGCGGAACACCCCCCCCCCAGAGAAGCCTGTTGGGCAAATGCAGCTGCTCCCTCTGCGTCACAAGCCCACCCGAGGGGTGCAATCGCCCACTGCAGTCTCCCAAGCTAAGTGCGGGTCCGTGAAAGGATGCCCTCTGCACCACCCCCACCACCCCCGCCCTCTGGTCGGGGCACCACTAGGGCGGCAGGAGGCCTCTGGGGCAGCCGACACTTCACAGCATCAAAACAAGGAAGTCGGCCAAAGGGTTGCTGGAGTTTCCCCAGCTCAAAGTTCAAGCGAAGTGAACGCAGCAGGTGGATGCGGAGAGACTCTGGCAGAAGCGGCGCCCTCCTCCTCCTCCTCCTCCCCAAAGCAACGGCCGGGGCTTCGCCCTCGAGGAAAGTCCCCCTTGCCCGGCCCGGCCTCACCTTCCTGGGCTTGGCCCCCGCCAGGCGGCTCAAGGCTCGCTGCTGCTCCTCTTCCAGCTGGAGGCGCCGCTCCCGCTCCCGGGCTTCGGCCAGCTGCTGCTCCGCCACCTGCCAGGGGAAGAAGCGCACCGGCCGCTTCGACCGGCGTCAAGCGCTCCGGCTCCCCTCGCCCGCCCCGATCTCCCGCCCTCCCTCCGTCCCAGCGGCCTCCGGAGGAGGAGGAGGAGGAGGCGCTCCTGACCCGCGGCAGAGCCGGGCGGCCGGTGCCCAGCCGCGGGGAAAGGCCGGGGAGCGCGCGGGCCTCCGCACCTGCCGCGAGCGCTGGACCGCGGCGGCGCCAGGCGCTTCCCCGTCCGACGGCGCGCCCAGCAGCAGCAGTTCGGCCGCCCCGCCGAGCCCGCCCGCGGCCAGCGTCTCCAGGAGCTCGAGGAGGCGCACCACCTGCGGGACCAGCCCGGCCAGGGCGGCCGCCCCGAAGCGATCCGAGAGCCGCTGCAGTTCCGAGCCCAGCGCGGCCGCCAGGCGGTAAACGTAGGCCGCCTCCATCCGGCCGATCACCGCGCTCCGGCCCCGGCCAGGCGACGGCGGCGCGGCCCCAGCTCGGCTGCAGAGCGCGGCCCAAGGGCGACCGACTGCGCTCGGGCGGGCGAAGAGGCGGCGCCGCCCCGCCTTCCGCCTCGCCCCGCCCCGCCGGGACTCGGCCTACCGCTGGCCCAGGCGCGCGGAGGGCGGGGAAGCCTAACCGGAGGCCCCCAGTGGTTGAGACGCCCGAATCCCCGCGCCAGAGAAGCCGCGCAAGGAGGGGCTCGGGGGGGGGGCGTGACCGCTTTCCCTTTCGAGGGGAAGCGAAAGTGGCCTCTTCCTCCAGCCCAGCCAGCCCCAACGCTGGCAACGGACCCCATTCCTTGTCCACGCTGGCCCGCTCGGAACGGCCCCAAGGCCTGCCAGCCTTTGGTGGGGAGGGAGCTTCAACCTGAGAGCCCCGCTCTGGTCGCCCCACCCCATTTCTGCCCCCCCAAACGAGTCTTGTGGGAGGGGCTGAGAGGATCCACAAGAGACACCTTTCCGGTATACAAAACTTTATTAAACAACTGAAACGTCACATGGCATTAGACAGAAACTTCACACAAGCCCAATGGGATGGGGGGAATCAGGGGGCAGGGGCTGCCAGGCTAGGCGTAGAGATCCTCCCGGTCCGCTGAGTAGACCTCCCCCTCCTGCAGGAGGGCGAAGTTGAGGAAGTGGGAGGGGCGATGGACCTCGTGGTAGAACTCCTTCGGGTTGGCCAGCTGCAGCTCGTACTTCATGTTGGGGTCGTGCCGGACGCCTGCAAGGGAGGGAGTCCTGGTTCCAGAGCCCGAAACGGCCAGGGACCCTGGGGGGTCACGGAGGGCAGCCCCGCCTTCTGAGCAGAGGGGGCAGGGAAGTGCCGCCCCTGCCGCTTCTTGGCCCCCACCAAGGGCCACAGGAAGGTGGGGAGGGCTCAGGACCCCCGTCTCTCCCACTCACCCATGAAGTTGTAGTTCCAGGAGGCCTGGGCCGGCACCATGAAGAAGCCCAGGAAGCGGTCCGAGAGCAGCATCTGCACCCGCTCGTAGTGGGAGGGCAGGTAGCCCTTGGGGTTGTTGCCCTTGTCCGTGTTCTGCCGGCCCCACTCGTAGCCGCTGGGGGTCAGCTTGTAGGCCGTCAAGGTGCAGGAGCCCGGAGTGAAGCTGCGGCGGGAGGGCCGGTCAGCGGAGGGGGCCCATCGGCTCTGGGGGCTCCCCCCCCCGCGCCGGAGAGTGAGCGTGCCCACCAGACGGACAGACAGACCTGCAGGTGATGATGATGGTCTTCTCCCCGTCCCAGGAGGGGTTCTCGGCCATGACCTTGGCGTGGGTGCTGACGTCTTGCGGGGAGAGCTGCGGAGACTCGTTGGGCTGGGTGTGAATCCACCCCAGGGGCTCCATCTCCTACGTTTGCGGGAGGATCCAGGGGTCGAGCGGTGTCCACACCTGCTCCCCTCCCCCCCAGCTGCCTCCTCTGGAGAAACCTGGGGTGCCCCAGGGAGCCCCCACCCCCCCCAGGGCACCCCAGAGGGATCACTTGCCTTGAGGTACTCATGCTGGGGCAGCTGGCCGGGGAGGTGGACGGTCTGATGGGTTCCCCACTGAGGCACCATCACAATGCACCGGATCTCCTTCACCTGGGGGTTGTCTGGGGGACTCACCCCATAGAGGTACCCGGCAATCTGGGGGCACAGAGAGGCCGGGTCACCGGGCACCGGCAGCCAAGGGGCTTGGCAGTGTGGAGGCACAAAGGCATCCGGGCTGTGGCACCCTTGGGCACCGCTCAGCCAGGGAGGCGCTGGGACAAAGGTCCGGTGGCCGTTTTGGCTTTGTCCTCCCACTCGAGTCGAGAACGTGATGCAGAAACGGAGGCGGGTGGGACTCTGGGCTAAGAGGGGTCCCCAAAGGCCGTGGCGGGGCCACACCTGAGCTCGCAGGTCGGAGATGCAGATGAATTTCTTCAGGACGTTCTTGGGCAGGATGTAGGTGTAGCCGGTCTCTTTGATGTCGTCCGAGGAGACGTAGATGTGGTTGGTGCGCAAGTGCAGGTTGGCTGCAGAGATGGCCCTGGGGGAGGAAGTGAAGGGCGTGACCCCCTGCGCCAAGCAGCCCCTGAGGGGAGGGTGGGAGCCAGCCCCCTCCCTCCCCTCTCGGGGCTCCCGGCACCCACCTGACCCGCCACTCGGTCTTGGAGGAGAAGGTCTGGGTCTCGTAGTTGCTGGTGGTGGAGGTGATGATCTCGTCGCCGTGCTTGTTGACTGTCCGCGTCTGGGTGGCCGTCAGCTGGCTTTGCTCCTTGGTCTGCTTCTCGATCTCCGCGATCTGCTGCCGCTGCTGGGAGGGGGCCGAGATCTCCATGCCGAGGATGATGTCCCGGATCTCGGACTGGGTCAAGGAAGCCACGTTCACACTGGCCAAGAGCGAGGACAGGGCCGGGTGGTCAGAGTGAAGCCTCCCGGGCAGCACGGTCAGGGCTCCTCCCTGGGGCGCTGGCAAAGATTGCCCCCCCTCCCCCCCCAGCTTCAACCTAAGGGGCAGGGCAGGACCCTCCCCTCCCCCGGGAAGTCGAGAGAGCCACCTGTCCACCTACTTGTTCTTCTTGCCATAGTCGGCCAAGATCAGGTCCTTCAGCTGCACCTCCACTTTGATCCACTCCTCGTCGGTCAAGGTGGGCCAGATGTGGTGAGGCTCGGTGATGGTGGTCTTGTCCGGCTTCAGGATGACTTTGGCCCGATCGTTGTTCACATGCAGCGCCCGCAGGATGAGGATCAGGCGGGAAAAGGCCTGGGAGCAGGGAAAGGCCATTGGCATCCCACCTGGGCGGGGTGTGGGGATGTGGTGGGGCACGGAGGCTGCCTGGCGTCCAGGTGCACTGGGCCCTGCAAAGGTGCCGGGGTGGGAACGGCCGGAGGCTCACCGTGTAGGAGGAGATGGTCTTCAGCCAGTCATCATACAGGTTGAAGAGGACCATCTGGGGTTCGGTCGCCTTCAAGATGAGATCTCCAAACTTCTCCACCTTCAGGCAGGCCTGGAAGGGCAGCTGCAGCTCCGAGCCCTTGATGACGATGTTCGGGAAGTCCAGCAGGTGCACCTGTCAGGGGAGGTCAGGGGTCACGGTCCAGAGCTCCAGGATATGGCTCCCCCCTGCCCTCCTCCCTCCTCTTCCTCTCTTGCTGCCCTGCCTACCTCCAAGGGGTCCAACATGCCCTTCCGGGTGACGATGATCTGCTTGGGCTGCTCCTCCACCGGCAGGGAGCGGATCAGAGCCGCCACCTCCTCCGCCGTCTTCCACTTGGCCAGCTGGCAAGGGAGGGGGCAGCAGGCGCATGAGAGAGGCCCGGGAGGCTTCCCTCCCTCCCTCCCCGCCCCAAGGGGAGAGGGGCAAGGGGGCTGGGCCAAGGCCTCACCTGGCCCAAACGCTTTTGCCCAGCCCAGACGGATGTGTGGATGATCTTCAGGAAGAGCTGCCCGGTCCGAGGGTTGAAGATGAAGATGGCCCCGTTGATCGGCTTCGTGGTCAAGTTTCCTTCAAAGGTCTGAGAGAAGCGGCTGCCGGTCAGGGGTGCCCTCCCCTCCCCTCCCCTCCCCCGCCCGCTAGGGAGGAGGCCCCCCCAGAGCCCCCACCTTGTGGATGGTGACCCTGTAGACGTTGGTGTCGTCCACAAACCAGATGATCTGGTTGGAGAAGAGCTCCCGTAGTTCTGCGAGGAGAGGTAGGGCTCGGTGGGCTCCGAGGAGTAAAGCTGCAGGCCCTTGCGGATCCGCTCCCTCAGCACGTACAGGGCGGGGTTGGCCTTCATGATCTTGGCCATGGCCTGCTGGATCAGCGGCTTGCTCCCGGGGAACCAGTTCCCGTAGGCGCTGGGGAAGAGATGGGCTCCCTGAGGGCAGGCCTCCCACCCGCTACCTGTGGCCATCCCCCAAGAGAACCCGGCTCACCCGGGGGTGGCCCAAAAGTCCAACTGGGCCACACCCTGCATCTGCAGCCGCTCTGGCTGATCCTCCGGATCCCCTGCCCCCCAGCCCCGCCTCACCTGTGCAGGTTGTAGGCCAGGTCAATGGCAATGAGGACCCCGGTGGGGGAGGGGTAAATGCTCATGTTGTCCGTCGTGTAGTCCAGGAACTTGGCTCGGGCGTAGCGCTCGATGTCGTGTGAGTCGTAGTCCCCCCAACGCAGCTGGATGTCGATCCAGTACTTCTGGGTGGTGGTGCTGTCCATCACGTCCCTGAGCAGCAGCAGCAGGAGGAGGAGGAAGGGCGGGAGGCCATCAGCATAGGGAAAGCAGGCCGGGTGGGGCTGGCGAGGAGCCCCCCACCTCCCGACACCCCCCAACCCCTGTGAGGGGCTCACTTGGAGTCTGCCAGCAGGGAGGGCCGGGAGACGTTCCACTTGTAGGAGGCGAAGAGGAGGATGTCCGCGCAGGAAGAGTTCATCTTGTAAGACTTCCTGGGGTGGATGGTCTCCTTCTGCACCGTCTCAATCTCCAAGGCGTCCAGCTCCTGGTCAAACACCTGGGGCCGGTGGAGAGGGAGGAAGGGGGGTTGGGAGCGGGTGGGGAGGGGGACCCGAGCCCCTGGCCCCCGAGGGCTGCTGGTTGGGGGCCTCCAAGGCGCTGGGCTGGGGGGGAGCCAAAGGACCCTCACCTGGCAGAGGTCCATGACGATGCTTTCGTGGATCTTCTGCCACAAGTGAGCTCGGAAGATCTGGATCAGGGAGATCTTCAGCGTGGGGATCTTGCCGTGCATGAAGATGCCCGTCAGGTCCAGCTGCACCTGGAAGCCCACGTACACCTGCCGGCGGAGGGGAGGGCGAGGGGGGTGAGGCCCTCTTCCTGCTGACCCCCAAAGCCCTGCCAGACCCATCCCGAAGGGCAGCCCCGCCACTCACGTTGGCCCGGTTGATGGTGGGAGACCACCAGAGGGTGAACCTCCGGTTAGGGATCTGGTTGAGACCCGAGCGCTGGGCATTGGTCAGCTTCTTCCACTTCATGGACTCCTCGAAGCCGCTGGCTTTTTCCCTGGGTGGACAGGAGAGCAGGACGCGTCACGCCAGTAGGTGCCCGCAGGCCCCCCCCTCCCAAAAGGCCATGGCACGGGGCGCTCCTCACCAGAAGAGCCCCTCCCAGGTGGGGAAGTAGGTGCCCTTGAAGAGCGTGTGCTCCAGGATGCCCTCCACCCCGCCCAGCGCCTGGATCATGTCTGTGCGGTAGTTGTTCAGGTTCCAGAGCTTCCCATCGTGCCGCTGGTGGGTCCACCAGAAGGGGTTCTGCTTCAGCACCTGGAGGGGGAAGGGGAGGGAGATTGGGAAGGGCCGCAGAGCTGGCAGCCCCCGTGACCTTCCACAGCCCCCACTATCAGGAGGGGGCATGCTTTTGGAGGGGGAGTGCGGGGGGCAAACCTGGTACTGCTTGAAATCCGTCCTGACTCTCCAGCCTTTGTCGTAGGCCAGCGTGTGCCGGTCCTTCTGGAAGAGGGTGTTGATCCGTGGGATGCCTCTGTCCCACGAGTCCTCCAGGTCCTCCAGGGTCAGGCGCCTGCGACAGGGAGAAGCAGCAGCCAAGGCTGGCTAAACCCCGGGCCTCGCCAGGCCCAGTGGCTGCATTCACACGGAAGGAACGCTACGTTCAGTCCCTTTTAAGCCTGGGCTAACTTTTTCTGGGCCTGGCCCGATCTACAGAACCAGCCGTTCGGTTTGCTTCTGGTTACTGTGCTGATCCAGAACACGGATGAATCCGAGAGCTCCCTTGAAGGCAGCACCTCAGCGTCAGGGTGTGTCAAGGGCCCCAAAGCCACCCCAGGGGGTGATCCCCCGGCCAGAACTCTCCCTCCGGCGGGCTTCCTCCTCCTCCTCCTCCTCTGTTAGAAATGATAAGTCACCTAACAGTTGGATTGGCAATATATAAACCAGGATAGTTATTTAATACTGTTGTATCTTTAAGAGAATGCCGTAATTGTGATTGGCTGAGGTTCCTCCGACGGCCATAAGATGGAGCCAGAAACCTGGTTTGTTCTCTTCATGCATTTCCCTATTGCCTTTTGCCTGATCGTCGTTCTGCTGGAATTGCTGTGAGTCTTGCAAACTGTTAGCAAACTCCGTTTACTGAACTTTGTTTATGATACTGGACTTTGTTCTTTGATTATCCCTGGACTAATTGTTCTGAATACTAACTGCTTTAACCATGTATGATTTGGACTGTTTGTTGGACTTTGTTTACCCGTTTACTGGAAGTAAAACCTACATTTTACTATTCAGTGTATCTATATGCTGGTTGTGTGTTATTCAACACCACTCTCACTATGTTTCCCTGAGCGCACTCATCCTCCTAACGGGGAATACCTCAACATCCTCCTCCCAGCAAGTCTGGCCAAGGGGGCCCGCCTCCCCCCACTCCCAGCAACCCACCTGTTCTGGGCAATGGCCTCCTGCCGCTTGAGGGCATATTCGGCCCACACCCGCTGGGAGTCGATGAACTCGCTCTCCCACGGCTGGATGTAGCGGTACAGATTGGGGATCAGCTGGTCCTCCTCGTGGCTCATCCCGGACCGGAAGTGAGTGATGCCCACGTCTGTCTGCTTGGACCACCTAAGGAGCAGAGCCGGTTTGCTCAACCCAAGAGGGAGGGGACGGGGCTGAGGCTGGCCGGCCGACCCTCCCCAGCAGACGGGGCAGCCGGCTCCTCACCTGAGGTCAGACTGTGGGATCAGGACGTGGCCCATGGACAGCATGCCCAGCCCCCCGAGCTCCTTGGGGGTGTAGAAGACCACGGGTGGGAAGCGGCTGGGCATCTTGGAGTTCAGGCCAATCTTGATCCGAGTCTGGATCTTGTTCTCACACTTCACCAGCAGGTCCAGCAGCTCCTGGGTGTTCACCACGGCCTCCCGGAAGTAGGTCATCAGGCCGATCAGGGCCGTGTTCCACTTGTTCACGATCTGCCAGCAGGAGAGGGGAGGAGAGGGAATCTCAGGCGCTCCACTGGCTGTGCCTGAATCGAGGCCTCCTTCCCGCCTCCCGGCCTACCTACCTTGGTGAAGGTGGTGGAGCCCGAGGCCATCAGTATCTGCCTGACCCGGTTGTGGAACCGCTGCATGGACTCATCGTCCACTCTCAAGAAACACTGTGCGGTGCGCTCCTTGGTCACCTAACACAGCAGAGAGCAGTGAGGGTGGGGTGTGTGTGGGGAGGGGAGGGCACTTTGTCAGCCCCTCCCGCCCCCCTGGAGGCCACCCACCTCATTCTGCAAGTTCCACACGCCGTCCTTGTGGGTGAACTCTTCGTAGCTTGTCCGGCACTTGGGGAGGATGCGGCACTCAAAGCCGCACATGTTGAAGAGTAGGTTCGGGTTGTCCTTGCTGTACACGGAGACAAAGCTGTTCTCCCACTGCACAGTGGTGACGGAGCGCGGCAGCCGGTTCTTGATGTCCCAGAAGACAGCGCGGCCCCTGCAAGGGAGAAGCCCCGAGCTTAAGGGTTGTCCTCTGCCCCTCCAGAGGGCAGCCATCCCACCGGCCACATGCTCACAGGTTAACATCGTGCTTCATGAGGCGCATGCGAGCGTCACGAGGCCAGCACTTCTTGTTGTTGTAGCCCACAATGTTCTCGTTGTTTGGATCCGGGTGCTCGGTCAGGTAGCGCTGGATCAGGTCCCTGGCCTCATCCGCGGTGAACCTGCAGAGCGGCAGCCCAAGGGTGTCAACGCTCCCCATGCGCTCTCCCTGGAGATGGGGATGAGGGTGAGGAGGCCCAGGACAGGAGCACCGCCGCCACTGATCTGTCTGCGAGACCCCAGGCTGAGCAAGTAGCCCAGCCCAGCCCTGGGACAACAGGCAGGCTGCTTCCAGGTTGTTAGACAGACAAAGCAGCCTGACCGGCCACTGAGAATCAAGGCAGAGAGTACAGGACTGCAACATCCCTTTGAGTCCATGATCCCTGGCCCCTGCCAGGACACAGCTCCCTCCCTGCGAGGGCCACCCACACCCAATGGGTGGGAACTGCGCAGTGTGTGTGTGTGTGTGTGTGGGGGGATGTCTCAAATCACAGCAGGGCCATCCCTGCCAGGCATGCCAAGTGCCCCCCCACTGGTACCTGAAGAAGATGTGGATGCGGTCGATGTATCTGCAGAACAAGCGTATCGGGTGGGCCACCTCTGTGGCCAGGTCTTGGAAGCTGAGGAAGTCGTTGGGCATCTGCGGGGGGCCGGCCATCTCACTGGCCCGGTGCAGGCCGAGCACCAGCAGGTCCATCACCAGCCCGTAGTACTGGACAATGAAGGAGGCGAACTGCAGGCCCCGGATGATCCCGTAGGAGTTGGTGTGGTTCATGTCCTGGGGGGCAGGAGAGGAGGGTCAGGCCTGGGCGCCCCGGGGTCAGGCCTGTGCCGGGAGCCCAGCAGCTGCTCAGCCCACCTTGTAGTTGATGACCACGTTGTTCTTGGCTGTCATGTAGTCGGCGATGTTGTGGTCGACAATGAGACGCAGCAGCCTGTTCAGCAGCGTCAAATCAATCTTCTCGTACATCTTCTCAAAGCGGGACTCGAGCATCACGTTGCACTCCCCTTCGCTGGTCTCCCACACGTCCTGCAGGTTGTTAATGCCTGGAAACCCCCCAGAAACACGTGGGGAGATTGCGAGGGAGGAAGGGCCCCTCGGCACCCTCCAGCAATCGGGGCCAGAAGCCTGGCTGGCCAGTCACACCCTTCTCAGCCGTCCTGGAGTAACGATGGGCACTCCCAGTCTGGACCTCCCTCCAGAACCAGCCACCTCTGCCTCCCAGTTCAGGCCGGTCTGAGGGAGGAAGGGGTGGCTTTACCAGTGGGGCCCTGCGCCCAGACTCACCCTGGCACCACTTGTACACCAGCAACGGAGGGGGCTCTGTGTCAGCCGGCTTGATCCATGGAGGGAAGAGACGTCTCTTGTCCGCCTCATACCACAGGTACTGGTCCAGGTAGGCATCTGTAATCTTCTCCAAGGGCTCCACGTCATAGACAGGGACCAGGTGGCTGTAGAGGTCCATAAACTCGATGCCCACCTGGCCAAGGAAAACGCCGATCAGGGCCCTCATGTCTCAGGCCCCCCCTTGAGTCCAAGGCTGTCCCTGTCTCTCGCCGAGGCTCACCTCCTTGAAGGCTCGCTGGGTCAGCAAATGCCGCTTGATGCGTGAAAGGGCCTCGTGGGGGTTGTCGTAGGCCTGCTCGATCAGGCCCAGCTCCTCCCGCTGCGACTGGTTCAGGCGGGACTTCACACTGGAGGGAGGAAGTGCGGTTTGCGAGAGCAGCACAGGCCCCTTCAGAGAGCTCCGAGGCAGGTAAGCAAGGAGGCAGGTGAAGCCAGTGGGACTTCCTGCCACATGATCTCCCAGGCATAAAAGAAGGCACTCGCGGCCGATAGGCTCAGTGTGGGAAGAGTTGGGGTAAAAACCAGGCAAGGCCTGTTCACAAGAGTGCGCTTGGCTGCTGTGTTGTGTGGCGCAGCCCCCCCCCAGCATCGCACATCCCCTCCCTCCCAACTGCAGCCTCTCCCGCCTCAGGGTACCTGTAGGCCTCTTTCAGCCTCTCCAGGGCCAAGATGAGGAGCTTGGTGTCGTGCTTGTAGGAGAGCGGAGGGAAAGGGATCGGGGAGAAGCGCCGGCTCTCCAGCCAGTGCACCGTGGTGGTGTAAACAGCCACAGCCTCCTCCGCAGTGATGTATGGGCCATCCTGCAGATGAACCACAGCAGGGTCATGGCCTGCACGCCACACGCCGGCCGGCCTCCCCCAGGGAGAGGCACAAGAGGCTGCCCACCTTCAGGTAGTTGTGCTGCCTCTCCTGCTCGGCCTTCAGGTAGAGACGAGTCAGGCGGCCCAGGTTCTTCTTGCAGACCGTCTTGTCCACAGTGGCCCCGCGGCGGATGCGCTCCCGGTTGTAATGCGCCGTGTTGGTCCACCAGTCCGCTTTGGCCTTTACGTACCGCAAGATCATATTCTCGATGGGAGTCGGCAGCCCCGGGACCTGCAGCGGGACAGGAGGAAAAGGTATGAAGCTGCCCCGCCTGGCCGGCCGGCCCCAGGTGGAGGGAGGGAGGGAGGGAGGGAGACGGACTTGCCTTCCAAGGGATGTTGGCCTTCCAGCACCGCCAGGCTTCGCTCAGGTGCTGCAGGATGGTCCGGGCCTTGTTCTGCTTGATGCCCTCGGGCATCATGTCCAGGATGTCATGCATCACTGCTGCCCGCAGCTCCAGGTCGAAGTGGGACTCCACCCGCTGCTTGGTGACCGTCTTGGCCACCCCCTTTGAGTGGCGGCCTGGGAGGGAGGGAGAGAAACGGGTTCCCAGCGTGGTCGCTCCAGGGGTCTCCCAGGAGCCCGCTGTTTCTCCCCAGGACAACAGAAAAGCGCGCAGCTTTTCTAGCGTTCAAGGTTGGTGCGAAAGGGCTTTGCCTTTTGGAGGGAAAGGGATCCAATACAGGGGGAATGGCACCAACCTGTCCAGCCGCGACAGAATTTATCTTGGCCTGGAGCTGCAGAGGGTTATCCAGCTGGGATTCACCCCGAGTCGCCTTGGCTGGCCCTGTGGTGGCCTCAAGGGTCGCCGACTATGCTACCCGTCTGGGCCAGGAGGGAAGGTGGGGCCACTGCTCCCGAGGGCGGCCAGCTCCAGTCCAGAGCAGTGGGAGGGGAGAGGCCGGGCCCACAGGGCCTGCTCTAGAGGAGGCCAAATGCCTTGGGGCTTCTCGTCTCTCCTCTTGCGGAGTGCCTGAAAGCCACCAGGGTAGGCCACCCGCTGCCTTGGGGAGTCGGGCCACAGATGTCTACACCAGGCAGGAGAGCCAGTGGAGCATGGGACTTGGTGCCCAGGAGCTATGAGGAGCTGGCTGGGGATGGGAGAGGTGCGGATTTGGAAGCCAACTGCTTCTCCTAACCAACATAGTTCCTGTGGGGTTTCTGAAGAATTAATGGAACTTCAGGGAACCTTCCCAGGAAAGAAAAGGACCCACAGGATCATGAATGACCCAAAACTGTTTGAGGATTCACAAGGGGGACATTTTGCTGACCAGCATCTCGTTCCCCCCTCCTCCCAAAAGATCGGGCTGCTCAAGGAACGACCTGACTCAACCCAGCCGGGAGGAAGGCTCGGCTTACCTTCAAACTGCCTGGCCAGGAGGTTCCCGAGCCACCGCTCCAGCAGAGGGGTAATCCCTCTCATGAAGAAGAGCCACACACGCCAGCCCGGGGCCCAGAAGCCACAGCCGGGGCCCTTCCCGACTGGCCCCTAGGCAAGGGAAGGAAACGCTGGGTCGGTTTCACGGGGACAGCCTGGCACCCAAGGACCCTCACAACGAACGGGCCCACCTGACTTGTGGGTCCCAGGCCGGTCCGCAAGATTCCACGGCTGCAGTGCCCATGGGTCAGGAAAGCGCCCCCGAATCCTGTTGACCTGCTGGAAATTCCTGCGGTTCCAGAGACACGACTGAACCAAAGGATAACGATTCAGCACACGAGCCACTTCATTCTTTTTTTTTTTTTTTAACAGAATATCATTATTTCCTGTAAACTGGCAAACCTCGTTGTCTTGGGCTTTGCAGGCAAGGCTCTTTCCCCCCCTCCGCCCCAGGGGCTCAGCTGCACTCACTGTGTTGAAGCGGTAATAAATGAGGTGCTTGAGGTCTTTGCACATCCGGATCTGCCTCATGAGTTTGTATTTGTACCGGCACATCCCAGTCAGCTGCCCCACGTGAGCGAAGATGTACTGGAGCCCATCGGACAGCTGTGGGGAGAAGCAGCAGGGCTGAGAGAGGAGACACCCAACTCAGGGTTCAGCTGGGGGTGGGGGGGGGGGCTTTGCAGTGTGCCACTAGGCCTCCCAGATCCCCGGCGTTCAACAGCAGGATGGTGCCACCCACCTGGAAGGCGTCCACGTTTCCTAGCCTGTACTGGACGTGGCTGTCCACCACCAGCTTGGTGAGACGCAGCACCTCCCGGCACAGGTGGAAGGCGTTGCCGAAGCGAGACTTCTTCCTTTCCTACCGAGCAAGAGGAGAGACCCTGAGCAGCGTAGGAACCGGGGGACCCTGAGGAGGAGGAGGAGGAGGAGGGGAGGGCAGTCCAGCAGGGACAGTCCCGGCGTCTTCCTTTGCCCCCCTCCCCCAGTTGCCTCAAAGCGTCAGGTTCCACAAACACAGTTTGCTTTGTTAAAGAGTTTATCTCCTGCTTGTAAGCAAAGCATGAACTGACCAGCACATAATGTGGAAATAGTTAGGACTGCTTGCCCGGTGCTCCCGCCACTGTTTAAACCCACGCAAGACAACCCTGCATCCACCACACCGGTGAAGGGAAACGCCCGTAACCAAATAAGGGGAACAGCGAATAAGGGATCAGCTCTCCCAGATCCAGCGCCTCCCAGCTCTTCGCCCCACGGTTCCAGGTTCGGTGCCATTCAGCAGCCGCAATTCCCTCACTCCAACGTGTCATGTGAAGGCTACTGTTACCGCAATCTGGTTGCCGGACGGCTCCCCCACCCCCCAAAACGGCTGACAGAGAGCAGCACTGGTGGAGGCTGCGCACAAGGGCCTTGCAGCTCCCTGCCCTGGGGCAAAGGAAGGGGGAGGGCACCTTGGTGGTGAGGGTCTTGACGGGCTTCAGGTTGAAGTTGTAGTCCAGGTGGAGGTAGTTGAGGTTCTTGCGGTGGATGAGAAGGTTGAGCATGTTGTAGCCCTGGCGGCAGACCTGCAGCCCCACCTCCACCCAGTCCAGCTTGGTGGACTGGAAGAACTTGGTGGCCTTGAAGGAGCGGAAGAGGTACCTGGGGGCAGAAGACCCGGGGAGGTCTGGGTGGGCATGGCTGGACCGGCCCCCGCCTCGCCAGGCCCCCGCTCTCGCTTCTGAGCTGCCCCTCCTTCCAAGGGGGAGAGACCCCAAGAATAAACCGGGCAGGGGACCAACAGCCCCCCCCCCCTCACCTCTTCTTCTGTGCCTTGGGGGCCTGTGCTTGAGTGCGTTCAGGACGTAGTACTTCAGGAGCTTCTGATAGGAGACCCGCACCTTCACAGGCTGCCGGCGGGGCAGTGCTCTCGGTACCTGACAGCCGGGGGGGGGGGAGGAAAAGCTCTGAGTTCTCAGCCCGCCCAAAATTAGAGCAGAGCCCCGAGGGAGAGCCCAGGTTCGGCTTGAAAGCCCTTTCGGGAGGCCCACTGGGCCACCTCAGCTACGCTCACCAGTTCTTGACCAGAGGGATGTCCAGGGCCCGCCGGGTCCGGCCAGAGCGCAGGTTAAAGGGCCGCGGTGCCCAGAGCAGGGCGATGCCGTTGGCCGTGTTGTCCGTGTAGAGAGGGGTCTCCTTGAGAAAGGGCTCCACAAACTCTGGCAGCTCAAACTCCTCGTCGTCATCAGGCAGCGGCTCCTGGCTCTGGGAGGATGGAGAGGGGGTCATGGAGGGCCCCACGAGAAAGGAGGCCTGGAGGGGCCCACGAACAAAACCCCCGCCCCCTTCAGACGCCCCTCCAGACGGCCCGGTGAAAGCCGCAGACGGGGGGGGAGGAGCTTCCCTCTGCAAGCCCTGGCCCCACCCTTCTGCTGGACGTCTGCAAGACGGGCGTTTCCCCCTCATTTCCGCCCCGATTCATTCCCTTTGCTCCCTCGCGGTGGCTCTCCTATGGCGGAAACTCTTTCCTGAAGCCACTGCTGCTGGGATGTTCTTTCCGTTCCTACCTGGAAGACCCTCCGGGCTCCTTCCGGAGATGGGGCAGGAATGCAGGCTTTTGCACCCCTCCCCCACTGGTCTCACCTTAACCGAATGCCTGTGCGAAATGGGGTTAATGAGAGGATCAAAGTAGAAAGCTGGCAGGTCTGGATCCTCCGTTTTGATGAAGACCACGTTGGGGGTGTGATACCTGCAGAGGATGGGATATGCTGTTAGGACAAGGAGCCCCCCCCAGGTGCCGTCATTGGCTGAACCTCCTGGCCCAACCCCTCAGGATGGGGCACAGCATCTAGCCTGCCAATGGTCAGCCCAGCACACCTCTCCCCTCCCTCTTCTCCCCCCCCCCCCCCCACCCCCCCCAGCCTCAGCAGCTCCACTCGGCCAATCTCACCAGGTGAGGTGGACGTGGTGGGGCAGGTTGTTGTAGAGGTAGGGGAAGGCGATCTTGTACTCGGTCCGGATGGGCTGCCGGATGATGATCTTGTTGATGTCATTGAACTCGTTCCAGTCCTCATCCCTTTGTGGGGGAAGAGGAGGAGGAGGGGGGCTGCTCGGAGGGGCTCCCAGGCAGAGCCTGCCTCCAAACCCCCGTCCCAGCAGGGGTCAAAGGATCCTCTCTCTCTCTCTCTCTCTCTCACACACACACAGACACTCCTGAAGCTCTTTCCCCCAAACCCACCCACCCACCCGACTTGGCCCCGTACTGACCGTCACTCGGACGCAAGGTGGGAAGGTCCCACAAACAAGCCCCCCCCCCCCACAGGCCCCTCCCCCGCAAAGCCTGCAAGGCAAAGCCTCCGCCACTCACTGCAGGTTGATGTCCCGAACCAGGGGCTCAAACTTGGGCCCCCCCGGGATGGCCATGTTGAGGGCCTTGGAGGTGAAGAAGGCCTTCAGGTCGAAGAGGTAGAAGTAGTTGTCGTCCACGAGATCCGTGAGGAGCTGGTTGGCCAGGCGGTAGAGGGTGGACATCATGGGGAGGGTGAACTGCCATCGCTGGTAGGTGGAGCCGTTGACGTACCTGCGGCCCAGAAGAGGCAGGGGGTGGGGGGGCAGCTTTAGCAACTGCCCTCCCCCACAAACCCTTTGTTCCACACACAAGAACGGAGGGGCCCTCGAGGGGGAGATTTCTGCAGCTCTTCTGGACCCTCCACGAGGTCAGAGCATGAACCGCCCAGAGAGAAGGGGCCCCCAAGGGGCCGTCTCTCCTTGAAGCAGGAGGAGCTCAGCAAGAGAGAGGCATGCCCTGCTCTGGGTTCAAGCCCCACCCCCCCACCTCAGGTCTGGGAGCTGGAACCCCATCCGGCCTCCCCCCGGAAGGGAGCGAGTAGGGGTACACACTTGCGGCTATCCTTCAGGGGCTGGTGGTCGTAGAACCAGTCCAAGACGGGAGCGTCTTCCTCTGGGTCCAGCTCCAGCTGGATGGCCTCCAGGGGCTCCACATCCAGGATGTTGTCCGCGTAGTCGAGGGGGGGCTCTTCGTCATCAAAGGGCGGGAAGCGCATTCGCTTGAAATGCCGCCGGTCCCTCTTCTCCCGCCTCATCATGATCCACATGGACCTTGGGATGCACCCGATTCCCAAGAATCAGCTACGGGTGCAAGGCCAGTCCTGGCCAATCTCCCCCCACCCACTCCATGTGCCAGCTGGGGAGGCCCCCTTACCCCCACTGGGCGATGTACACCGGCTCGATCACCCATGGGATCTCGTTCACGAAGGAAATGGCCCCCGTGATGTGGTAGAGGACAGGCACGTCCCGGATCTGCTCCCAGGGCATCGGCATGTTCTCCAGGAGCTTCAGAACTGCGTGGGGCATGTACTTCAGGGCCCTGGGGGGAAGAGGAGAAGCACATGGTACTCACCCTGGCAACGGACCAGCCATTGCTGGATTCTGGTTGGCCAGCACAGCCATTGCAATGCGCGAGCAGGGGGGGGAGGTGTTGGCAGAAAGAAAGATTGGCTCAGCCAATCTGACTGCAAGGTACTAGCCCGAGGACCTACAACCCCCTTCCCCCTACCCTGGTGAGACAGAAGGTAGTCTTGGCTTTGGAAGGTGGGAAGAGAGCAATGAACTGTTACGGGAGCAAGCAACTCCGTCGTGGGGGAAAACCTCAGAATAACCCGGTCTCAATTTTGCCTGCCGTAAGGGAACTCTGGTTTCCAAGGTTCTGCGGTTCTAGCCTACAGCCCATACAGCCCATTCCTAGAGCCTGTGCTGCTTCCGCTTCTTGCCCAGCCTACAAGCCTGACATCCATCGTGATGCCCTGCCTGAAGAGGTCAAGGAAAAGCTGGCCGTTGCAGCAGGAGATTCCTGGGAGTGGGGGCTCCAAGGGAAGCCTTGAGATCCCCACACGTGGGACCTGCTGAGACTCTGCCCAGGGGCACCTGCAAGCCCCCTCCTCAGGCTCACTCCCAGAGAAGAACCTGACCGGGTGTGACCAGCAGGCCCTCCCTCTTCCTCCTTGAGGCCTGCCAAGGCTGCATCCGCGCCTTTCAAGAGATTGAGCAAAATGCCCAAGACAGGAAGCCCAGGGCATCTCTTAGGGCTCAAACTTCTGCAAGCTGAACCACAGCACTCAACCCCTGACCCCCCCCCCCCAGCATCTACTGGGCAGCGCCAAGCGGCCCCCTCCCCCCATGTTCTTCACCTGGAGATCTCCTCAATGGAAGCACAACTCAGCCAAGCCTCCCGCCTGGCTCTTCCTTGGGGCAACAGTCGAACATCCCAGCCCAAGCGAGCCACGGCATTTTCCCCAAGTCTCACCCCAAATACACTCGCTTGTCGTGACGGAATTTCCTGTTGGTCATGTCTCCGTGATCACGGATGATCTTCCTCACGTGCTCAGGCGGCATGTCCTCCTTCTGGGCGTCCACGAAGCCAAACTTTCTCTTCTCAGCATAGCGCTTTGCCTGCAGCTGCTGCCATTTGCGGGCTAAAAAAAATTGGGGGGGAGGGGGACCCGGCATGAAAGCCTCTTCACTCAGCCCCTGGAATTCCCCTCACTCAACCGCCAGCATGGCAGCAGTGGGGACGAAGCCTCGTCCCATGACCTTACCTTTCTCCTGCAATTTCTCCTCCGACATGTAGTCAGGCAATGGAGTCAAGGGGGTAGGCATGGGGGGGGCAAGGGCCCCGGAAGGGGAAGACTCCTGCCATGGTGAGGAACGTAGCCTGGGAAAAAGGACAGAGACCACCTCTGACTGAGGGAGAGGCACAGGCAGACCCCTTTCTCTAAGAGCGCCATGTTTCCGCCTGGGCGAAACTACCCCAACCCACCCGCCCAGCCTCCTAAGGCAACTCCCAGAGAAGCAGCAGCGGCAGCACAAGCAAGTCATGTGGAACTGCGGGGAAGACACAGCAGCAGCGCCTTGGGGCTTCATCCAGAAAATGTCTGCAGGGGAGGAATAACATTCTACAAAAGTGCAGAACAGCCGCTAAGACCAGAGGCGCCTGGAGACCCTGCAGCCCCAACAGCCCCCCAGAAGGCAGGCAGGGGCTTCTCCACAGCTGCCCCCCCCGCTCTTCCTACCAGTTTTCACCAAGGCTTTCCTTCCCCAGGACCCTTTCTGCCAGGAATCGGCGTGGGGATCGGGGCAGGGCATCTCCCTTCCCGCCCAGCACAAGGCGGGGGGGCAGGGAGGGGGCTCTTGGCCTGCTTCTCCCCACGTCTCTCTCCCTCTCCCCGGAGGAGGGAGGACTCCACGAGAGACCACCCAGGCTCCGAGGAGCATCTCCCAGGCAGCGGGAGGGCGACTGGGCCGAATAAGTGGCCTCTCCGGGGCGGCCGAAGTAGCGGCCGCCTTGCCAAGAGCAGGCGGGGCGGGGGTTGCGGCTTTCAGGGCCAGCCCTCCTGCCGGCGCGCCCCAAGGACTCACTAGGGCGGCGGCGGGGGGGGTCCTTCTCACTTGCCGCCCCCTGAACAGGCCGCCTCCAGACGCCGCTCCGCGGGGCGCCTGGTCCCCCGAGGGAAACGGGCCAGGCGGGTCTTCGGCTGCACGGGAAGCCGAGGCGGTCGGGGCGGCCTGGCCACGGGGTCAGCCCACAAACCAGCGGCGTCCTGGCGGGGCGTCGAAGGGAAGGGGGAGGCGGGGCCGGGGTCTATCCCGGGGCCCCGCACGGAGCAGGCGGAGTGGAGGCGGCCCTTCCAGCCTGCGGGCGCTCACACACCCCGGCAGAGTGGACGGGGGGAGGCCGGGCCTGGCCGAGAGAGGGAAGGGAAGTCTCGCACCTGCCTTCCCCTCGCGAGGGCTCCGGGCCCCGCCGGCTCAGACCAGGGGCTCCCTCCGCTCCTCCGCGCACAACTCCGCTAATGGCGGCGACGAGCACCGCTTTGCACGATCCCCGCCGAGAGTACGCAGGCGCAGGCCTCCGGAACCGGATGCGAAGGTGGGGCCATTACTGACCAATCGGCGCCGGCTCCGAAGGACGGTTTTTCTCTATTCGCCTCGGAAATGATTGGAGCTCTTCCGGTGTCGGTTGCGTGGGGCAGGTCCGTGGATCCGTTAGCCCTCCCACCCCCTCTCTTTCGGCCCGGGCTCCTCGCGCGGGACCGTCCGGGGCCTCCGTTCCTGCCGTCGCCGCTTCTAACGGGCTTCCCACGAGCGGCGTCCTAGCAGCGGGGCGCCGGCACTCGAAGCCGGTGGGGATCCTCCCGTCCTCCATGTCACGGCTGTCCCGAAGGTGCTTTTTCAGGAGGCAGCTTTTTTCTTTGGAGAGGTTTCACTTCTCGAAGAAGCTGTTTCGGCCCCTCCGTTCCCCACCCTCCAGTCAGAGCTGAAGAAGCTTCTTGGAGGAGAAGCGAAACGTCTCCAAAGAAAAAGCCCCTTTGGGGGTCCTTTGACAAAGCGGCTCAGTTAGAAGGCCAGCGAAATGCTGTGGACGTTAAGCCTGCTTAAGCCTTCAGCAAGGCATCCCGCGAAGGAGACCCCAACCTACTTCTTGGTAAGGTAGAGAAATGTGGGACAGACAGCATCACCCGCAGGTGGATTCCGTAGCTGGCTGGCCAGCCACTACTCAACGAGTAGTCCCTAACGCTACTGTGTCCACGTGGAGGGAAGGGAGCAGTGGGATGCCACAAGGTTCTGTCTTAGCCCCAGGACTCTTCCATATCTCCATTAGAATAGAATAGTTCTTCATTGGCCAAGTGTGATTGGACACACAAGGCATTTGTCTTTGGTGCAAATGCTCTCAGTGTACATAAAAGAAAAGATACATTCGTCAAGAATCATCTGGTACAACACTTAATAATAGTCATTAGGGTACAACAGAATAGAATAGAAGAATATAGGAATACAATTTAAATAGAATGCAATGGGACGGGATATAGAATAGAATAGATATTGGAATGAAGAATAGAATAGAATAGAATTATTTATTGGCCAAGTGGGATTGGACATACAAGGAATTTGTCTTGGTGTAAATGCTCCTGACGTACATAAAAGAAAAGATACATTCGTCAAGAGTCAAGAATCATCAGGTACAACACTTAATTAATAGTCATAGGGTACAATAAGCAATCAAATCATACTAGGAAACAATATAAATCGTAAGGATACAAGCGACATAGTCATACAGTCACAAGTGGGAGGGGATGGGCAATAGAATGATGAGAAGATTAACAGTAATAGTAATGCAGACCTTGTAAATAGTTGGACAGTGTTGAGGGAATTATTTGTTTAGCAGAGTGATGGCTTTCGGGGGGGAAAATGTCCTTGTGTCTAGTTTTTCTGGTGTGCAGGGCTCTATAGCGTCGTTTTGAGGGGTTGAAAGAGTTTATGTCTGGGATGTGAGGGTCTGTAAATATTTTCACAGCCCTCTTTTGACTCGTGCAGGATATAGGTCCTTGATGGAAGGCAGATTGGTAGCAATTGTTTTTTCTGCAGTCCTAATTATCCTCTGAAGTCTGTGTCTGTCCTGTTGGGTTGCGGAACTAAACCAGACAGTTACAGAGGTGCAGATAACAGATAATCAGAGTTGGAAGGGACCTTGTAGGTCATCTAGTCCAACCCCCTGGCCAAGCGGGAGACCCTACACCATGATGATACTCAATTCCTCTGTAGAACTGGATCAGCAGCTCCTTGGGCAGTTTGAGCTTTCTGAGTTGGCGCAGAAAGAACATTCTTTGTTGTGCTTTTTTGATGACGTTTTTGATGTTAGGTGTCCATTTTAGGTCATGTGATATAGTAGAACCTAGAAATTTGAAGATCTCTACTGTTGATACAGTGTTGTCTAGTATTGTAAGAGGTGGTAGCATGGGAGGGTTTCTTCTAAAGTCTACCACCATTTCTACGGTTTTGAGTGTTTTCAGTTCCAGATTGTTCTGATTACACCACGAGGCAAGTTGTATAACCTCCTGTCTGTATGCGGATTCATCGTCTCGAATGAGGCCAATCACTGTTGTGTCATCAGCAAACTTCAATGTTTTAACAGATGGATCATTTGAGATGCAGTCATTGGTATATAGGGAGAAGAGAAGTGGAGAAAGCACACAGCCTTGGGGGGGGGGGGGCTGTGCTGATTATACAGGTATCAGATGTGATTCTGCCTAGCTTCACCTGCTGCTTCCTGTCTGTTAGGAAGCTTATGATCCACTTAAAAGTATGTTCAGCTACCGCTAGCTGGTTTAGTTTAGTTAGAAGAATGTCTGGAATGATGGTATTGAATGCTGAACTAAAGTCTATAAAGAGGACTCTTGCATAGGTATTTGGAGATTCAAGGTGTTGTAGGATGTAATGCAGAGCCATATTAACAGCATCATCTGTTGATCTATTTGCTTGGGATACAAACTGCATGGGATCTAACAGTGGATCAGTGATGATTTTCAGGTGGGGCAGCACAAGCCTTTCAAAGATTTTCATAACTACAGATTAATTAACAGATGAGGGAATAGAAGGGGAACTCATCAAATTTGCAGATGACACTAAGCTGGCAGGAATAGCCAACACCCTAGAAGATGATAGGCTCAGGATCCAGATGGATCTCAACAGACTTGAACACTGGGTTTCGTCTAACAAAATGAAATTCAACATAGAGAAAATCACGTGAAGCATCAGTGTTGCTTTATAAAAGCATTAGTAAGGTCACTCCTGGAATACTGCAACCAATTTTGGTCACCACTACAAAAAAGGATTGAGACTTTGGGAAAAGTTCAGAGAAGAGCAACTAAGATGACCAAAGGCCTGGAGATGAAAACATATGAAGAATGGCTGCAGAATTTGGGTTTGGCTAGTCTAAAGAAAAGGAGAATTATGGGTGACATGGTAGCAGTATTCCAGTATTTGAAGGGCTGCCACAAAGAAGAAGGGGGGGTCAAATTCTTCAGAGCACCAGAGGGCAGGACAAACAATGGACTGAAACTAATTAAGGAGAGAAGCAACCTGAATCGAGAAACTTCCTAACAATGAAACCAGTGGAATAGCTTGCTTTCAGAAGTGGATGCTTCATCACTAGAGCTGTTAAGAAGAGACTGGACAGCAGGGGTGGGTTTCTACCTGTTCTCTCCAGCACCTCTGTAGAACCGGTAGCTCTGAAGAGCAGCAGACATGGAACTGGTTTTGCCCACCTGGGCTCTTACCTGACCTTTATTGCCTGATTTTTTCAACTTCAGCTGCCATGTGAGGCACAGCTGCAGTTAAAAAAGCAGGAAAAAAGGGCTTGTTCAAAGGCTGCTTCTCTGCACACAGTGTGCTGATGACGATTTACAGGCTCGCGCCAGCAGCGTGCAGGGAAGCACGTTGTAAATCACCGAACTGGTAGTTTACCCTGTTGGATCCCACCCCTGCTGGACAGCCATTCCGTCAGCCAGAAAACTACCAACAGTTTCATTGTAAAAAGTATCCGGCCAATAAAGGAAACTATTTGTAGCTCAGGTGTTGAACTCTTGGTGCCTTTGAGTTCAAGTGTTGCTTGCAGACATAACATCATCCGCATGAATGAGTGTGGGGTCTGATCACTGTGTATATATGGCAGCTGGCCCTGCCAGTGTTGGGGGAGGTTTGGTTTTCTCCTGGCAGAACATACTAATGTCCATCTGGGGACATCTGCCACCTCTCCTTTGGGAGCTGTATCATCCGTGCACATCGCCCCTTCTGTTCGTATGGATGGTGCAAACTCCATAAGGTTCCCACCCTGGGCAGCCGCTTTGCCTTCTGACTCCTGGCTTTTGGGATCAAAGACTTCCCCTCTGCAAACCTCAGCGGCTCTGCCTGCCTGCCAAGCAGGGCCAAAAAATTAGCGTTCACTAAAGTTTCTTTATTATTGTGCACACACATCTAGTAACATCTTGTTACACAAAGAAAACAAACCACATAACTTTTGTAATCTCAGGTTTAGAGATAATTACTCGGCACTTAGTGGGCGAAAGGCACTGGCACTTGGCATCAGGGCGGCAGTTCCAGGGACGGGCCCGGGAATTTAGCCCCTGGCTCCATTGGGGAAGCCAGAAGGAAGAGCAGAGGCTGACAGCAGCGAACCTGCCTGAATAGCCCTGGGATGCTGCTTTCCTTGGCTCAGGGGGAAGTGGGGGGGCTGCAGGGGCTGCTTGTAACTCTCGGGAGGGAAGAGAGGAGGAATTGCAGCGTGACGTGATAACCTCCAGCAAAACCCCAGAGGCCGTGAGCTGTGTGCTGCTTTTTCATGCTGACTCCCAAGGCCCGGGTCTGTTTGGGTCCCTTTTGTACCAGCGCTGGTGAAATCTACCTACAGAGCATTGGCAATCAAAACCTGGCCAAACTGAAGGGTAGCAGCTCCCGGGGAGGCTCCTTAGGAGGTGCTCTTCTCCAGAGAGCCTCTGCCATGGGCGTCAGGGAGGGGCAGGGGAGACCGTCTCTCTGCCATGCCCTTCCACGTCCTGGCAGCGTCTCAGGTATTGCCACGGGACAGGGATGGAAGGGAAGGGGTGAGGCTAAGAGCACCTGTTCCCAGGAGGCTCACCTTGCTCAGCTAAACATACCAGAAGGAAACATCAGGACACAGAGGCACCAGGCGAAGTCATTTCAATAAGCCCCCTCCCTCCCGGAAGGCAAAGCGAAGCCCACCATGCCGTCTGATCATTGCTCCCAGCCTTCCCGCCAAACAGCACCATGACCCTGTTCCACGGGGCTCTCCGGAAAGGCTGACCCTGCTCCCGTCTCTGCATCGCTCGGCAGCAGGGGGGCTCCCGAGAAGCTGGGGAAACCCCCCTCCCTCTGCCTGCTTGGCCGCTCTCCCTTCCCCTGGTGCTGGCAGGGGGCTGCTACTTGTGGGACGGGAGGAAGTCGCTGCGTAGCAGGCGGTAGAAGAGGACAACGTTGATGGGCAGCATGATGGCCATGCCCACTGTGCCCATGGCATAGGGGACCGCCGGGACGTTCTCCCCGTTTAGGGCCAGCCAGCGGCTCATCCAGGCCAAGATCAGGATACGGAACACCAGGTAGGTACCAAGGTTGACGAGGCTGGCAAGGCGGAAGGAGGCAGTGTTGACCAAGCCAGCCATCCTCAGGATCGTCCGCAGGTGTAGGAAGATGGAGTTGATCTCTACGAGCAGAGCCACCATAGCGAAACCCACAAAGCGACGAACCAGGAAGGCAAAGCCAAAACAAACAATCACCTGGAAGAGAGCAAGGCTGAGCCGGCTCTTCCCCGGTGCGTCCTGCCCTTGACCCCCCTCCCCACGCAAGTGGCAGGAATCCAGCTGCAGCAGGCAGGAGCCGCCTCCTGCTCTTGCTCATCCCCGCCAAAAGCAGCCGGCAGCTCTTGGGGGGCTCCTGCTGGCACCGCCTGCCCCCCCAGCTGTTCCGAGGGGCAGATCACGGCCTGATCCACGGACCAGGCCAGGCCCCAGGCTTCTGTTCTGCCCCCACAGGCCTCAGGAAACGGGCTCCATGGCGGACAGATGAGGCTGCAGTCAAGGCTTCATGTCCACGGCCCCTCCCCCCCACCCCCTCCCCCACCCCACCTCCTCTTCGGCCGAGACCTCTGTCCAATTTCTGTAACTGATGGAAAGCACCCCCGGTTCCCCCATGCACCCCCACCTCTTAGCCCCGCCCCGAGAGGCAGCTACTTGCAGGAGGGGGCAGGCAAGCCCTCCGTTGACGGGAGTCCATTCAAAGCATCCTTTGCTTAGGACTGGACTCTCCTTGAACAGCTCCTGCAGAATTAGGCCGTTCCCCCTCCCCCCCCTTGCAAGATGGGCTTAAGGCGGGTTGCAAGGAGGTCAGCTGCTTCAGCTGGAAGCCAATGTCAGCCTCTGCTAAAGTTAATTCTGATGTGGTCACCCCAGAGATCAGGAGAGAGATGGCTTCTCCCTCCTGAGGCTCCCTTCCTGGAGGAGTCCCAGGTGGCCCTTGGCCAGGTGCCATGAAGGCACCCCCTCCACAGGCTCAGAGGCCCTTCGGCCTTCATGTCCCCTCTCCTGAACAGAGACCGAGGGTTGACACCCCAGCCCACATGAACTATAGCAAGAGGAAGGCGATTCCGTCCTCCTTGCTATAGCCCAGCCTGCCTGGTCAGAAGGCCCCTTGGCAGCTGAAACTCAGCCTGGACCCCCGTGGCCTGGCAAGGGCTTGGCCTCTTGCCCTTTGGGCTAGCAGACCAGGTCAGGGCCAGGGGTGTTGGAGACCCCTACAGGGTCACCCTTGCTAGGGCCATGAGTCCCATGCTCCTCCTTGTTCAGCGAAGAGGACAAATCCCTCTCCTGCCCCCCCGGAGGAGCCCAGGCCAAGCCAGAAGAGGCCTCTCGGCCAGCTCACCTGGCCACAGGCATCCTGCCCCCTCAGAGCTTGGCTGCTCCTCCAAAACTCGCCCTTGCCCGGAACAGCTACGTGAGCCACATCAGCAACTCACCACAAAGTGATGGAAGAGCAGCTCCCAACATTTCTGAAGCTTCTGGTTACATATCATGTCCAAGAAGTCCTGCACAAAATACCCTGTGGAAGAAGAGACGTCCCATCAACCTGCAGCAGATTCACGAGCCCTAGAAGCCAATCCTATTTGGTGCATTGTGAAAGAATAGCCTAATGATGCTTAATTTTTGTGGAGTTGTAAAATCATCACCTTGAATTCAGGAAAAGAAGCCCCTCAAATGTAGCAACAGCCTGCATTTCCCCCCTTTTCTAAAAGGTTTTGTTTCTATGCAGTTTTAAATCATTCCTTGGAACGGAAAAATAACCACCTGTTTTTAAACTTAGCAGCCTCAGAGCGATTAACTTAATCCTAACCCCAAACATAATCCTATAGGGATTCAAATACCTTTTGTAACAGTTAAAGACATGCAAATTTTAACTTGAAGCTAGACAAGTTTGCATTAGCACAAATACATTTGTCAGTTTGTAAACATTTTGAAACATCACCTTAATGAAGTTTTATTCCACCTGGTTCCAACAAAAGCCAGGAAAGTTTAATTAGAAACCAAATATACACAAGCAGCCACCAACCCAGCATCAGGCCCCCAACAACTTGTTGGACTGGACATGCCAGAGGCAGATTCTGGCTTTACTGCTAGAAATGTCCATTCGTAGGTGGTCATTTTACCGGCTTAAAGAACGCAACGGTGTTGTCACTGGGCTAACGAAAGGGAGGTGTGGGAAAGGCTGCACGGAAAACTTTTAAACAGCAAAAGAGGCTCTCAGCAAACCTCCTGGGATGAATCGCCTCTGCTTTGAACAGCAGGAAAACCGGGCTCTTCAGGGGGCCTCTTCCCACCCACCCACATGTCCGCCCACCCACCCCACTACTGCCAGCACTCTTGAGCCATGTCTGGCTCAGCTGATTGGTGTGTGTGTGTGTGTGTGTGTGTGTGTGAGAGAGAGAGAGAGAGAGAGATCACCGCCTTCAGCATCTGGGGGCCAGCAGAGGCTGAGCGACAGTTGGGACTGACTCCCTGGGAATTCGTGTGCAACACCAGAGACAGGGGCGGCAGACTGAAGTCACCGCTCTGGCTATCCCTCCTCACTCAACCAGACCCAGATCCAGCCTCCAACCGGGAAGAGCAATTGGTGGCTTAGCCGCACCCGCACCCCCTACCTGCTGTTCTGGAGGAGTCTTTCCCCACCTGCCCCTCCAGGTGTTATCTAGAACTCCTGGGAACTGCCGTCCAACCCGCCTGAAGGAGTAGACTTTACGGAACGACGATCCTTTTCGGCCGTTTCTTTGCCGCTTTTCTTTGGGTGGGGCGTTAGGGAGCCCAGAGGAACGAAGGGGAGACTCCCGGGGGAAGGGGAAGGGGCCCTCCAGGCAGCAGCGGCTGCCACGGAGCAGGAAAATAGAGCGATTGTGTGCCCCAGTGGTCACATGCAAGGAAGGGAACGGCGAGGGGCTCGCCTGGCACCAGTTCCCTCAGCCAGATGCCAGCACAGAAACGTGGAGGAGGCTGCTCTCCAGGGCAGGCAACAGGCAGCTGGGCTGACACCCCCCCCCCCCATCCAGCGGGAGAAAAGAGGGGTGCGACTTGCCACAGAGTCCCGGGCGCTTCCCAGCTTTAGTTCTATCCCTGCATCGCAGGAGCCCTTTCAAGCAGCCCGAAGCTAAACGGCGGCAGCGGCGCTCCCCTTTCTTGCTTCCCGCCCTGCCCTGCTCTTCCCGGGCGGGGGGGCGGCTGGTCGGGGAAGGGTCTGGGACAGGAGAGCACTTACCGATGGAGATCCCCAGGAGGCAGTGCGCGGAGGGCGAGAACTGGTCGATGAGATCCTCGCCCATCGCGGGGTAGAAGTAGAACCTGCGGGCGGGCAAAGGGGGCTCGGTAAGGGCTCGCCCGGCGCGTTTCCGTCTGCCCGCCCAGACCTCGACCCCCACCCACCCACCCGAGGAGGGCCCAGGAGCCGCTCAGCAGGCTGTGGGCAAGCGAAGTCCAAATGTTGCGCCACTTCCATCGGAAAGGCGGCTCCGGGAGGGCGGCGGCACCAGGCGCTCCAGGACGGTGTTGAGCAGCCAAAAGGCGCCCCCCGAGCCTCCCGGCAGCAGCAGCAAGTCCATCGCGGGGCTGCCTGAGCCCCGGCCCCGCCACTCGCCGTCGCCCGGGCGAAGCGCAGCAAGCTCGAGGGCAGCCGAGAGCCAAGAGCGCGGAGGGCCGGGCGGGAAAGGGGCAACCACGGAGCGGGGGAGCCGCGGGCTGTGACGGCAGACAAACCGTCCCCTGGCGGCGGCCGCCGTTGGCTCTGCGGCCGCCCCGTCTCCAAGGCGACGCCTCCCTGCTCGGACAGAGAGCCCGGCTCGGCCCTGGTCCCCCGGGAGGCCGCCCAGCCCCTCCCGCAGCGCCGCCTGAGGAGCTCCGGCAACCGCGAAGTCACGGAGGGCGGGGGCGGCGGCCTGGACTTCAGCGGCCCTTCCGAAAGCCCGACCCGGCCTTAGGCACCGCCGCTTGCCAACCCTCGTGACGTTGCGGGGCGGGCAGTGCCGGACCTGCGGGATAGGCGGGTGGCCTTCGGGGCGCGAAGACACCGGAGCCTGCAGGGGACGGGACCGCCTCTGCTGGAAGCGCCACTTTCGGGATTCCAGGAGGAGAAACGCTTTGCGCGGCTGGGAATCCGCCTACTTAGCGGGAGCTCTACCCAAAAGGGGGCCCGGGACTGCAGGCGGCGACTCACCCCAGAGCAAGCGGGTGTTGCCCCCACCCCCCCGTGCTCTCCGGGGAGCGCCGGGCCGTGAGCGCCGCCCCAGCCCGCGCGGCCGCCCGACGCCTTTCGGCTGCCGCTTGGAATCCGGGAGAGCTTCACTTGTTGGCCTCAGTCCTGGTTGCTCTTCCCCGCTCGGAGGCTCGTGCGAATCTGGCCAGCGCAGAAGCCCAGAAAAGGGGGAAGCGCTGCCCGAAGGGGCCTGGCCCCCCGAAACAGGTGGCGGGGCCCGGACGGAGATCCTCCGAGCTTCGCTCGAGCGCAGCGCCAGGTCCTCTCCTCGCCTGTTTCTGCGGTGCAGCCCCTGCAATTTCTGGTTCGCGGGGTGGGGAGAACCCCAGCGCTGCCCCCCCTCGGCTGCGAATCACCAGGATTCTCGCCTACGGAGTCGGGCGGCTTATAAATGCCTAAAGAAATGCAGGCCGCCCACTTCGGGCAAGTTCGGAGGCGGCGCCAGGTTGGATGGGCGATGAATGGCCGGGCCGCTTGGCAGGCGCCTCCCGTCCAGTCTTTTTTCTTCCGAGACGCCGCCGCTCTGTATCTGATGGCAGCACCGCCAAGCCCCGGTGAGTCTGGGCTCCTGGGGGCGGCTGCTCTGAGGAGGGGGCCAGGGGCTGGCTACGGGGGCGGGGAGTCTTGGCTGCCGGCGCACAGGTCAGCCTTGGCTGGGGGGCGGACGCCGGGCGGGCCAGGACGCCGAAGCAGAAGCCCCCGGCTTTCGAGGCTGAAAGCCCCCTCCCCGGAGGTCGTGACTTGGCGCCGGGCTTTTATCTCATTCTTCCTTGGGCTCCAAGGGGCGAATTTCCCCCAACCTACTTGGCGACCACCCTGTGAGAAACGGTCAGCTGAAAGGCTGTGGGGTCCAGTCCCGGAAGGCTCGTTGCCTGATTCTCGCGGCCTTTGGGGAAAGGGGACACAGCACGGAGCGGGATCGCTTTCCGCCTTGCTTTCTGCTCTGTCCCGCCCGCTTTCGCTTCCGTTCGGGGCTCCGTCCAACCACTGGGGCAGCCATTAACCCTGCACGAGGGGCCGCCCTAGGTGGGCCCACCAAGTCACCCCCCCCCTCACCCGCCCTGCCTTTGGCAAGAGAAAGCAGCAACCCTCCTTCGGCTCCGTCCTGCCAGATCCTGGACTCGCAAAGGCGTCACCCCCCCCAGCTCGGTTGCACTGTAACATAACATAACATAAATTGCCCACCCCCGAATTCCCAGCCTGGAAAACTTGTCTGGCTGGGAATCACGGGAGGGCGCATCAGGCTTAGGGAGGGTGGTCCGGATCTTCTTGCGTTTGCTTGAAGTGAAGTGGATAATTCTTCCCCGCGGGGCCGGGGGACGTCGCGGGTTGTAGCCAGTAAAGAGGCAACCAGAGGGGAGAGGCTGGCGACTTGGGCGGGGCTGGGAAAAATGAGGCTACTTTACAGAAGGACGCGCACCTTTTCCCAGGGCCAGGAGCACTTTCGCGGGGTGGGGGAGACTCCAAACACATTTGAGTCTATTCGCTTTGCATTTCAGTTTGATTTCAGTTCAGGTTTCCCATAAGGCATCTGTTGAGATCGTCTCATCACCACAGAGAGCCAGGAGGCCGTGAATTCTGCTCTCGGGAAGCCAGACGTGGGCCAGTCCTTCTCTCTCATCCCTGGAGAAGGTGGGGGTGGGGGGGACACCAAAAGACAAGCCAGACCCCCAAACTCTTCCCTCATTTCTCAAAGTGGGGGCAGGGCAGGGGAGTGAGCATGATAGAGATTCAAGCAATGACGTGTGTGTGTGTGTGTGTGTGTGTGTGCACGCGCCTCTGGCAGTGTGTGGCTGAAAGATTTTGCCTGGCCCTCGTCAAGGGTCAGGCAGCCTTGCAGGCATTCATTCAGTTGCCTCTTGAGGTGATGGGCTGAGCCCAGCCGGCCTCAGGACTGACGGAGGCCTTGGCTGCGGTCCCAGGAGCATAGCCCCTTTTTCCTTCAGAAGCCCCACCAGCCAGACCCACCAACCTACCCAGGAAGCAGGGTTGCCCAGGTGGCACAGCTGGGCATGAACTCTCGGTCTCAGTTGCTGCGCTTGCAAAGGCAGCTCCTGCAGCTGCCCCAAGCAAAGCCCAGGTCCTCCCTTGGCAGCCAAGGAGGTTCCCAGCGGAGGAGCGCTTGGCAGCTGCCCCAGTGCCCAGCAGCTGCTTCTCAGCCTTTGGGTGCCAGCCCCAGGGGCAGAAAGAGTGGCTGGGTTTCCTGAGGAACCCCTCCTTGGCCAGAGCCTCTGCAGTCCTTCCAAGGCAGGGAAGGGAGGCGGGTGTTAGAGGGCCACCCCAATCTCCTCCTCCTGCCCCCTCTCTTTCCAGTCTCAGCCCAGAAGAAGGATGGTCACCCAGCATACCTGCCATGAAGACGAGCTCCATGACGGAGAGTGAGTCAGCATCTCTGAGGTCAGAACAGGGCTGACCCCTCTGCTTGGGTCCCCTCTTGTGCAGGAGCTGAGCCCAGCCTCCTGGCCAGTTGAGGGCAGCCTTTCCCGGGTCAGAGAGAGGCCCAGGCTGCCCTTAGGGCACACTCTTGCCCTGCCCTGGGACCTGCCCTTCCTGCTTCCTGGGTGGGTCTGGCTGGTGGGGCTTCCGAAGGAAAAAAGGGCTATGCTCCTGGGACCGCAGCCAAGGCCTCCGTCAGTCCCGAGGCCGGCTGGGCTCAGCCCGTCACCTCAAGAGGCCACTGAATGCCGGCAAGGCTGTCTGGCCCTTGACCAGGGCCTGGTTGTCCTTCAGAGCCTCCCTTGGGAGCTCAAAGGGGGCTTCCCTCCCTCCCTCCCACCCCGTGGAGCAGCTGACAATGGTTTCTGAATGGATGATCTGGGCCAGCCCCAGAACTGTGGCGTCTCTTCTGCAACCTCTGAGCTCCCAAGGCAGCCCTGCTGGGCCTTGTGGGAGGAGGGCGGGGGTCTCAGCCAGGGCTTCCTCTTGGTTAAGGTGGGGGGGAGGACCGCTGTTTCCTAGCCATGTGTGAAATGGGTGTCCTTTGGCCCATTCCCAAGAGGGCCCTTTCTTGCTTTCACAGGGAAGCTGGGGGGGAGGGGGGGGAGAGGCTTCCAACCAGGGGCAGGGGGACTCTGCTGTTATCACCAGCACTTCCTCCAATTCCAATCCGGCGGGGGTGGGTGGGGGGTGGGCGCCTCCTAGCCTAGCACGGGCTCCTTGAGCCAAGGCTCTTCTGCACCTCCTTGGTGCAGGATGCGGGAAGTCGAGGGGGCTGGATACCCGGTGCTGCTGGCGAGGGAAGGCCTGAACATCCGAGCGCTGGGCGGCCGATGCCCACATGCCGGAGCCGCCCTCTGCAAAGGTGAGCCCTCCCCCATCACCACCTGCATGCAGCCTCCTCCAGGCTGGGAACAAGGGAGGGGTCTGGTGGGTCCCTTGCCATACTGAGCCAAGGCCCGGCTTTCGGGTGTCCTGGATCCAGGCTCTGCTCCTGGTGTGGGGCTGCTCCCTTTCCGCCCTGCCCCTCTGGCACCCGCTGAGGCCCTCTGCCCCTTGCTGCCAAGGGCTGGTGCCCGCAGCTGCCTCCAGGGGCCTCATGTGCTCCGGTTTCTCAGCGGGCCCTGCCTCTCTCGTGGGTCTCTTTTTCTGGGTTTCAGGCTACTTGGCAAAGGGCCGGTTGCGCTGCCCCTGGCATGGTGCCTGCTTCTGCACCGAGACAGGTGACATTGAGGAATATCCCACCCTGGACTGTCTGCCTGTTTTCCAAGTAAGCTTCAACTCTGCCTCCCCCGCCCCGCCCCCCCAAGGGGAATGTATGGTCCCAGCTGCCAGAGGCTTCCATCCACTGCCTTGCGGGGCAGGGGGCGTCTTCTACAGCAGCCTCTCCAAGTCTCTTTTAATTGGGGGCAATAGAGGCTTCTGGAGCCCCTGACGGTGGGGAAGGAGCCCCCAGATTGTCCACTGCTGATCTATTAGGATCTGAGCAGCAGTGCAGCTCCTGCCAAAGCCGCCTGCCCTCTGGAGTGCGGCCCACAGGCCTAGGCCCACTGGGCTTGTAGGCCATCCCGGCCGGGTGCAACAGGCTGAGTTTGCCCCTCTTCCCACCCTGTGGGGCCACCCCACTGCTTTCCTTTCATCCCTTTGGCACGGCAGTCCCAGCTGGCACCCGCTCTGCATCCTGGGCAGAATAAGACGACCTTGCTGGGGTGGCCAGGATGCAGGCAGACTTTATTTATCGATATCCCACCTTTATAATAACTCAAGAGCAGATTTTATTTGATATCCCACCTTTATTATTTTTACAAATAACCCAAGGTAGAAAACATACCCAGTGCTCCTCCCTCCTATTTTCCCCACCGCAACAACCTTGTGAGGTGGGCTGGCCCAAGAGAGGGACTGGCCCAAAGCCACCCAGCCGGCTTTCATGCCTAAGGCAGGACTAGAACTCCTGGACTCCAGTTTTCTAACCTGATGCTTTAACCTCTAGACCAACTGGCTGTGGGCACAGCTGCTTTCCAGTTCAAGCACTCCTTGGCCAAGCTGGTGGGCAAAGCGCTTACAGAACGAGGGTGCTGGAGCCAATCCCACCCTTGTGGGAGGGGCTTTGTCACGGGGAGGGCCAGGACTGGCCAGCTCAGGGATCAGCAAGGCAGCTTGGCGGGGGTGGGGGGCGTGGAGACCCTCTGCCTTCCTGTCCTGGGCAGCAGGGAGGACCCTCTTGGGCTCCTGCTGAAAGGGGGGTCACTGCTTGGAGGTGGGGAGGTCTCAGAAGGGCCGTTGGGCAAAAGAGCTGCTTCCAGACTGCCAAGGGAGGGGCAAGGCTCCCTGCCAGTCTGGCACAGCCTCTCAGGGCAAATCCTTCCCTGTTGTGGCAGGTAACCGTGCAGGAGGGGCAGGTGCATATTTCAGCCAGGATGAAGGTAGGTGGTCCCTGCACCTGACACATAGCGGCCTGCAGGGCATCTTCCCCCCACCACGCCCAGCCCTGCTTCCCTCCCTGACAGGATCTGGAGAGCAGCCGCAGAGTGAAGCCCATGGCCCAAGAGTGCCAGCTGGATCCCCAGACGGTTCTGCTGCTGGGAGCCGGTGAGCCTTAGTCAGGGGTGGGGGGGGGGGCAGAGCCAGGCCGAGATCCAGGGACAGGCAAAGCCGGACTGCACCTCTTCCTCTCCCCCCACCCCCGCCAGGCCCGGCAGCCCTGACCTGCGCAGAAACCCTTCGGCAAGAGGGCTTCCCTGGCAGGATCATCATGGCCACCTGGGAGAACCACCTTCCCCACGACAGGACAAAGCTGACCCAGGTTTGGGCGGGGGAGGGGCTGACCTTGGCACGTGGGAGGGGCAGTGGGTTGAGCAGTGTGCGTGAGAGGGGGGGGGGCAAGGCGGTGGCTGCTGCTCAGAAGGGGAAGGGGACACCACCCCCGCCATTCTACTCTGGGGGTTAGGCATGAGCCTCAGGGCTTTGAAAGCAGCCTCGGGAGAGGAGGGGGCCGGCCCAAGAAAGCGGCAGGAGGTCCAGGAGGGGGACCCCTCCCCTCACAAGCCTCCAGAGCAGCCCTGCAGAGGGGTGGGGAGGGGAGGCTTTGAATTCCCCTCCTCTCCCCCTGGATGCTCCCGACTGCTGAAAGGGCCCCTAGGCCTGGGCATTGAGACACCCCCAACTCCCAGGTCCTGCTTCTCCTCCGCCTTCTAGGACTTGGGGGCCCCAGCGGAGAACCTCTATCTCCGAAGTCAGAGGTTCTTGGATGCCCACGACATTGAAGTCTGGAAGCAGAGCGAGGGGGGGTGTGTGTGGGGTTGGCACGACCTGACCTCCCCTCGGTGCTTGGTCCCCCGGCAAGCGGCCGTCTCGGCCTGCAGGGTCCGGAAGCTCAGTGGAGGAAACCACTCCACCGTGAAAGGCTCACTCCTGCACTGGGGAGGAAACCAACCTTTGGGAAGATCCTGCCCCTCCCCACTCATGGACCTCGGGTCAGCTCAGCAGCCCCCGGGCACGGGCCAGCACAGACCCCTGAGCGGGAGGAACGGGTCCCAGTGCTGGACCAGCCAGGCCTGCTTCGAGTCTGATGCTGGCTTGGGGCCAGCCTGGACGGGGGGAGAGGGTTTCACCTGGGCACCTGCCCAACCCCTGGGAATCCAGCATAGCTTTCATCTGTCTGCAGGTGGTCTCTCTGGATCCTGCAGGCAAAACGGCCCACTTCCGGGATGGGGCATCTCAGGCGTATAGCAACCTGCTGATCGCCACAGCAGCAGGTAAATGATGCCACCTGAAGTTTTGGCCCGGGGGAAGCAGAGGTCAACCCAGGTCTCACTGAGGGTACCAGGCGAGGGTCTGAGGGACTTCTCTCTTCTCTGGCCACCCCTCGGAAGCTCCAGAGAACAGCTGCATGCTCCTCACCCCTTAAGATGCCAACCGGATCCTGGCCTTGGCCCTGGGCAGGCCCGTAGTGATTGTAGGGGCCTCTTTCATTGGCATGGGATTCATCTGCACCCGTAGCTATGAACTGGAAGGGGTGGGGGCTACCCATCCCTCCCCCAGCCCCAGGACCCTCCCTCCCGACTTTTCATGCCAGCCTCCTCTCAGCTCCCGGCTTTCCTTCCCTGCAGGGATGGAGGAAGCAGCCAGCCTCGTCAGCAAAAGCAGCCCAGCTCCAGGTGGTGGAGAGAGAAGAGCTGCCTTACCTGCTGACCCTGGGGGGGTCAGGTGGGCACCGTGGCCATGCAGGTAGGGAAGGGCAAGCAATCCAACAGTGACGAGGGCTGCTCTCCGGTGGGGGGGGGGCAGGGGCACCTCCACACAGGCCGATCCTTGTAGCTGAGTTTAGGCAGCAAATCTTGGATGTTTTGCTGGAAAACCATCCGTAGCTCACTTTCCTTTATTGTAGCCCTCACAGAAAGCGTGCCGGAACAACGCAAACATTTCTCTTTCTTTGCTGGGCACAAGCCCCCATTTGGCTCCAGCGCTTCCAAGGCTGAGCACGGCCCCTTCTAGGTCTCCCCTCACCTGCAAACGAGCGGGGCTTCTCCGGGCAGCCCCGGAGGGGACATGACTGGATGCAGCAAGAACCATGCCTTCCTTCCTCTTTCTTCCCTCCCTCCCAGATGCTCCAAGCCCCCCAGGGAGTTCGTTTCCACGTGAAGACAGAGGTGGCCCAGATGCAGGGACAAGACGGGCAGGTATGGAAGCTGCCCAGAGTTCGAGCAGGGGAGGGGGGCTGCTGCATCTCCGCCTCTCATTCCCTCCCAGGTGACCAGCGTCCTTCTTAGCAACGGTTCTGTTCTCCCTGCAGACTTGGTGGTGGTGGGCATCGGTGAGTAGGCGGCGCTTTGGCACCATTTTCACACTAAAAGAGGCGGGGGAAAGCAGAGGGGAGGGGGAAGGGGAGGACGGGCACAAGGCAGGAGGAGCCGCTTCCAGATTTCCAATGGCCTGTGACCAGGATGGAACAGGGCCAGCATTTCCTCGTCTGGCCTCCAGGGGGAGCAGCAAAGGCTGGGGGCTCTGCTCCTGCCTCTGGGGCACCCAGAGGGGCTGCAGCTGGCCACATCTGGAGGATCAGGGTTTTTCTTGCAGCTGCCTTGTTAGCAAGGATGCCCCCATGTCCTTGGGGAGTGGGGCCTGCCCCCCGTGGTGAAACTGCCCTGCCCTGACAGGAGGCTCTGCTTCGGCTCCACAGGCGTCACTCCAAACACCCGCTTCCTCCAGGGGAGCTCCGTCAGGCTTGACCGAGGTGGTGCCGTCCTGGTGGACCTGGTAAGCGGGGGCACCCTGAGGGACCCCCTCCACACGCTGACAGTCTCTCTGCTCCCTTCCAGTTCAGGAAGACCAGCGCCGTCCGTCTTGGCTGCTGGGGACGTGGCCTCCTTCCCCGTAGCTCTGTCTGGTGGGAAGTCCACCTCCATCTACCACTGGCAGATCGCCAAGCCCACGGTACCCGCCCCCTTTCCAGCTGGATCTTGGCTGTGGGCCGGGGCGCACAACTGGCAGGAGCCAACCCCACCCCAGGGTGGAAAGGGCGGCAGAGGAGGAGCTGGGTCTGGCTGGCCCTGAACCAGCCCCAGGAGAAGCCCTGGGTGCCTCCTGGCCAGAAAGGGGCCAAAGTCGCCATTCTCTTGTCCTCAGTTTATTTCAGCGTGACCCCCAAGCAGCGAGGCAGGCTATTGGGGTGGGTGGGGGGGCTCTCTCTTCGGCAGCTCCTTCCCCTCCATCGGGGACCTGCAAAGAGGCCGCTTGGCTCAGAGCCACCCCCGGAGGGGCTGGACGAAGCTCCTGGGGAGGGGGGGATTGTCCAAGCGGGGCACTCAGCCTGCCCCGACCCTCTCGAGGGCAACCTGTGCAGGAGAGCGGGGGACAGCCGGGAGCCCTTTGGCCCCTGCCGCCCAGAGGGAGTGTGGGCTGGTTCCCCCATGTGTGGCACAGGGGACTCGGCTGAGCCCAGGGCTACACCCACCTGCCAGCCCTTCTGCATGGGCCCCGCTGGGTCCCTGACCCCGCCCCCCGGCCTCCTGAGCGCTAGGGACAGCCAGCGTCCTCGTCCCGCAAGGGGGGCAGACGGCCTGTCTCTTTCCTGCCCAGGACATGTGGCAGCCCTGAACATGTTGCACAGGCAGAAGCCGCTCCACACGGTGCCTTCTGGGCCAAGCCGCAGTCGAAGAGCATCCACTACGCAGGTACAGCCTGGAGGGCAGGTGGGGGGGGGATCGTCTGGATAGGCCAGTGAGATGTACAAGGTGCAAGCTCATCGGTCAGGGTGGCCTTCTGGAGCTGGACCTCTCCCCGCTCTTTCTCAGGCTACGGGCCGGGCAGACGGAGACGGTGATGCCGAAAGGTGAACTGGCTCAGGAGAGGTTCCTCCTTTTCTACCTCAGGTGAGCAGGACCCAGAGAGGCAAACCACCTACCTGGCTTTCAGGTTCAGGAGATAAGCAGGCTCTACGCAAGGGATCTTGGAGGGAGCTGGACGTCTCCCATTTGAATCCTCCTTCCTACTGGGAAGATGGTGACCTCCCTCCACCTGTTTGCCACAGTTGTGCCCAGGGGGGCAGAGGGGGAACCCGGCTTCAGTCTTCAGTCAGCATGATGGGGGAGGTTGGGGAGGAAGCAACTGCCCCTGTCACCCCCTTTGGGGTGCTCTGCACCCCTCCCCATCCCCAGTCGCCAGCCCCTGAGCTCTTCCTCGGCGGGGGCTCTGAGCCAAGCGGCCTCTTTGCAGGTCCCCGATGGAGGGGAAGGAGCTGCCGAAGAGAGAGCCCCCCACCCACCCCAATAGCCTGCCTCGCTGCTTGGGGGTCACGCTGAAATAAACTGAGGACAAGAGAATGGCGACTTTGGCCCCTTTCTTCTGAAACTGCAGCTGGGGCCCATTGACCACCAGCAGGCTTTTGGCTTTGCTCCGGCCTCCAGGCGGTATGGCAGCGCCTCCCAACCCGGAACCCTTCAGGCCGGTGGACTTTCACTCCCAGAACCTCCCAGCCAGCCACGTTGAAGTCCATACATCTTCAAGGCGGGGGGTTCAGACCCATGGCCCACTCAAGGTGGCCTCCGACTCCTTCCCCTCTGGAAGAGGCCCTTCTCCAGTCCTCTCTCTGTCCAGGAAGAGACTGGAAGCGTTGAGGACGAGGTCACCTCTGGGGGCTTCGGTTATTTAGGGCTGTGCTCCTGGGGAGGAGGGAGTCCCGCTGCAGGGCGAATTGGGGGCAGGATGGACCAGGAGCAGCAGAGCCCCCAACGGGGTGGGAGGGAAGGTTATGAAGGCTACGTTCCTTCCCGGCTTAGAAGGAAGGAAGCAGGGACCCTCCCCGCAAATCCCAGGCAGAGCCAGAACCCCGCAACTGCTGCAGCCCTCTCGGAGTTCTCCCTTGGACCACCAGCTTCCACAGCCCAGCAGTTCCATGCTCAGCCGGCAGAGGGAGTGGCCATCCTGGCATCGCTCTGCAGGGCTGGAGGGCACCAACTCAATGTCAGGGAAGCCTATCCTCTGCTTCCCCCCCCCCAAAGGTTGTCTGGGGACAGAGCGACTCAGGTGGGCCAGGGTCGCTTCTCTCTCCCCACAATGCAGCTCGCAGGCCTGCACCTTGGTCCGCCCCCCCCCCCACTGCTGGGCAGATGGGGAAACAGGATCACCACCCCCCTTTCCACTCAGCCCCACAGCGCAAAACCTGCCTCTTGCTGGGAATCAGACTGAGCACGTGGGTGCAGCCAGGGATCTGCCGGCCAACCCGCACTTCCAGTCAGCAAGAGGAAGCAGCTCCAGCCCCAGCTGCTGCTGCTGCCATGAGGGCAAGGGGCTCTGAGGGTCCCACCACCCCTGCTCCAGACGGGGCCCCTGGGGGGGCAGGTTCAGCCCAGCAACAGAGAGGGGAAGGAGGAGAGCAGCCAGCCAGGCCCCCCCATATGGGTCCACAGAGCCCAGCTGGGACCGGCCTGCAGGGAAACCACCGTCTGAGGCAGCAGGCCAAGGCCCGACTGGGCGGGGCAGGTCTTGGGCAAAGCAGCCGCTGCCGACCATTTGCAGCTGTCCAAGGAGGCCCGTCTTGGGCGGCAGGAGAGGCCTGGAAGTTCCCAGGGGCTCCGGAGAAGGACAGGCCAGCAGGCCGCCTTACCTGTCAGGGACCTGGTCCAACTGCCGGCCGGGGGCTGTATCCATCCATCCATCCGCAGGCCGGCCGGCCGGCGGGCCCTGGGCGTGTGCAGCTACGGCCAACAGTTCTTCAACTGGCAGCTTTAGTTGCTGGAGGGGACGTAAAGCGTGCCACTGAAGAACTGCTGCGGGTAGCCAAGGGGGCCGGAGCGCCAGGCTGGGGAAGGGGCCAGAAGAGAGGGGCGCCGTTAGAGCGGAGGCCAGGGCCGGTCTCGCCGCCCCACCCGGCAGGAACCCCAGCGCCGCTTCCGCCCCAGGCGCCGGCCATCGCGTGAGTCATCGCAGCCCCGTCCGGCGGCGGCGGCGGCGGGCAACGGGGAGGGGAGCCCCGCCAACCCCGACGCGCATTCCCCGCGCGCCTGCTCCGGATGCTCCGCATTCCAGCCGCCTCACGGCCCCTCCGGCGCCGCTGAACTTCGGCCCAAGGACGGGCGGGCGCCCCGCCCCGCCCCGCCCGCCGCCGGCCGCGAGCAGGCATGAATCAGCAGCAGGGGCGTCCCGGCCGCGGCCACCGACAGGCGCGGCGGACGGCGGCTGCCAAGTCCCCGGCCCGGTGCGGCCGCAAGTTTCTTCGTGGCGGCGGGCGGCGCGCTGCTTTCCCTCGGAGGACGGGCCGGGCCGCCGACCCCGCGCCCCGGCCGGGCTGCAAGCGGGAGCCCCGCGGGTCTCCCCGAGCGCCCCGCCCTCCCCGGCGCCCCGGTCGGGCAGGGGGCTCAGCGGCGTCGGCCGCCGGGAGAGGCGGAAGGTGACCCGGCCGAGGGCGCCACCCCTCGGCGCCCCGCCGTGGCCCCGGGCTGCCCAGCTGCCGCCACCCGCCGGCCCCTGCCGGAGGAGGAGGAGGCGGCTCTGCCGGGACGGCCGGTCGTTCGGTCCGCCAGCGCCGCCGCCACGCTCGCTCCCCGGCTGCCGCTGCTGCCTCTGATCAGCTGGCCGCCTCGCCTGCCACCCAATCGCCGCCCGGCCGCTCCGCCCTCGGATTGGCGGGCAGACCGGCCAATGGGTCGAGGCGGAGGCGGTTCCGTCCAGCCCCGCCGCGCGAAAGCAGCCAATGCGCGAATGCGGCCGCGGCGATTGACGTGCCGGCCTCCGGGCGGGGCCTTGGCAAGAGCCGCCGGCCCGACCCGCGGCGGGGAGCCCTTTCCTTTCCTTGGCACGGCGTGGAGGAGACTGCCGGGAAATGTAGTTTCGTCCCCGCCTTGCGCCCTCCCGTCATGCCCAGCGTCACTGTGAGTTGGCATTTTCTTCCATCCGGGAGGGGCCTTAAAGGGGCGAGATCCCCCCTGATTCTCGTAGACGCCTCCTCACCCGCGGGGCGCTGCCGGGGCCCCCCGAGTCGCACGGCGCGGCCCAGAAAGTCAAGCGGGTCAGGCGCCGGCCCCCCATTGCGCGCGCCAGGAAAGGTCCCGGGCGCCCCCGCGCCACTCCCCTTCGCGCGCACTGCAGCTTTAAGAATTCCACTTCGGTGACGTAGGAAGATTCCGAGAAGTAGTTGCAAAGTGCGGGACCCAATCGGAAGTGGAGCTGTCCTCGGCCGCAGGCCAATCAGGGCCCCCGAGGGGCGTGGCCGAGAGAACTGAGTTGAACCCGGTGACTTGGCAATCCTAGCGGTGCGGACGATGACTGCGCAGATTGCTTAAAGGGCCAGCGCCGCTCTTGCGCCCGATCCCGCGCGCCGAGTGCCCCCTCCCCTCCGGACAAGAATCAGCCACGGGCGGCTGGTTGGGCGCCACTCGTGACGGAAAGGAGCGTCTTGCCCTCCCTCGCGCCCCGCCTGCCCCGACCGGGTGGACGAAGGAGCTGGGCGGCGTCCGGTTGGAGCGGAGCAGCGGGGTTCGCCTCGCTTAACGCCCGTGGCGGACTCTGGAGCTGTCCTGGCACGGCTCATCTGGGCCTCCGCAGAGCGCACGCAGAGAATATGCCCGTCCATTGGACCGTAAGGACAGGCGAGTGGCATGGTCGCAACAAACCGACAACCCCAGACTGCCGAGTCCTGGGGTTGGAAGGGGACCTCCGAGGAACCTTCCATTCCGCCAGTTCATTAATGGAGAGGTGGAGTAATCCCCAAGGGAGCTGGGCGGTGAAGAAATACAAAATATAAATAAACAAATCCCATGAACAACCCGGGATGGGTGGCAGCTTCCCTGGAAGGAGAGTGGGGGCAGGAAACGAAGAAAAGATCTGGGTGAAAGTAGCAGGATTGTGTGCAAGGAAACAAATGCAATGCTTTTCTGTTGAGTCACAAAACCTGGGGCCACAGCAGTGCCACACAGAGTATCTGGGTCACTTATGAAAACGATCTTGATGTGTTGATCTGACACAGAAAAGAGTTGCAAGAAAACAAATGCGTTTTATTTGTAACGTTGATATAGCCGACCCTCTTATACCAAACTCTGGGGTGCTCCCAACTTTCAGCCCTCATTAATATTCAAAAGATGGGAAGTCATAGATGTGCCACCTACTCCAGGTTTCTCAACCTTGGCCACTTTTAAGGTGTGTGGACTTCAACTCCCGGAATTCCCCAGCCACCTCTACACTGGTGGGAAATTCTGGGAGTTGAAGTCCACACATCTTAAAGTGGCTGAGATTTGAGTAGCATTGACCCATTGCATTTATGAGACTCCAAACTGAAATATTATTTCTTATATGGCCTGAGGCCCAGCATCTCTGCCGTTCACAGATGAAAACACCCAGAGCAATAAAATAACCCAATGAAGAAGCAAAAAAAGATGGCACAAATCAGACAACCAGAGAAAACCCATATTGGATCACGCTTGCCAAAGGAGGCCTGGCGGGTCTTCAAGGCTCTCTGAAATGCCAGCGGGACAGGGGGCGCCACCCAGGGCAGTGGACATCCCATCTGGAGGAATACGACGAGGCGAGGGAGGCTGGGCAGGAGCCCCGGGACAGCTGCCTTTCCCAGCTGGTGCTTGTTGAGGCCAAAGGCTCTGGGCCCAGAGCGATGTCTGGCCACCCACCCACCCACCCACCTTCCCATAGCAGAAGCCAAGGTTGGCCATGGGTCCACCAGCCTTCCTCCCCATTGGGCCTGAGCCCTGCCCATGCAGTTCTGGGGCTGAGGCCAAGTGCTCTGGGAAAGGGCAGGCTGACTTCGGTACCCTTCTTGCCCACCTCTCCCGCTCTCTCCGGACTCCAAGCTGAGCCAGGGCAGGAGAATGCCACCTACTTGCCACCTCCCTCCGAGTAGGTGGGCAGATGCCAGTTGGGCCCCAGGGTTTTGCCATAGAGGTTGGAGATGGCGTTCAGCTGGCCAAAGCCCTGGGCAGCCAATCTGACCAGTCCGGGGAGGAGGAGGCCCTTTCCAAGTTGGAACAGCTTCTTCCCGCTCCCCCTCCCTCCCCCCACAGTGCCTTCCAAATTGGGGTGGGCGGGCAAAGGCAGTTGCAGCGGCTGGGGGGGTTATGTCTGTGTCAGGGAGGCCCGCTGGCCAGGCAAAGCCCTGTCCTTGGCCAGCAGCAAATCCCCTCTCCTCCAGACATTCCTGGGTGAGTCACGGGAGGCAGTGCAGCCCAATTTCCAGGCTGAGCTGCTGCCCCCGCCCAGCGCTGCCCTGCCCATCTCCCCATCACTGCAGCTCCCAATGGCCAAGCTGACCAGGGCCATAGACGTTTGACGAATGAATCATAGGAGGGCCTTTCACTTCCGAAGCCCTGGGGAGGAGCTAGGGAAGGATCGGAGGAGGTTACGGCAGGCAGGCAGCGGGACCCCGAGGCAGCGTCTGGGCACCTGCAAGCCTCTTCCAGCCAGCCCTCTGGCCCAAAAGGGGCGGCGCCACCTCCAGGGAAAGGCCACCCGGAGCCTTGGCTGAGTCCAGCCACCCCTCGCTCCCGAAACGCAGAGGCAGGCTTCTCTGCTAGGGCGCCTCGCAGGGACCCTCCGCAGGCAGCGGCGCGCTCGCCCCACTGTGGAAGGCCTGTCAAAGCGGACCCGCCACGCGCGGCTCTTTCTCCCAGCCGCCCCTCCCGTTTCCCTGCGAAGCTGCGCATTCTGCGCGCCCGCCTGTGTGCGCGCGTAGAGGGAGGGGCGTTCGGGCAGGCTCCTCAGGAAGGCCAGGGCGGCGGCCTTCTTCCGGGAAATCTGCCCCGCAAACCCCCCCCCCGCGTGGCCCCTGCCCAGCCATGCTGAACCTAACCCCGTCGGCGGTGCTCTCAAATCAAGCGAGCGGCCGTGCTATTTCCCCCTCCAAATTAGCGGCTCGAATAGCAGCGGCCCAACGAGCTCTCTGGCCGCCCAACGAGCTTTCCTGCAAAGTGGGCGCGGAAGGGCCGGATCGGAGATCCCCAGAGGCGACGCCGGTCAGCCCCCGCGGTCCTCCTCCTGCCGGGTTCTGGCTGCCCGGTGACTGACTCTCCTTCCCGAGGGGGCTGCACCGGGCGCCTCTCAGTCAGCCACCGCTCTAGAAGCCGAACAAAGGGAAACGCGCCCCTCCCCGCACTCTTCCCGGCTCAGCCTCCCCCGGCAAGGACCGCGCCCGCGGCAGGCGCCCCATGCTGCACCCCGCGCCTGTCGCCACAGCCGGCCGCTTGGAGCCGTCGAGCGCCCAGGACGGGGAGGACCCGATGAGGCGCTGGGACCGCGGTCCCGGGACGCACCAGCCTCCCCGCCGGCCTGGGCTCCCCGAAAAGGCGGCGCGTGACTCCAGGCGGCGGGGAAGACGCTCCAGGCGAGCCCGGCCTCCGCCCGCTTCCCCCGTCCAGCGTCTCCTCGGAGAAACCCTCCAAGCGGCCGGGGGTGGGGAGGGTTGAGCCCCGACGCGGCAGCCACGTGGACTTTGTGTCTTTCCCGAGAAGCGGCGCCACGTGACGGGCGCATCAGCTGATCCCGGCTGGCGGGAGGCGGGGCTGCTGCGCGCTCTGGGTGAGCCCCGGCTCCGGCGGGAAAGGAAGCCCGCGCCCTCTCCCTCCGCGCCCGCCCTCCCCGGCCCGACCGCTGCAGGCCGCCCGCGCTCGCCCCGCTTCCCTGGCCCGCTGAGCTGTGCCGGGAGCCGCCGCTGTCCGGACGGCGCCTTCGGCTCGTGCGCTCCGGAGAGTCCGCGGCCCAGCCGGACGCGCCTTCCGCTAGCCGGAGCCGGTTTCGGCGGGGCCCGAGCTGAAGGACGGGGTTCCCGGGACTGCAGGTTTGGAGGCGGCTGAGCGCGGGAGGAGGCGGGAGCGGAGACCGCCACGATGCGGGCCAGAGGCGGCCCCCTTGCAGAGTTCTGGTGGGGACGGCCCAGAGGAGGCCAAGTGCAGGGCCACCAATCCTGAGGAGGGGGAGCCGGTGGCTTGGCTCCGGGGGAGGGGCTGCCAAGCTGCCACTGCCAACCACAATGGGGGGAGGGAAAACTGGCGCTCCTTCTGCTTCCTGGGGTTGGTGTGACTCGGGGGTCTTTCTGCCTGCAGGGAGTGGTGAGGAGCTGCCATCGCCAGAATGGATCCCCTCCTGGAGCAGGTGGAGAAAGATCTGGGCGTCCCCCGCAGTCAGCTGCTGCTCAGGGGCTCCCACGTTGTTGCTCTCGTGCCCCTAAAATGGCTGGCGAGCCTCAAGGAGCGGGGGGTGCTGCCTGTTCTGTGCCCACAGCCCGAAGGCCTCAGTGAGATGGAGGTCCATGCCTGTCTCCAGCACTCGGTTCAAAAGCTGCCCACGGGCTGGACCCGAGTGGAAATCCATGGACTGCAGAAACTTTGGCTGCACTACCAGCTGACCGCAAGTGCCGATGCGCAGAAAGAGCCCACAGGGGCTCCAGAGACCCTTCACGAGTTCATGCTCAGAGTGGCTTCCCAGAACTGTCGGAATCTATGGAACCAAGCCCACCGCTCATACGTCCAGCGCTACTACCCAGCCCCGGCTCCAGCCTCTGTCCGGGCCCTGGAGGGGCTCCGGGCAGCCCTGCAGAAACTCTACTGCTGCCCACTGGTCCCTGTGGGGAGGACCCCCTCCGGCTCCTCTCCTGCTAAAGGGGAGGACACCGCTGGCCACGGGCCCTCATGCTCCTCCAGCGTCCTGCAGGCAGACGCCCTGTTGGAGTCCTCGGACATGCTCTACCTGGTCTTCCCCTACGTCCAGTACTCCCTGCGTGACCTCATCACCTTCAGCCCCGCCAAGCTGATGAACAGCCACGCCAAACTGCTGTTCATCCTCTTCCAGGTCTTGCTGGCCATGCGGGCCTGCCACGAGGCGGGCCTGGCATGTGGCATCTTCTCGCTGGAGGACGTGGCTGTGGACGAGAAACTGTGTGCCTGGCTCAGGGTCCCACTTCAAGGGTACGAGCAGCTGGGGAGAGAGGAGGCCAGGGAGGGAGGAGCCGTGGCAGCAGCCTCCAGCACTCCAGAGCAAGGGTCTTCAGAGGGCCAGGGGCCCAGGGGCCCCGCTGCTACAGAAGGGGCAGGGGCCTTGCCAGACCTGGGGGATCTGGTGCTGGACTGGGTGCATGGCCGCCTCAGCAACTTGGACTACCTCATGCACCTGAACCGCCTGGCGGGGCGGCGCCCGAAGGACCCCAACTATCACCCGGTGCTCCCTTGGGTGATGGACTTCACAACCCGAGGAGGCCAGTTCCGGGACCTGCGGAAGTCCAAGTTCCGCCTAAACAAGGGAGACAAGCAGCTGGACTTCACCTACGAGATGACCAAGCAGGCCTTTGTGGTGGGGGGAAGTGGCCTGAGTGGGGAGCAGCCCCATGTGCCTCATCACATCTCGGACGTCCTCTCCGATATCACCTATTATGTCTACACGGCCCGGCGGACCCCCAAGGCGGTGCTATGCGCCCACGTCCGGTCCCAGTGGGAGCCCAACGAGTACCCGGCCAACCTGGAGCGCATGCAGGCCTGGACCCCTGATGAGTGCATCCCGAGTTCTACTTGGACCCCACCATCTTCAAGTCCATCCATCCCGACATGCCGGATCTGGAGGTGCCGCCCTGGTATGGCTCCTGCGAAGAGTTCGTTGCCGCCCACCGGGCCCTGCTGGAGAGCCCGGAGGTCTCTCGGGACCTGCACCACTGGATTGACCTCACCTTTGGCTACAAGCTGCTGGGGAAGGAGGCGGTCAAGGAGAAGAACGTCTGCCTGCACCTGGTGGACAACCACACCCACCTCACCAGCTACGGAGTTGTGCAGCTCTTCGATCAGCCCCACCCCAGGAGGCTGGTGGGGGCCGCCCTCCTGCCTGCGGAGGCCCCGCTCTCCACCCGGCCCTTCATCCCCACCGTCCAGGAGACCCAAGTGCTGGAGATCCCCAAGTGGGGCCAGGCGGCTGGTGGGCCGGTCATCAGTGCAGCCACCTGCGAAAGCAGGTTTGGGCTGAGGATGGAAGAGGAGGTAGAGCAGGGAGCAGAGGCCCTGGAATCTGGCCCGGTGCCTGGCAGAGGCTCGGAGCTGCCTGACCCCCCCGCCCAGGCTCCCAGCTTACCTTTGGACGGCTGGCCTCTCGGCTGGAGGACCAAGGCCACTGCCCCACTCCTCCAGGGAGAAGGGGCGGAGCAGAAGCTGGTCCTGCCAGAGGGCCACAAGCTGCTTCAGGCCTTGGAGGAGCTGGAGAAACTGGACGTTTTCCTGCTGAAGGCCGCGCACGGGGCGGTGGGGCGGTTGGAGCAGCCCCCCTTGCGACTCCCGGTGGCTCTCTCGGACCTTTTCCAGAGGGACATGCAGGTGCTGGGGGTGCTAGTGGGTGAGATCCTCTTCGCCCCCAAGCTGCGCACCTCCAAGCCGATGGCCTCACTGCGGGAGCGCTTTCAGGCTGTCCGGAGGCTCTGCTGGCTCCACCCCAAGGAGGTGCCCCCACCGCTTCACATCTGCTGGAGGTGTTGCTGCAGCTGACGGTTCCGGACCCCCAGCTTCTCCGAGCAGAGGAGGAGGAGGAGGAGGAGGAGGAGGAGGGCAGCAGGGGCCCCCAGCTGTTCGCCTACAAGCCTGTCTGGCAAGGCCTGCCTCCACCATGCCCGTCGCAGCTGCTGAGCCCCTACAGCGGGGTCCTGCCCTTCCCGGCGTACTTCCCTGCCCTGCACAGGTTCATCCTGACCTGTCTCTCCCAGGAGGCTGGGGACGAGGGGCAGGGCCGGGAGCTGGTCTTCCAGCTGTGGCAGCAGCTGGACGGGGTGCTGAGCGGCATCACTCCTGAAGGCCTGGAGATCCTGCTGCCCTTCGTCCTGGCCCTGCTGTCCGAGCAGAGGACGGCTGTCCACGCCGCCTGGTACCTCTTTGAGCCCATCGCCAGAGCCCTGGGCCCCAAGAACACCAACAAGTACCTGCTCAAGCTCCTGGTCGGGGCCTACGAGAGCCCCCGGGGCCTCTCCGGCCGCTTCTACCTCTACACAGACTCCTTCGTGGCCCAGCTGATGGCCCGGCTGGGGCTGCAGCCCTTCCTCACCCACCTGCTGCCTCACATCCTGCAGGTGCTGGGGGGCGCGGAGGGCTCCTTCCGGGAGGAGAGCAAGGCCTTGCTGCTGAACACAGCGGAGGAGGACGGTGAGGAGAGCGGCAGGAGCAGCCCGGCCTCTCGGTCCTTTGGGGAGGAGCCCAAGGGGGACGCCGGGCTGGAGCTGGTGAGCTACATGTCCGGCATCAGCCTGCATGACCAGGCCTACCCGCCGGAGAGCGAGGAGCTTCCCAACGGCCTCTACCTGGCCGAGGCCCTTAGCCTAGGCCAGCTGAACGACAAGGGGGGTGCCGGGGAGGGGCTGCTGGGGGAGGACCCTCAGGAGAAAGCCACCGGCCTCCAGTGCCTGGGCGGCAGCCAGGACCCAAAGCACAGCGAGGAGGAGGAGGAGGAGGAGGAGGAGGAAGAGGAAGAGGAGGACGGAGAAGAGGGCCGCAAGGAGGCTGCTTTGGCTGCCGAAGAGCCGGTCCTCTCAGGGGCTGCTGGCCACTCTGCGGAGCCCACTCTGGCTGAGGAAGTTGGGCAGACAGAGGCTGGGGAAAGCCAGCGAGTTCTGCTGGACCAGGATGTGGACAAAGAGCAGAGGATCCTGCTAGGTGAGTTGCTCGCTCAACGCAGCCCACGTGCGTCCTGTGAAGAATTCTGGTGGGGGCTGTTTGAGCTGGCTGCGTGCGCATTGATCTATGGAGCAGCTCGGGGCTCCCCCTCGGCTGGCTTGAAGAGCATAAGTGCCCCACCCGGTGGGGGTCCGGATCCAGGAGGTGGGATCCGTGGGGTGGGGGTGCCCCAAGGCCCCAGCATGACAGCACGAGGCTCTGCCTGTCCTGGCGTGTCCCAGGGACGGGCGTGGGAGGGTGGCTGTGAGCTTTGGTGGAGCTGTGGCTCACCTGCCCTCTTTGCAGACACGGCTTGCAAGATGGTGCGGTGGCTGTCGGCCAAGCTGGGCCCCACCACCGCCTGCCGCTACGTCGCCAGGAACCTCCTCCGGCTGCTGGCCTCCTGCTATCTGGGTAGGCCTCTCTGGTGGGCGGGGGTGGCAATGCGGTACAGCTGGCAAGGCTGGGGATGCGTCCCTCCCATCTCCTGGGTAACACTCTTGCTCCCCCCCCCCAGGGGCAAGCAGGCAGCAGTTTGTGGCTGGGGCCGAAGAGGCTGGCCCTCCCAGCGCCAGGAACCTGGAGCAGAGGCGGCCTGTGGCAGGCGATGTAGTCTCCGAGCCAGTGCTCACCTGCCTGGTCCACATAGCACACCTCTACGGGGAGCCAGTCCTCACCTACCTCTACCTGCCCTACATCAGCTACCTGGTCAGTCTTCTGCCCTGGCGTCTACCTCTTAACTCCCATTGCCCCCACCCGGATACCCAGGCAGTGTTGGCAGGACTTCTGCACGAGTGGGAGGTCCTTAGCCCCCTTCCCTTTGGTTAAAAATCCCACCCAGCCGGGTTTGGTGCCTGGGCTGCGAGGAGAGACCCGGATGTGGAGGTCAGGCGGCTGGCTGAGCAGGCAGCGTTTCTTGGAGGGTTCCTGCTTCCAAGCCGAAGGACGGTGGGCTGCCCTTAGCCAAGCCGGGTTTCCCTGCGCAGCAGCCTCTGACCTGCTGAAGGGCTCCTGCAGGCCAGGGGCTGAGCGCCCCCCGCATGCTGTGCGGGCCGGCCATTCTGCTTTCGCTTCCCTCAGGCGGTTCCTCAATTTTATTTTGGCTCTTCCATCAGAGGCAGAAGCGGGATGCCCCCTCCAGTGTGGGAGGGCCCACTTCCTGGGCCAGTCTCACCCGAGCGTCTGCCCCCCACCAGAGACCCTCTTCCTGTTTCTGGGTCCTCCAACTGAAAGGGGCACAGCGAGGGGGAGGCTCTGGAAGGGTCAAGCAGCCACTCCCCACCAGGTCCAATATTTTTCCCAAAAACCCATCACTTAACGCATGCAGAATACCAGCTCCTCCCCTCCTCCCATTTCGTGTCGCCTTCATTTTCGGCCAGTAACTCTTCCCTGCCATCATCTGAGTCACAAGTGGGCCTGTTTGGAACGTCCCCCCACACTGACCGTTCTGCCCCCCACTGGCCATTCAGCTCCCCCCAGCCCCACTTGACTTGCCCATTGGCCTGTCCGGAGAGAGCTCCTCACGTCCCACCACCTGGGAAGGGATATAAGGTGTTGGCCTGTGCAGTCTGTGGAGCCCCCTCCCCCTTTCTGACCCCTGGCTTTGCCTCTGGGAATCCGTTCCTGGAGAAGAGGGGGGGGCTGCCATGGGCTGGACCACAGCCCCCTCCCCAAACCGTCAGCATCCTCACCAGGGACACGCCTGGGCCATGGTTGGAGAGGCTGTTGTGGCGCCTCCCCCGCAGCCCTCGGGTCAGGTGGGGGGGCCTTCCTTTCCCTCCCTCTCCAGGTTGCTCCTGGTGGTGGGACGGCAGCCAGCCGGCTGAACAGCCGCAAGGAAGCTGGGCTCTTGGCAGCTGTGACCCTCGGCCAAAAGATTGTGGTCCACCTGTCGGACAGCACCCTGATGGACATCCTGCCCAGGATCAGCCAGGAGGTCCTGCTTCCCCTTCTGGGCTTCCTCACCTCGCCCATCCTCAGGTGTGCCTGGCCGGGAGGGGGGCAGGGGGCTGCGGCCAGAACAACCTCGGCGTCTCCCTTCAGCGACTGCGCAGCAAGGGGTCCCCTCGGAGGGGCGGCTGGGTGGCAGCTAAGGGGGCACCGGGGAGGCCTGCTGGGCAAAGAAGCGGGTGCCGAGTGTCTCTTCCCTCCAGTTTCCCCAGTGGGGTCCAGGGCCGCGTCGTCTTGTGCCTGAAAACCATCCGCCTGATGGTTCTGGTTTGTTCACGGATCGGACCCGAGATGGCGCAGCAACACCTGCGCAACACCCTCCGGGGCTTCTTCGAGAGCTTCTCCTTGCCGCCTTTGGAGTCCGTGAGTCCCCTGGGGAGGGGAGGGTCCTGGATGGGGGAGGCCACGGCTGGGGGGCAGGGATGCTCAGTGCCCAGCCGGACCTTCTTTCGATGTGCCTCTGGGATTCTGCTAGGGGGGTCGGAGGGGCTCCTGCAGCTGTCCAGTCTGGGTGGCGTGGCTGGACAGCAGCTGCCCCTGGAATGAGCTGGGGGCGCCCTTGAACTTCTCCCCCAGGGCCCCTGGTCTGAGATGGGCGAGTGGCCAGCCGCTTCTTTCTGCCTTTCTGCAGGGCCAGCCGCCGTCTCTGGACCCCTCGGCTCTTCTGGAGTTCCAGAAAGTGTTCGGCCCAGAAATGGCCTACGCTGCCTTTGCGCCCTTCTCCTCTCTGCTGGGTGAGACCCCCCTCCCGTTCCTGCTCCTCATCCCTCCCGTGCCCCGCAAGAGAAGGAGGCTGGGCGTTCCTGTCAGTTGGTCTGCAGGAATCTTCTCGGGGCTTTTTGCGATAATTACCCTCTCCCCATTTGGGGCTCCTGGGAGCAGGACTCCCCTTTCTCAGCTGTTTTCTCCCCTCCCGGCAGGCGACGCCTTTCACACGATTGTGCTGAACCACGCAGCGGTCAGGCAGCTGGCCAGCCTTCACCTGGAGCAGGCCAGTCCCTCGTCTGAAAGGCAGGTGGTCACTGGACCAGGCCGGGCCCCCTCGGAGCAGGAGGCGCTGGGAGCCGAGCCCTCCTCCGCCCTGCCCGAGGACCCGCGATCGGGCACCTTCGGGGGGGTGCTGGTGGGCAACCGGATCCAGGTGAATTCCGAAGCCCAGCAGGAACTCCCGGGCGGGGGCGGGGGGGGCCTCTGCCCCAAGCTGGGGGGCCAGGAAGAGGATACGCTGAAGCAGGAGCTGCGGCCCAGTGCCCGTCTCCTCCTGGGCAACTGGCTGGCTTACTGGCAGTACGAGATCGGGGTTGGCCAGCACGAGGCCCCCTTCCACTTCCACCAGATCAAGCTGCAGAGCTTTGTGGGCCACGGGGGCGCCATCAAGTGCCTGGCCCCCCTGGGCGGGGAGGACTTCTTCCTGAGCGGCAGCAAGGACAAGACCGTGCGCCTGTGGCCCCTCTACAACCGGGGGGACGGTAGCCACGAGGCCAAACCCCGGCTGACCTACGACCGGCACAAGAAGTCCGTCTTCTATGTCGGCCTGCTGGAGGCCCCGCAGCACGTGGTCAGCTGCGACGGCACCATCCACATCTGGGACGCCCCCACGGGTAGGCAGATGGCCTGGACAGAGCCCGCGGTGCTTGGCCCAGGGCCTGGGGGGGAGGGGCTTCTTTCTGTGACCCTCCTGGCCCGTCCCTGGCAGAGAGTCTTCCTGAGGCTCCAGGCTGCGGGGTCTGCCCCCCCTCTTGGGGCCCGAAACTGGTGCCCTGGTTGGGTTGACTCCTCTGAACGGCGGGGCCCCTTCCTTCCTGAGCTGGAGGAAAGCAGCCCCCTCTGGACGCCCTGGCCGGGAGGCCCGCTCAGGAAAGGGGGTTGGCAGGGGGCCCTGCCAGCTGCACGGCCAAAGGGGCTCTCAGGCCTGCAGGACTCTCCCCCGGGGCTTTTCATTCTTGCAGAAAGGCGCTTTGGGGGGGAATCGGAGGCCCTTCTCCCTGCGCCTGCCCCACAGCCCCTCTTTGATGAGGGCCGGGGCATTGGGGAGTGGGCTTAGGGCCCCTCCCCCAAGGCCTGGGCCGCCCCCTCCCTCAGCCGGCCTCTTCTGCAGGCAGCGGGCTGCGCAGCTTCAAGCGCTGGACTCCAAGGCACCCATCACCGCCCTCTGCCCCATGCCGGCCCCCTACGGCAGCGTCAGCATCGCCAGCGCAGACTCGGTGCTCCGCTTCATCGACCACCGGAAGCCCGGCTGGCAGGTAGCGCTTGGGAATACTGGAGGCCCCCCCGTCTTGCTCTTCTTTTCCTGGGCTGGGGAGGGTCTTCATGGCGGGGTGACCCACCACATCTCTCTCCCCTCTCGGCTCTGCAGCAGGAATTCCGGCTGGCCAGCGGGCCTAACGCCGGGCTCATCCGCTGCCTGGCTGTCAGTCCTAGCGGGCGCAGCGTGGCAGCCGGCTTCTCCTCTGGCTTCATGGTCCTTCTGGACACCCGAACAGGCCTGATCCAGAAAGCTTGGTCAGCCCACGAGGGAGACATCCTGCAGGTCAAGGTGAGCGGCTGGACCTAGGCCCTCCCAGGCCCTGTCCTGGTCCTGGCTCCTGTGCCGGTCACCCCCTTCGCCCTGGCATCGCTTGGCCAAGGGGCTGGCACCTCCCCTGGACTGACCGGTGGGGTTGGCTCCACAGGCGGAAGAGCAGGGGCCCCACGGAGCCTGCAGCCCCCTCTGGTCTCAGCACTGGCCGGTTGGGGGTGGGCATTGCCCGCTAGCAGCCCCCGGCCTCACCTTCCATCCTGGAGAGGGGCAAAGAAGGGCTGTGGCCCCTCTCCCGGGCCCTCCCACCGCTGGGTCGGTGCTCACGGGCTGCTTCCCTCTCCCGGGTAGGCCACAGAGGGCAACGTGCTGGTCAGCTCCTCCTCTGACCACTCGCTGACCGTCTGGAAAGACCTGGAGCCGAAGCCCCTGCAGGTGTACAAATCGACCTCGGAGCCCGTCCACACCTTCGACCTCTGTGGCCACAAGGTGGTGGCCGGCACGGTGGCCAACAGAATCAGCGTCTACGCCTTCCAGGGTCCCTCCACAACCGGCCCCACCAAGCTGAGCTCCGAGAACTTCCGGGGGACCCTCACCAGCTTGGCCCTCCTTCCCACCAAGTGCCACCTGCTGCTGGGTTCGGACAACGGCACTGTCCGGCTGCTGGCGTAGCCCCTGCACCTGAAGCGGAGGGGGACAGTTGTGGATGCCCCCAACAGCCCTGGGGGGACCGGAAGGTCTGGGACACCCCCCGTAGTGCTGCTGCAGGGCGGCCCAAGCCACCCCAGCATCCTCCATCACCGTATGTGCCTGATGCTCCCTGGAGACTGGCAGAGATGAAAGGGGGCCGTGCCCTTCTCCCCTAAGTCGGGGGCCAGCTGGAGAGAGGGAAGAGCGGCCGATCCCACGGCCTTTGCGGGGTCGGACAGGACTCTCCCGCTGGGCTTCTCCCTCCACCCCTGATTTGCCCTTTGGGGGAGGGGCTTCTGGGCAGGGAGGAGTGCTTGCCCCACCCAACGCCTCCCATGGTTGGACGAGAGCTGGAAGCCCCCCCCCTGCCCCCCCTTCCAACCCCTGATCTTCCTCCCCAGAAACGCCTTGGCTGCACACTGAATCTTTCGGTCTGTAGGGGGGTCGCCCCACCCTGAAGGTGTGCTAGAAATGCATTTAGTTCCCCCCCACACACACCTTGAGAGAGCCCAGCCCAGCACTTTGTTCCCTGCAACTGGGGGGGCTGGGGGTGTTCTCAGTGTTGATTGAACGATTTGCAAGGAATAAACCTCCGGAGAAGCTGGGACGCTCCATGACTTCTTGCTGAGCAAGGGGGAGCAGAGAAACGGCAGAGCTGCCGCCTTTCTGCCCCCACCTTTTCACCCCCCCCCTCCCCCCATCGGCAAGGGTGAGGCAGAAGCCGGAAAGGGCGGCCAAGGAGGGCTGACGTGCCCCCCCACTGGGAACCGGATTTGAGGCTACGCTGGCCTGGCCTGGCCTGGCTGAGTGCCGGCCCTCCCTCCGCTGCCCTTCAGCCTCCAGAGCCCCTGTGGGGGAGGGGCCGCCCGGGGTCTGCCGTGGGGGAGGCCAGCCTGGCCGGGGACTGAGGGGTCCCAGGGCAGAGTTTGGTCACTCCGTCGGTTGGCGTTGGCAGCAGCCGCAGCGTCCGGGGCTCCCATGGCCACTCGCTTTGCGACGTCAGCGGTGAGCCTGGATCTGCTTCACACCTGCACGATTCATTTAGCAACTGCTGTGGTTCGCTTAACAACCTGGCAAAAAGGTCGTAAAATAGGGCAGGAGCCACTTATCAGCTGCCTTGCTTAGCGGTGGAAATTCTGCTCCCGATTCCTGTAAGCCAAGGACTTCCTGGGTGTGGAAGTGGGTCACGCCCCCCAGCAGGAGGGTCCCCTCCCTCCTTGCTGGACACGAGAGTCCAAGGGGGGAGTTGTGGGGGGGCTTCTGCCCTCCCCTCCCCTCCCCGGGGGTTGGAGCGGCTGGCTAATCAAGGGAGGTTCACTCCTGGGTGGGCCCGATCCTGCCTTCTCAATGGCCTCCGCGGAAGCCCACCACCACCATCGCCCTCTTTTGGCAAAGCTTGGGGGGTCTTCCGCTGCCTTCCTGCCCCCCCGCAGCTCATGAACTAGCCAAGGAGCTCCTGTCTGTTGCTGGGGGCAGATGCGGCCTGAGTGCCCCAGAGGGGATCCTGGGCAGCTGCAGCCCCTGGCTGGCTCACCTGCCCTGGGAGGGGAGGGGAGGCGGGGCTTGTGCAGTTGCCGCCTGGGGAGGGAGGAGGGGAGGCGGGGCTATTGGGGGAGGTGTGTTTTCTCCCCCTGCTCAGAGGGGCTCAGGAGGGGCTAAACCCTCATGAGGAACAGGTGGGGGCTGGGGGGTGCTTCCTCTAGGGCCCAGGGCTGAGGCCTGCCCCCCCGGCAAAGGGGAGGGGCCGGGGGGTCGCCTTGCTCCCTGGACCTGAGATGATTCTGAACAAATGTTTAACTGGATACCGAGAGTCAATATTTGTCTGCGGGGGTGGGAAGAAGTTCCTGCTCAGGCTGGGGCCCCTTCCAGAGGGACAGCGGCGGAGCCGTGGGGAAAAGCTGCTCACGGAAGGAGACCAAGTAGGGGGCAGGCTGGGGTGGGGGCAGGGGTGGGGGGAGAGGAATTCTGCCCTTTTTGGCGGTGTGGAGGCCACTCCTGTGTCCTGGTGACGGATCTGGGTGGGGGAGGCTGGCACTCCCCTCCCCCCCAGGAAATGCGGCACTTCCCCTCCAGGGCCAACGAGGAGCCAGGCTACTTGCAGCCAGTGCCACTTGGTGCCGGGGCCCTGCAGGCGAAGGGGGAAGCAGGCACCCCAGTTTGGCCCCCGAAGCGCCCCAGGTCAGCGCAGCCTCTTCCCTCCCGCAGCCCCCCGCGCCCCCGCCCCCCGCGCTTCCTGATGGCTCTGCTGCTCTGGGCGCTGCTGGCCTCCTGCCTGCCTGCTGCGTGTGCCAGCCAAGAGCAGGTGAGTTGCCACTCGCTTCCCCTGAGGATCCTCCTGTGGGGGGGGCAGCCACCCCTGCCCAGGTCTGGGATCGAATCCTGGCCCCTCCTGGAAAGAAGGCCTCTATGGCTAGTAGCTGAGAGAGCCGTGGTCTCCCTCCCACAGGCTGCCGTGGTCAGGCTGGTGGCCGAGGGGGACATGGGCGGCGTTGTTCCACTTACACCGTTGGTGTGCCCCCCATGAGTCTCCCCCGAAAGTGGCTCCGCCAGCCTCCGCAGCCCGTTTTTGGATGCCACCCCTGCAGAGGGCGAGCCAGAGCAGCAGGGGGCAAGAGGCTGACCGAGGGCTTTTCTTTCAGGCCACTTTTGTTCAGGATGTGGGCTGCGATGAAGGTGCCCAGAGGAACAGCCTGCTGGTAAGGAGGGAGGCCGCTCAGGTCGTCTGGGTGCCTGTGTGTGTGTAGCCGATGAAGCAGGTTCAAATCCTGCTTTCCCAACCTGCAAGGACGCACGGAGGTCAGCGAGGGGGCAAAGCCCGACAGTTCAGCACCGAGGGCCTTGGCGGGCAGGGCTGTGGGAGGGTCTCGCAGGGCCCCCAGAGCGGGGAGGCCCACTTGGGGCAGAGGCAGGGAGAAGTAGGCCTGGCGCAGGGGAATGTGCCAGCGCTGGGGGCAAAGGTGAAACTCCAGAAGAGCAGCCCGTGGGGGCACCGGCCCAAGCGGTGTGCGAAGGGCAGCTGGGAGAGGAAACGGCGGCGGGGGGGGGTCCCTTTTGTAGGCCAAGCACAGGCCCTGGACGTCCTCCCTCCCTCCTTCGGCTGGGCAGGCAGTTCCCAGAGTCTGCGGCTGCCAGTCCAGGGCAGCGGCAGAGGGTCTTGGAAGCAGGCTGGGCTAGAGCTGGGATCAAAGCAGAGCAGCTAGGATGCCGAAAGGCCCAGAGACAAAAGCAAAGGAAGGAATGGTGGTGGGAGTCTGGAGAAAAGGAGGAGGAGGGGGCCCACGGTAGTTGGATCCCAGTATCTGAGGGGCTGCCCCAGAGAAGAGGAGGGGGGGTCAAGCTCTTCTCCAAAGCCCCTGAAGGCAGAGAAGCAACGGATGGAAACTGACCAAGGAGAGGAGCAACCCGGAATGAAGGAGGACAGGGAGGACAATTAACCAGGGGAACTGCTGGCCACCAGGAGTTGTGGGGGCTCCATCCCTGGAAGCTTTAAAGAAGAAATTGGACAACCGTTTGTCTGAAATGGTAGAGGGCCTGCTGCTTGAGCAAGGGGTTGGACTAGAAGACCTCCAGGGTCCCTTCCAGCTCGATTCTGGATAATCTGGCCTGAGTCCCTCCACGGGCCAGGATCCGTTGGTGTATCTCCTTTGAGGCCGGCTGTCCAGAGGGCTGTTCCAGATGGGTCCCCTTCCCCTTGAAGGGTGTTGATCGCTGGGGAGGGGACCTGCCCACCCAGGGGAGCCAAGATTAGCACAAGCATTAATAACAGACCAGCAATCCAGAAGTAAACAATTCCCCAGTCAGGGAGCTGCGAACTGAACTTGGTACCAATGCCAAGAACCCAACCCCCAACGTCAACACTTCTAGAACAACACAGAGCAAACCGCCCTCCCTCCCTCCCAGCACTGATGAGACTACCTAGCTGGGCAATGAAATGTCTGCCAGAAAGCAACCAAGTCTGACTGCCTGACCTCCGGGCTCCGTCTGGAAACAGGCGGTTGGGGCTTTCCAGGGCACGGAGCAGCAGCCTGCCAAAGGAGCCTGCCTTGAACCCAGGGCTCCTGGCAGGACATTCTTCTCTTGCAGGTCCAGCCGGTGGAGATCCCGTCTGGAGAACCCGCGTCCCAGGAGGCCCTTCAGGACCCCACAAAGTTGCCTCCCCACTTTCCAGACAAAGGGGATGGCCAGAGGGGGCCAGGGGGGCTCCCCAATTCTCTCGAGGAGGAGGAGGAGGAAGGCTGCCGGGACCGGGACCTTTCTGGAAGCGTGGGCCAGATCGCCTCGGCTATGAGGGCCCTGGGGGTGGACCTCCTGCGGGAGATGGAAGCGGAGGACGGCAGGGGCAACACCCTCTTCTCACCCCTTAGCATCAGCCTGGCCCTTGCCCACCTGGCTCTAGGTAACACTGCCCAGGGAAGACGCTTCTGGGAGGGGGTAGGCTGACCCCCCCAAGGAAGAGCATCCTGCAGAGGGGCAGCTGGCCTCCCCCCCCCCCGCTGCTCCCAGCTGCCCCATTTGTTCTGGCCACTAGGGCAGAGATGGCCCTGCTGGACCGAAAGGAGATCGAAAGGCCTTGATCCGTGGGAGACTCCCCAGGAATGAACGGGGGGAGATGCCCTGCAGCCCAGCCCCACTGCCCAGAGACTGCCAGCCCCTCCGGTCCAAGGAGCTCCCCTGGGGAGGGCTCCTAAGGGCTGCCCCCGACTCCTCCAGCCGGGACTTCCCTGGCCCAAAGTGAGCCTGGCTCGTTTCAGGGGCCGCCAACCAGACCCAGAAGCAGCTCCTGGAGGCCCTGCACATGGACTCGGTGCCCTGCCTGCACCAGGCGCTGCGGCGGGTCACCCAGCACCTCCACCAGACGGCCCTCAGCATAGCCGGCCGCCTCTTCCTGGAGAAAGGTGAGCCCTCCCTGTGGGCAAGAGGTGGGCAGTAGCCATTCCTGCCTCTGGGCGTCCCCCTCCCTCCAGAGGAGAGGGGGAGGGGCTGCCACCGTCCTTTCCCTTGCAATCTTTGCCCCAGGAGGAGAGCGGGGGGGGGGGGTTGTGCCACTGGACCTTGACAAGGTGGCCCAAGGCACGCCCATCCCCCTTTGCCCTTCACCTGCCCAGGGTGCCAGCAGATGGAGGTCCAGAGGCCTCTTTTGGTGCCAGGCCGCCTCGGCTGGCATTGGGACCCTTCAGGCTTTTGGCAAGAAATGGCACTTCATCTGCTGGGCCGTTTCCATGGCTCGTGTGCAGTGACTTAATTCAAATTGAGACCAAAAGGGCCACCTAAGCCTGCTAAGAAGGCCACGGGATGGTTCTCCCTCCTCGGGGGACCAGCCACCCCACCTTCTCCTCTAGAGGTTGAAGGCTTTAAACCGCTCAGTTTCACCGTCAGGTTCAGGCTACAATCCGGGTATCCAAATGACGGGTTGCTCTCCTTCCGTGGAGGACGTGGCCAGGATCTCCCCGGAAGGCCGTTCTTGGGAGAAGCCACCTTCGTCCTTCTCTTTTGAAAAGTATTTTTTCCTGCTGAAAGAGCAAAATTATTGGACATGTGGCTGCATAGGTGAAGTTTATTAGACACAAACAAAGGCTACTCCAGCACAACAGCCCCTACCACCACCACTCGGGGCCAGGGGGCCGGGCCTCGCAGCCAGGAGTTGGGGTTGTGTGGTGAGACAGCCCCCCTCCCCTTTCTGGGCCTGACTCCCGTGCCGCCTCCATCCCAGGCGTCCCCATCAAGGAGAAGTTCCTGGAGGCGTCCCAGAGGTTCTACGGAACAAAGCCCGCCCTCCTTTCCGGGAACAGCCAGGCTGACCTGGAGGCCATCAACAGGTGGGTGGAAGAAGCCACCCATGGGCAGATCTCCACCATGCTCACCGAGCTGCCTCCCAACACCGTGCTGGTCCTTCTCAACGCCGTCTTCTTCCGAGGTGAGTCTCCTTCCTGGCTGGCGGTTTGGGAAGCCACCATGGGCCATCTGGGTTCCTTCCAAGCAGGGCCGGAATCTGGAGACCTTCGGCTCTGAGGGCGAGAAGATGGCCGGCCTTTTGCCCCCTGATGCCCTTTCTGTTGTGGACCAGGGCTCTGGAGGACCAAGTTCAACCCACTGCTGACGGAACTCAGCCTGTTCCATCTGGACGAGGGATCTGCGGTCTCCGTGGAGATGATGAAGGAATGGGACTTCCCCCTCAGCTGGTTCAGCACGGCGTCCTGGGAGGTCGAGGTAGAGGGTGGGGTGGGCGGGCGAGGAGGGGAGGGGAGCCCCCTGTCCCCTGCCCCAAGGATTAGCCAGAAATAGACTTTACTGTGAAGCCAAAGCGGTTACAGAAGAAGCAAAGCTGGATCTGACCTTTACAGGTGCCAAAGATACCGTTCACCTGGCCAATCCCCTGGTGGTCAGTCAGGGCTCCAGTTCAGTGTTGGGAAATGGTTTGGGGTGACCGTGAGATGGCTGCTGCTTCCCAGGGGTTTCCCCCGTTAACTGGTGTCAGGCTGTCGCTTGCCCTCTGTAGCTCAGGAGAATGGCAGCCACGACACGGGGGCTTTTGCACTTACTTGCCCTGCCTGGAGGCGGTGGTGGTGGGGGGGCTCCTGCGAGAGAGGAAGAGCCCCTCCCCACAGGCCCCCGTGATTGTGCCAGCCTCACAGTGGAGGGTCCTGCCCTTCTCGGACCCTCCTCCGCTCTTTCCTCCAGGTTGCCAGGTTCCCCTTTAAAGGCAACACCTCCTTCGTGGCCATTGTCCCGGCCCTCCACCTGCAGAAGAACTTCTCCCAGGTTCTCTCCGAGGTCCTCCAGCTCGACCTGGACAAGGCCTTCCCCCTGGAGACGCCCACCAAGGTGAAGGTGCCGAAGCTGCACTTGGAGGACTATGTGGACCTCAACGGGGCCTTAACTCGGCTAGGTGAGAGACGCCCAGGCAGGGGGCGGGAGGCCTGCCACACACACACACACACACACACACACACACACCGGAGCTTCTTCCTGCTGTGGCTGTTGAGCAGAGGTTTCTATTTGGCCTTCACCCAGAGCTTTTTCCTCCCCCTCCCCCTCGCGCCAAGCCCTCTGTCCAAAAGAAGCCCATGAGCAGGTAGGCTCTGCGGGGGAAGCCCCATTGGGGTCCCTCCGAGCACCTCCAGCCTGGAGAGGCTGCAAGAGGCAGGGGGGCCTCTCCCGACAGGCTGCCCAGCCCCGCAGCAGAGCCCGAGGGGCAACCCCCCACCCACCCCCAGCCACGGGAAAGCGTCTGCCGGCTCTTCAGTTGTGGCTTCCTCTCTTCCCTCCAGGCCTCGGGGATCTCTTTTCTGCCCCAGACCTCCACCACATCGCCGAGGGGCCCCTGGTGGTCTCCAGCATCCAGCACCGAGCCACCCTGGAGCTGGCTGAGGCCGGAGTGCAGGCGGCAGCAGCCACCAGCGTGATCGCCTCGCGCTCGATCTCGGCTTTCTCCCTCGACCGGCCCTTCCTCTTCATGATCACGGAAGACGTGATGGGCATCCCCCTCTTCCTGGGCACCGTCCGAATCCCAGCCCCGGGGCTCCCCGGGAGAAGACGGGCCAGGACCCCCTCAGTGAGAAGGAAATCCTGCCTGTCGGTCCCTGAAGGGCCACAGAGCTGCCCCCCCAATTCCCAGACAGTCCGGCCTTCCAGAAGACCCCAAAGCGCATCACCCTCCCAGCTGGGGACTCCGGAAGGGGCTGGATCTATCCCAATCTTGAAACTGAGGGGGGCTCCCTCGGCCATCATTGGGTCCTGGAGTGGAATCCGACACCTCAGCTTGCCCGATGCCTGGGCTCCCCATCTGGCCTGGCCTGCCCCCCATTGATTTCCCTTGCCCCCCCGCCCAGTGGTTTCCTTGGCACCCGGCTGGAGGGATGCCTCACCCCATTTCATCAGAGCAAACCCCTCTCTGCCCAAGCCCCCTCAGTCTACCCTCCTCGGAAGCCCCCGCCCTCCCTGCCACCTGCCTTTGTTTCAGACGCCCCTGCCTCCAAAAGGCCAGGGTGGCAACGTGGACCATGAACCGGGCCGTCCTAAGAGCCTCCCGGATCACAATCTGATTCCAAATTGTCCTTTCTCTTCATTCTGGTCAAACGGTCAGAGCAGGTGAGATGCGCCATCGCTCACAGCTCAGGCGGAGACGAAGAGAGGAAGGCTCAGCGGGGACGATTGTAAGGGAAACAAGGCAAAAATAAACCTGCAATGATTCTCAGGGTGCCTCCGTCTCCTTCCTTCCCTTCCGCAGGGCCAGGCGGGCGAAGCGGGGGGATGGGTAGAAACAGGCAGTCCTTGACTTACAACAACTGAGCCCAACATTTCCATTGCTAGGCGAGAGTAAAGGGAGTTTTGCCCCATTTTATGACTTTTCTTACCACTGTTGTTAAGCGAATCTCCGCACTTGTTAATTTAGCCACACGGTTCTTAAGTGGATCAGTAGCTTTCCCACTGACTTTGCCGGATCCCATCACCCTGGGACACTGCAGCCGTCATAAACACGAGTCAGTTGCCAAGCACCTGAATTTTGATCCAGTGACCACACGGAAAATGGCCATTGGTCACTGCCTTCTGTGCCATTGTAACGGTCACTAAGCGAACGGTTGCAAATGGAGGATTGCCTGCAGTCAGCGGAAGGAGGCGGTGGGCAGAGACTCCGGTCTCCACAGGGTCCGAGAGCCAGGATGACAAGGGGCTGGAAGGGACCGGAGGTCTTCCAGCCCAGGAGGCCCTGCATGGTGGTCTGGCAAATCCGCTTAGTTGCTGCCAGAAGATCCGGTGGGGAGCAGCAGCTCAGGCGGCGATTGAGAGGAACTGAGGAAGGGAACCTCCCACCTCCACAGGCAGAAGAGCCGCCTGCAGTCGGGCCCTTGGTCCAGCGTCCAGACCAGGGTGTCCAACCTTGGCCAACTTCAAGCATTGTGGACTTCAACTCCCAGAATTCCCCAGCCAGCTCTGCTCTAGAAAAAAGGTGCTGGGAGTGATAGTCCTTTGGCCCAGTTCAGAACTCTTCCTTTTGTAATACACCCAAACAAAACTCCCAGGCAAGTAGGTTCCTCAACAGGTTTATTGGATATATCGTATTGGCACAGACTGGTGAAAACCGACTCACCTATTTAAAAGTAAGTTTTCCCCCTTTCCCAAACAGTCACAATGTCCAATCAAGGTGCTGTCCGGTTGCTTGGAAACTTCACTCCTCTCTTCAGCCACCTCTGGGATTGTCCTTGGTTCCCAGGAGAAATGATTTTGTTTTGGCTACAAAGCCCTGCCTATCTCTATTGCCCCCTCCCTATCCCTCAGCTCCAGTCTGGCCACGCAGAAGCCTCCAAGATGGCCGGTTAGGCCAGCTTCAGAGTTGACACGGTGGGGAGGGTGGGGAGGAAGGCAGCCATGTGGGGGGACAGCAGCCCGAAGGCCAGGACAGGGCTGTGACCTTAACAGGTGGGTCAAGTGAGGCCGTGGCGCAGCTGGCTGTGCCCTGAGATGTTGGATTGGGGGGTTTATGGCTGGCCTGCAGTCTCCCCTCCTTGGAGAGGAGGGCCCCATTTCCGCAAAGGTCCCCGAAAGAGGGGGCCTGGAATAGCTTCCCAACGTGGGGGTCACCCGCGTTGCCTCGTCTCCAGAGAAAGGTCTGGATAAGTGGAGGTTGGGAGAGAAAGACCCCCCCACTGTCCCTCTCTCCCAGGGCCCAGAGAGGCTTTGTGGCTGCTTCTGGCCGTCCTTGGAGACCCTCCTGGGCTCTCCAACTGACCTGGCCATGTCCTCCCTCCAGAGGGAACCACCTTTCCTTCAAGACGCCAGCAGGCGAGGCAGCGGAGGTTAATCCCCTCGGAGGCTTCCCCCCGCCAAAGGAAATGCGGGGAGTCGTCAGCCTGCCGTCCCAATTGAGCCCAAGGCAGTTGCTGTGGTTGAGTGAAATGTTTAAGTCCGTTTTGCCCCGTTTTATGACCTTTCTTGCCACAGTTGTGAAGTGAATGAAGCTGTTACCATGGTGGTTAAGCGGATCTGGCTTCCTCGTAGACTTGGCTTGTCCAAAAGATGATCACGCGATACCCCTCCCCCAACCCCCAGGACACTGCCGCGGTAGTCAGTGGAGGCCAGGGGCCGACCCCTGAATTTGGTTCCCCTGATCTTCAGGATGCTGCCACGGTCCTAAGTGTGGGAAACAGCCACAATTCCTTTTTCAATCCCGTTGTGACTTTAAACGGTCACTAAATGAACTGTTGTTAAGTCGAGGACTCCCTGCTTGCCAGTAGCTCCACTGCAGGGGCTGGTCTCCAAGATGCCGTCAGTCCTGGAGGCCATTTTCCATGGGGAAATAGTTGCATCTGTGCCCCCCGTTGGAAAGGGCCTGCAGGCTCCCTCGGATGTGGGGGGGTTGGGGCAAACGTGCCTCTCCAGAGGCCCCCAGGGAGCCGACCCTCCTCTCTCAGGGCCCCGGAGCCATCGGCCTTCACCCCACACCTCCTGGGTGGCACCTCTTGCACCCACAGGCCCACCCTCGACTGCCCCGCCTGGCAGCTTTGGTGGCATCCCATGTCCTGACTTGGCTCTGACATCCTCGGCTGGGTCTCCCATGCAGAAAGCCCCTCAGAGACGGAACTGCCCCCCCAGCACCTTCCCTTCTTCCCCAGCCCTCGAGCTGCAGGGTCAGCTCAGAAGCCGACTTCTTCAGTAACCAAGTTTAGCGTTTGTGCAAACCCAACCCTGACTGGAACGGCCCAAGGCCTAGTTCCAACTTCTTTAAACTGGCCATGTTCCAATTGAAACTATTTGGACGGAGGAAGATCCGGCTGCCCGACACCCCTTTGGATTCTGAGGAACCTTCCCGCTTGGCTGACGGAGGGCCGGCTTGGAAAGAGGAGGCGGCTGCTTTAAGAGGGACCCCACAAAGCTGTAACTTGAAGCCTTTTGCCGTCCCTGTGCCTGTTATAAACGCCAGGCTCCCCCTGCCCTGCGCACACCGCCCTGCGGGCCGGCTGGAGAGCGAGCGGCTGGTGAAGGTAAGGCGTGATTCTGCCTCCCTCAGGCCAGAGTCCATGCATGCGCAGGTGAGAGAGAGGAAGAGAGAGGAAGAGCTGGCAGGAAGGAACGCCGGGGGAGGCGAAGGGGAGGCAAGGAGCCATCGAAGCCTCAGGCCCTCGAAGCCAGGCTGGTGCGCAGCCAGCCCATCTCTGCCACGTGCCTGGGCAAACCCTCTTGTGCCCAGCCGGCATACCGGGCCCGGGGAGGTTGCCTCCGCTCTGCAGCCCCCCTTGGGGAAGAGACTGGCTTCCAACCCCTCTGCCTCCCTTGGCAGCTTTCGCCCTGGCCAAACACTTCAGGGTCCCCTGGTCTTTTAACAGATTAACAAAGCTAAAAGGGACCTTGGAGGTCTTCTAGTCCAACCCCCTGCTCAAGCAAGAGACCCTAATACCATTCCAGACAGATGGCTGTCCAATCTCTTCTGGAAAACCTCCAGGGATGCAGCATCCACAACCTCTAGAGGAAAGCTGTTCCACTGGTCAATTGTCCTCACTCTTAGGAAATTCCTCCTCCGTTTCCTCTTGTTCTGCCCTCAAGATGCTTTGGAGAATAGGGTGACCCCTCTTCTTTGTGGCAGACCCCAGAAAGGCTTTCTTCTCGAGAGGCAGGGTGGAGGAACAGCCGAGGCGCGCTTGCTTCCCTTGCGCTGCCTGCTGACGCCCAGATCTGGGCTAATTGAACCCAGATGTTGAGGCTCACTTGAATCCAGTGGGACTCCAGAGGAAAAATCTGGAAACTCTGGCCTGGGGATGGCAAGAAGGACCCAGCCAGGGTTCCAGGCCTGCCTTCCCTGCCCTGAGAGAGAGAAGCCGCCACGGATCAACCAGATCTGCCACAAGGGCGTATTTTGGGCCTCGGCGGCTCCTTCTGCTGTTGTCAGGAGAGGCAGCACCCGAGTTAATTGGCAGTTTGTGCAGATGGGCTGCCCTGGGACGGCTTCTCTCGTAATTGCAGCCTTCTGGAGATTTCCACATAGCTCTGGTGGCGCCAGCCTGTGGCTGAGGTTACGGTTCACCCTTTGGACACGAGGAGGCCTGGTCCCAGCTCCTCCTCTCCAAGCAGCGGCCAGATGTGAGCCAGAAACCGGCCAACCTGCTCCCTTGTCCAGAAAAGCCTCTGGCAGGAAACGGGGGTCTCTGCATCCCCCCAACCCTGCCTGGCCTCTGGGAAGCAGCCTGGAAGCCAGAGACCAATTAGGCCCCTTGCCTAAGGCTGGTCGACAAGGGGGGGGGGGAGGCCTCAAGGCACGGCTGCTCACGCTCTCCTGGGCAAGTCTTAAATAGGACCTCCAGTCTGGCAAAGGTATAATGAAGCCGCCCCCCCCCCCCCAATTGAACACATGGAAATGTCCCATGTTCTCCACGCACGGTGGCTTTTTTGACTGGGTCCGTGTGCCGTGTCCAGATTTCAGGATGGGGAAAGTGGACCTTTAGGCAGTTCTGAGAAGGCAGAGGATTTTTGGGAATTCAGCGAAAGGCTTCATCCTCCTCCTCCGCTGCACTCAGAGCTGAGGGTCACAATTCATCTCCCTACATCGAGAAAAGCTGGCGAGACTAAAAGCTCCTGCTGTTGATTTATTTGGTTACTTGATGCTTAAGGGGGAGAAACACTGCTTGAGGCAGGTGACAGAAATAGCATAGAGGCAATTAACAAACGTAAAGCACAAATAAGGTAAAATGTCACTATAAAAACATTTGAGTTGACCTGCTGAATCACTGAAACAAAACTGAGTATCGTTCCACTAAGTTCAAATATTTATTTACAACTTAACGGCATGAAGATCAAAGAGATAAATCGGAGCCCTTGAAAACCCACCTCCAGCCCAAGAGGCAGCTCTGCACTCCGGAGGCTCTGGGCGGAAGGAAGGGGCGCTTCCCGAATGTGACAAAAAGCATCCAGCTATACCCGCCAGGCCTGCGTTCGTTCGGTGGCCTTCGAGAGGCCTGGGGGAGCCACTCTGCCAGCCGTGCCGCTTCCCTTCTGAAGAGGGGAAGCGTGGAAGCGCCAGGAGGGGCTGTGGGGCCGCTGGGAAAAGGGCAGAACCCGACCCAAAGGGGCTTTCCCCAAAAGGCAGCGGGGCTTTCTGGGGGGTTTGTCTTCACAATCACTTCTCGTCCCACAAACTGAGGGAGAACAGAAGATGCTTCTTGGATGAGAAACAAAATGCTTTCAAGGGGAATAAAACCCCCAAAAGTCCAGCCACCTTCCGGAAAAGCCCCTCTGGGACAAGGGTGGCCTAGAGGGCTGAGACCCTCCGGCCAGGCAGGGGCCTCAGACCGGAGTATTTTCTGGCCACCCATCTTCCCTCGCAGTCACTCTGTCTGTCTGTCTGTCTGTCCCTCCTCCTTCCCCCCCACAGGTCCCACCATGAAACCCCTGATGGTCCTCCTGGGACTGGCTGCCTTGGTCGCCTTTTCCCACAGCCAAGAAGGAAGCCCTGCAAGCAGCCCCCAGGTCAGCCGGGGTCTTTCGGTTCAGGCTGGGAGCGGCTGGGGAGCACGATGGATGGGGGCCTTCAGATGGGAGGCCCCCACCCCTGCCATTCCACCCAGGGGGTGGGCTGCCCGCGCAGGGTGCACTTTCTCCGCAGCAGGGAAGCCTCCGGGACTGCTGCAACGGGACCCCCACCCTAAGCGAGTCCCCCTCCCTGTCTCCAAGGACCCTTCGAGGGAAGCTGGGCAGCAGCAGCAGCAGGAGGAGGAGGAGGAGGACCCCTTCTACAGGAGCCCCGTCAACAAACTGGCTGCCGCCGTCTCGAACTTTGGCTACGCCCTCTTCCGCCAGCAGTCCAGCCAGGCCCCCTCGGCCAACGTCCTGCTCTCCCCCTTCAGCGTCGCCACGGCCCTCTCCGGCCTCTCGCTGGGTGAGCTCCCCTCTGGGGCCACTCGGGGCCAGGATCGTCCCCCGAGGGGACCCTAACAGTCTGCCCCTCCCTCTCTCCTCTCTCCCTGGCTGGCAGGTGCGGCGGAGCGGGCCGAAGACGTGATCTCGCGGGCCCTTTTCTACGACACGCTGGACAAGGCCAACCTACACAGCACCTACAGGGGGCTCCTGGGCAGCCTGGGCAGCCCCGCAAGGGCCTCAAGAGCGCCTCCCGCCTGGTGATGGAGAGAAGTAAAGCTCCCTGGCCCCGGGGGAGGGGGAGAGCTGGGGGGGCAGAAGAGCCGGGGCCCGGGGGCTCAGCCGGGGGCTCTCTCCCCGTTCAGAGCTGCGAATGCGAATGGCCTTCGTGAAGGAGCTGGAGAAATCCTACGGCTTCCGGCCCCGGGTGCTCAGCGGAAACGCCCAGGTGGATCTGCAGGAGATCAACCAGTGGGCGCAGCAGCGGACGGGCGGGAAGGTCGTGCAGTTCCTGGGGAGATCCCGGCCGGGCTCAGCATCCTCCTGCTGGGGGCCGCCTCCTTCAAAGGTACCCTGACCCGCCGGGGGAGGGGAAGGAGGGGTGGCCGCCTGGAGGGAGAGCGCCCCCCCCACTTGGTTGTTCCTTCCCCTCCGGCCACAGGGCAGTGGGCCACCAGGTTTGACCCCAAGCTGACCAGGCCTCAGGACTTCCACCTGGAGGAAGGCCGGAGCACGAGGGTGCCCATGATGTCGGCCCCCAGAGCCATCCTGAAGTACGGCTTCGACTCCGAACTCGGCTGCAAGGTCAGAGGCCAGGAGGGGGCCCCGACTGGGGAAACACGGCTGCCCGGGGCTTCACTGGCCCCCTTCCCTCTCCCCACAGCCCCCTGGGATGGGGGGCCTCCTTCCCCAGCAGACAGCTGTATTTGGGGCAGCCCCCATGACTCCTGGAGGGGTCCAGCCCCTGCAGCACAGCCCCTCCCTCCCTCCCTCCGTGGGGAGCCTGCCTATGCGAGGGCGCCAACTCCCCCCCCCAGGAGGGCCAAGCCGGCTTCTCCCCCGCCCACTCCACCTCCACCCCGGACGTTGCAGATCGGCCAGCTGCCCCTGGCCGGAGGAGTCAGCATCATGTTCTTCCTGCCGGAGACCCTCACCCGGAACTTCACCCTCATCGAGGAGAGCCTGACCGCCGAGTTTGTCCACGACATCGACAAGCAGCTCAAGACCGTCCAGGCCGCGCTGAGCGTGCCGCGCCTGAGGCTGGTGGCCGAGACGAGGCTGGTGGAGGCGCTTCAGGAAATGCGTACGTGCCCCTCGGGGTCCTTTGGCCGGGGGTTTCAGACCTTCCCGGGACGAAGGGGGTCCCTGGATGGCTGCTCTTGGCCACAGGAGCCAGGGCAACGGTTGAGAGCTGGGGGAACGGGAGGGGCTGAACTGAGGCTCTCTGCTGGTCGCGGCCGGGACGGTCACTTGGCCTCCAGGCCAGGAGGCGGCAGAGGCAGCCGGGAAGTAACGTCCCTTCCTGGCCTGCAGGGCTCCAGGCGCTCTTCTCCACACCAAACCTGGGCAGGATCTCCGCCAAGGCCCTCCGGCTGTCCCACGCGCATCACAAGGTGGCCCTGGAGCTGGGGGAAGACGGGGCCAGCCCCGTGTTCCCTTCGGAGCCGGAGGCCGCTCGGCTGAACTTCCCCATCGTCTACACCCTGGACAGGCCCTTCCTCTTCGTGGTCTATGACGACGACACCGGCAGCCTCCTCTTCATCGGGAAGGTCCTGGACCCCCAGCAGGCCTAGAGTGTCCCCCAGGGGCCCCCAGGCAAAGGGGCGGTTGGGGGTCCTTGATTGTGTCCCGCAGCTGGTTTTGATTCCATGGTCCAATAAAAGAGCTTCTGCCTGAAGGCGCCTCTCCCACCTCAGCCGATGGCAGAGCAGGTGGGGGGCTTGGAGGGAGGGAGGGAGAGCAGGGGGAGAAGGGCGAGGCTGGCAGAGCTCCAGGGCTGGCATCCTGGCAAGGCTGCGTGGGCGGAGGGGCCGTGGGTCCGGCAGACAGTCTCGGCCCCCGCCCTGCGCTCCTCGGTCCGGGGTGTCTTGCGTTGGCCTCTTAGAGGGCGGGCAGGGGGGGTGTTTCCAAGCCCCTTCCTCACAGCAGGCCCTTTGGGGTGTCCTCTGCGGGGAGGTTCCGGAGCAGCCCCTCCAGGCAGGCCCTCATCTCCCGCAGCTCCTGCAGCTGAGGGCTCTCTGTGCCCAGGTGCACCCACAGAACCGCCTCCGCCCTCTGGGTGGCCCGCAGGGCTTCGGGGGCCAAGCGCCTGGCAGAGGGGAAAAAGGTTAACCGGCCAGCCAAAGCCCCGGAGCTCCCCCACACACACACCCAAAGAACCCCAGGGCAGGAACCAGCAGGCCTCGGCCAGGGCTGCCCCTCCCGGGCGGGGCTGGTTACACACTTTGGGGGGACTCTGAAGGGAGGGGGAGAGTGGGGGGCTGGGAAGGGACGCAATCCTGAGACAGCCGAGGCCCCCTTTGCAAGGTAAACAGACCCATCCATTCCCTCCCTCCTGCCTGCCTGCCACAGTGGGGTGTCCCTGGGAAGAGCAGAGCCGGCCCAGCCCAGCCCTGGAAGGCGGGAGGGGAGGGGAGGGGAGGGAGAAACGGCCAGGGCCCCACCAAGTGACTTCTCTTCCCAAATACACATCTGCCCCCATAGCCCCCGCCCCCCCTGCCAGAGCCCAACCGGGAGGGGGCCCTCCCCAAAGGCTGGGGAGGGGTCAGCGTGCTCACCCGTTGAAGAGGACCTGGGCCAGTTTGAAGAGTTCCTGGCCGGCTTCGATGCTGGCGGGCCCAAAATGGGCCTCCACGGCCTGGATGCTCCTGCGCAGGTGCCCGGCTGCTTCCTGCCACCTGCCTGGGGGCCGAAGGGAGGGATGGAGGGAGGCTCTGAGCCAAGCTGTTGGCCCCCTTCCTAAATTGGCTACCCACAAGCAAGTTAATGGGGCAAGCAGGATTCGCTTAATGACTGCATGAGTGTTAAATGTCCTGCTTAGCATCCAAAAAAGGACAAAAAAGGGTCGTAAAATCTGGCGGCCCATTTGGGCAGCCGCCTCGCTTGGCCACCAAAACTCTCGCCCCAACTGTGGTGGCAAGGCAAGGAGGACTCCCGGGGGACTCAGGCAGGGGCGGAGGGGGCCAGCCTCGTACCTGATGCCGCCTGCACCCGGGCCAGGCGGTCCTCGATCTCGCCCATCCTCAGGTGCGCTGGAGACAGGAAGCTCTCGGCATCCAGCCGGCATTTCTGCAGCAGCTCCAGGGCCTGACCTGCCATTCAGAAGGGAAGCAGAGCCTGAGGGGCTGCCTTGGCCAGCGGCCACCCCAAGAGGCGGCCAGTGGGAAGGGCTCCCCGCCCAGCCTCCGCAGGGCAGACGGAGGGGCCGAGGGCCAAGTGCCTCGAGTCAAAAGAAAGCCCTTCCCCATCCGTCCTTCAGGCCCTTCTATGACATCAGCCCAGGGTGGGTGTCTCTGTGTGTGCGTCTCTCTCTCTCTCTCTCTCCTCTTCTGCCCCCCCTCCTGCTGGCAGCCGGCCTTCCCAGGGGGCTGGTGTGGAAGGTGGAAGCTCTCCTGGGCCGGCCCTCTAGAGCTGCGAAGACCCCAGGCAGGGAGGTGGGCGGGCAGGGCACAGGGCTCCTCCCGGGAAGAATCCGATCTGGGGCTGCCTGGAGAGGAGGGGCCACGGAGCACCCCGGGCACCCGCCTGGCAGGGGCCATTCCCAGGGCAAGGCTGCCTCTGCTGGGCCTGGTGGGAAGCCCCACTTGAGCTGTCCGAAGCCGCCCCACAGCCCCGATGGTTTAAGGTGGCCAATCTGTTACCCTGGGAGTCAGGCACTCTGTCCATGCTCTGGAGGCAGCCAACGCAGCAGTCGGTCGATGCTTGTTTGAACTTGACTTGGGACCTCTTCACTATGCCCGTTTCCAGTCCAGAGGGAGGGACTCGGGAGGGGGGCAAAGGACCCCTCCAGTTAGTGTGAGAGACAGGCAACCCCTCCCCCCAGCCTCTCCCCCTCGAGTCCCTGTTTCCTCCCCTCCTCCCCTTGCAAGGGCTGGTCCCGGTGCAAGGGGAGCTGGGGCGAAAGTTGCAGGTCTGGGCTGCAAATCCAGGCAGCCATTCGATGTTCTCCCCCGGGATTCCTTGTGCCATAAAGGCTCTGAAACCCCCACCGCCCCCAGGAGGGAGCCCTGCGTTTGGCCTCAGGCAGCCTGGAACTGATCCACTGCAGCCCCATCGTTTGCTCACGCCAGTCATTCACGTGGGGCGAAGGGGGTCCAGAGGGATCTTGACAGACTCAAACCCTGGGCCCTATCTAACACAATGAAATTCACTGTAGAGAAAAAGAAAGTCCTCCACTTAGGCCGGAAAAACCAAAAGGACACTGGGTGCAACCAGGCTCAATAGCAGGAACTGGAAGGGGGATCTTGGAGTCTTAGTGGACAACCAGCTAAATAGGAGCCAGCCGTGTGCGGCAGCAGCAGCCAAAAAAGCCAATCCAATCCTAAATTGTATTAACAGAGGAATACAATCCAGATCAAGGGAGGCACTAATACCCCTCTGTAAAGCCTTAGTAAGGCCACACCTAGAAGTCCTGCATCCGGTTTTGGTCACCACACTATAGAAAAGATGTTGAGGCTCTAGAAAAAGTGCAGAGAAGAGCAACCAGGAGGATGAGGGGACTGGAGGCTGAAACATACGATGGACGGTTGCAGGAACGGGGCCTGGCTAGTCTGGTGAAGAGAAGGACCAGGGGAGACAGGAGAGCAGCCTTCCAGTATTGGAGGGGCTGCCCCAGAGAGGGGGGTCAAGTTATTTTCCAAGGCACCCGAAGGCCAGACAAGGAAGAATGGGTGGAAACCGAACAAGGAGAGATTCAGCCTGGAAATAAGGAGAAACTTTCTGACAGGGAGAACAATCCACCCATGGAACAGAAGTTGCCCTCGGAGGTTGTGGGAGCTTCATCCCTTGAGACTTCCAAGAAGAGACTGGACGGCCATTGGTCAGAAATGGTGTAGGGTCTCCTGCTTGGGCGGGGGGTGGGTTGGACTGGATGACCTCCAAGGTCCCTTCCAACTCTGATGATCTGTTCTCTGTTGACTTGTGACAGGCTGGTGGTGACGGCCCCAGGCGAGAGAGTCCGAAGCCGGGCGCTCCTGTCCGCCTTGGCTGGCAGTGGGGGGAGTGGGGGGGCCCGGGTGGTCTCTGAGGCTTGGCAGGTGCCCTGGAGACGTTTCATGACCCAACTAGGGAACGACATCAGAGCACTGGAGGTGTTACCCGGTTTGAAGCGTCTGCAAGGAAACCACCCGGCTCAGAGAGCACCGAGGCCCCACAGTTCACCTCAGGCAGGGAAGCCAGCGGGTCGCTTAGCCCAACCAACCTCACAGGGTTGTTGTGCTGGGGCAGCTTAGGGAAGGAGGGAGGATTTGGTGGGTTTGCTGCCTCCAGTACCTTATAAAGTGAGACACAAATAAACAAACACGTCACGTTGCAATGACGCCCCATTCTCCTGCGAGCCTTTCCCGCCTGTCCAGAGGGGGCACCAGGACACGGGCCGTGCGTGCATGCGTGCGGGGGTCGGTGGGGCTCTCACCCAGCTTCCTACGCTCCAGGAGCTCCTCGGCTGATTGGGCCAAGCCCTGAAGACGAAGCAGCCGGCGGTGGAAGTCCTCCTCGGGGACCAGGGAGCTGCAGGTCCCCCCTGAGCAGCGGAGGGTGCCTCTCCCCTAGGAAGAGCAGGAACACGTTGGGGGGAAGGCCGGCCGGCTCCCTGGCCAAGCGCTGCCCACGGCCAGGCGGACGGGCGCTCTGTGGCTGGCACCCACCCAACACGCCTGGGCCCGCGGGGTGGGCATTCTCACCTGCATAGGCCTCTGGCAGGCTGGGCAGCGGAAGAGGCCGGCCTCGGGGGCAGAGGGGGCACCGCTGGGCTGCAGCTCCTCCAAGCAGGCCTGACAGTGGCACTCAAAGAAGTACTGAGCCAGGAGCTGCCTGCGCCTCTCGGCAGCCCCCATCCGGCACCTGTGGGGCCCTGCGGAAAGGGGGGGACAGAGGCAAGAGGGGAGCGGTCAGCCTGCAAGGGGGCAGGGAGCTTTCCCAAAAGCCCTGAAGGTGGGGGTTCTGCCGGTGGGCCTGGGACACCAAGCGGCTGCCCTGGTTGTTGTCGCTGGGGTGTGCGTGTGTGTGTGTAGATGGGGGGTTATTGGGGTTTGTGTTGTCGCTGTAAACTGCCAAGAGTCACCGCAAATGGGTGTACTGGGCAGCCGTGTCAATTTTCCTAATTTAATTTCCTATTTTTCCTAGATGTTAATCAATAAAACCAGGGAATATTCCTGCCAGGAATATTAATCCAGTATCAGGCCCGCAGTTGGCTCCTCCACAGGCGTTTACCTGGGCTCCCGATCCTTAAAAATAATCATGATCTGCCCCCAGAAAGAAATCCTATCAACTGGCCAGGTAGGAGAACCGCTCTGCAGCGTTATAACCCCGGGGACGGACGGGAGGCGGCAATCATCACCAACTGGGGCCCAATTTCAGCCAGGGAGGCAGAGCGGAGGGCGGCCAACGCACATCCGGAGAATGCTGGCACGATAGACAACCGTCGCTCCAATTCCAGAATTGTAAAACCACAGCCGGGATGTCACTTTTGGTGCCCCAAGATCAGATTCCCAGTTGCCGCAGTGTGATGTTCCCGGGGTCCCCAAAAACCTTTGAGGAAGAACACCCCCCGCCCTTCCAGGTTTCCAGGTGCCGTTGCAAAACCTCTCCAGTGGGGAGGAAGAGGGAAGGCGAACGGAGGGGGGGGGCGTTTCCACCTGACCCAGGTTGCTCCTAGATGGTGAGAAGGCTGGCTCTCCTCTCGGGCCCCCGTGGCCTGGTCACCTCCCCAACAGGCTGCTCCGGGGCTGCCCTTGGAGACAGCTGGCGCTCCCAGGGCCCCAAGACCTGCCCACGCCATTCCTCGGCTGGGTTTCCTGCCAGGTCCCTCTCAGGGGGCTGCTTAGGGCCTTGGAAGCCCCACCTGGGACCCACGGGATCTGGCCATCCGAGGGTCTGCCTCTGCCCAATGACCTCGACTTCCCCGGGCAGCGCTGTCAGGAAGAGGCATTGTGGGGGCGTTTCCTCAGCCAAGGAGCCCCACTTGGCTGCAACAACCCTGCCGGCCCTCTGGGCCCCCGCTGCTTCTGCCCACAGGACTGGGGGTCCCCTGGAAGTGGGGAACCTGTAAAAATGGCTGTGCTGCGTCTAACTGTAGAGACCTCACACTCCCCTTCTTTCTTCTTCTTTTTCTTCTATTATTATTATTGTTGTTATATTGTTATTGCTATTACTGGCTTCGAAATGGTTTCTCGCTGGCTTCCAACGGATGTTAAGCTTGTGCTTCCATCATGTACGCTGCCCAGAGCCCCACGCAGGCGAGCGGACGGCTGCCCAGATTCAGTTACAAACGGCTGAATGAGCCAAGAGCTTCATGAAAGCCTCGGACCAGCCCCTCCCTGGGTCAACCCCCCAAGAGAAAGTGGGAACGGAAGAGCTTCCCCACCAACGGGGCCTCGGGAGGCCTGCAGGGCCGGCACCCACTCACCGTAGCAGTGGAGCAGCTCGTGCCCGAGGGGAATGGAGCGCAGGGCCCTGACCTCCACCGTGCAGCCGTTGAAAGCCACGCTGGTGTTGGGGTCGCAGGAGTGGTTCAGAAGGCTGAGGGCTGGGAAGAAGCCCGTGGCCAGGCGCACCTGCCCACTGCCGGCCACCAGCCCATCTTCGGGTCCTGGGAAGAAAAGAGCAAAACTGAAGGCCGAGGGGCCCAGTGGAACCCGCCCCCCCCCACAAGGCCGCCTCCACTGACCTGACGGACGCAGGGTGGTCACCGCCTGGCCGTTGCACTGCAGCTGCAGGACGTGGCGCAGCATGGCCTCCCCCAAGACCTCCAGCGCATTGGGGGCCGCCTCTGACTTCGGGGGGCCCCCTGCCATCCAGGCTTCCAGGCCGGCGTCCTCCAGCGCCCTGCACAAGGCTGCCACGCTCAGCCCACAGAGGAACCTGAAGCCGGGCTGTGCTGCTCCGTGTGCGGCAGAAGGCTGAAGATGGCCCGGTAGGAGCCGCTGTACCGTCCGTCGGCCTCACAGCCAGGAACGGGCCAGGTGCCCCCCTCCTGCGACTGGGCGACCGAGGCCTCCACCTGGGCGAAGCCGGCCACCAGCACCGTCCGAAAGGCCAGGTGGCAGAAGACGCCCAGCGCCAGCAGCAGCCCCCCCAGGGCACATTCCGCCCAGTGATAGCCACTCCACGCCAGCTGGGCACAGGCGGGGCTGCAGTACCTGCTGTAGCTGCACCCTCGGCAGGGCACGGAGGCCAGCAGCGGGCACAGACAGTGGTGGCAGTGGAGGTCGGGGTTGGCTGGCTGTCCGTCCTGCAGGGCCTGGGCGGTCCCTTCCAGCAGGAGGCTCTGCCCGGGACAGAGGACGCTGGCGAAGGCCGCTTCCCTCACCAGTAGCTTCCCAGGAGGAAGATCCTTGGCAGCAACCAAGTGGCGCCCTTTGCAGCCGGAAAAGCCCAGGCTGACGGCCACCGAGGCGCCAGAGACGCGGCCGCTCTCCTCCCAGGGCTCCGGGTCTGGTGGAGGCTGGCCGGGCGCAGGAGGCGGGCGAAGGGAGGCCCCGCTCTCCTCACCGGCTCCGCCCCGCAGCTCATCCAGCCGGCCCAGCAGCACCCGGTGACGGGCAGCCTCCAGCCTCTGATCCGCAGAGAGGCGCTCCCGCACGCTGCAGAGGGCGCCTGCCGCTTCCTGCAGCCGGCCCAAAGAGAGCAGGCACTCGGCCCTGCGCAGCTGGATCTTGGGCAGCAGCTTCTCCGGGCAGCTGCCCACCTGCTGCGCCCGTCCGATGTCCTCCAGGCAGACCTGCAGAGAGGAGGAAGTCAGGGGTGCCGTTTCCAGAGGCTCCCTTGGCCGGCCATGCGGGGGTGGGTGGGATGCCTGCCCGAGAACGGTTTCCTCCTCCAGCCCTGACCCTCCCCTTGGAGGGAGCGACGGACGGCGGGCAAGGCAAGGGCTGGGTGGCTTGGCACGAGGTCTGCTGGGCATCGCCTCCTTATCCCCACTTATGGGCAAGTCCTCGGCTTAAAACCACTTGTTTAGCGACCGTTCAAACTCACACTGGCACCAAAAAAAGGGACTTACAATCAGCGCCCGCACAGCTGTTGCGATACCCCGTGGCCACGTGATCAAATGCCGTGACGGTGGCAGCACTCCAGGCTCTCACAACTGGGCCATGAGCTCCTCAGAGCCAGACCGCCCCCGCGTATCCCCCTTGGGCGAGCACACACACGCTTGCCCACCCTTCTCGCAACCCCCGCCAGTCTGCAGAGCCAGGAAGGCTTCTGGGGAGGCTCTGGAGTTGGGCATAGCCGGAAGGGAGACCGGGCGCCCAAATCCCCCAAGTGCAAGTCCTCCCCCCAGTCCAATCAAATGCAAGCAAGACGGTCCCTTCAGGCAAGCCTGGCAGGTTTGGCAAAGCAGCTGCGCTCTGTTCCCGGCCGGCTGACCCTGGAGCTCTTCTGGGAGACTCCGAGTGAACAGTCCCTCTGAGCAGCCCCCCCGGCGTCCCCCCAGTTCCTGGCCCCGGATACTGGTTGCCAAGGGCCAGCCTGACGTGGCAGCTGGCCTTCCTTGAAAATGCTCCTTTCTGCAGCCATCAGGCAGAGAAAGAATAGGGCGCCTTTCGCGGGCAGGGGGACCCCCTCGGCTTCTAGGAGGGAAGCGCTGGGAACTCACGAGCAAAAGCCGCTTATTCCACTCACCTCAAAGTGGCCCAGGTGGAAAAGGGCCGCGGAGCGATTGGCGTAGCAGATGGCCATTTCTGGGCTGCCAGCCTCCGTGTGGGACAAGGCCTGCAAGAGCCAAAGGCAGAGGCGGCTCAGACCGCGCCCAGCCTGGATTCCCAGGGGGAGGGGCTGCATTCCTCCCCCCTGCGCTTCCCGCTCCCCCCTCTGGCCACCTTTTGATCCATAGGATTGCGCTCGCGTTGTTGTTTTTTTATTGTCCCATCGCTTTGCTATTGTTAGCTTCACTTTTTTATCATTTTTTCCTGTTTTCCTGTTGTGAGCCAGCCAGAAGTGCCCCAGGTCAAGAGGGGCAGCGGCTACGTTAAAGGCATAATGGCAAGTTGAAGATGGGGGGGGGACTTCAACTCCCCGAATGTTGTCTGGGGAATTCTGGGAATCCACCCATCTTCCATTTTGCCACTGTTGGGAAACCCTGCACTGAAGAAATAAATCCATAAATTCCGGAAGGCCAAAAGAAAGCAAACTTAGTCTGGCGGGAGAGAGTTAAGGCAGCTGCTCCCTCGCGATTCTCCGAGGGTATTCACTGCGATGGAAGTGCAGTGGGGCCTTGGTACCCAGGTGCTTCAAAAGCCATTGAAATTGAGGCTCAAAGCATTATGACGTGACCACTTGTCCCATTACTCATCGTTTGTTTGGTATTCAATGCACAAACTAGAATTTGTCGGTGTCGGTTGACTTGTGAGTCACTATGTTATTCCTGATGGGAAAGATTGGTTGGATGCTTATTGTGCCTCCCAGAACCAATGAACGACCAAGACCCAGGGACCAGGGCAGTGGCTTCGGTCGGGCAAGATTCTGTCTACGGGTGAGGAACAACAAAGGAAACTGCGCAGGAGTTACAATGGGTATCTTCCTTGATTCTTGGGGCCTGACCCACAATGACACCCCCACCCCCTCCCTACAAGAGTGGTGGAGGTCAGGATCCCTCCTTCATTTGGGTTGATCCAGACGTGGAGCAAGGGGGGGCGTCTAGAGCAAGATTCGTGCCTGGAGGGTGGAGGCTGCACGGGGCTTGGGCCCAGGCAGGCCCTCCAAACGTTTGCCGTCAGGTGCTCCGGAGGGCCCAGGAAGCAGAGGGCCGCTGGGGGGGGTTCCACTTCACAGAGCAGCAGGAAGCGGCTGCAGGGGCCTGGCCCAGGGAGTCCCCGACTTACGACCACCACGGAGCCCAGCATTTCTGCTGCGAAAGGAATTTTCCCGCTTGGTCCTCGTTAAGGGAACCTGGTTCCCCCCCACTTTGATTATGAGAAGAAGGTCCCCAAAGGGGTTCAAACGACCCTGGACCTCTGCGACCGTCACAAGTCGCAGTCAGTGGCCAAGCCCGCAGGGGGACGCAGCGACGGGGGTGGAAAGCGGCCCTCAGGCACCTGTTTCTCAGGGTAACTCCCAACGGTCACTAAGGGAGCTGTTGTAAGTCGAGGCCCACACCTGACGGGTTCCCCCTATGGGCCCCAACGGGGACCAGAATTTCCACTCGCCAAGCGAGGCGGTCGTTAAGTGAGCCACCCCAATGTCTCCGCCACTGCCGTTGAGCGAACCGGGCTCTCCCCCCCTCCCGGACTCTCCGCTCACCCTGGAGTAGAGCGCGGCGGCCGCCCGGTGCTGCCCCGCCCGGAACCGCCGGTTCCCCTCCTGCCTGCAGGGCTCGGCCAGCCGGGGCTCCTTCCGCACCGAGAGGCGGCGGGTCAGGCGGCGCAGGAAGGTCTCCTCCTCGGGGCTCCTGCGGGGGGGGGGGAGCGTCGGAGAGTCAGGGCGGGGAAAAGGGGGCCGCCGGGGGGAGGCGGAGGGGGCGGGGCTCACCGGAGGAGGGGGCGCGGCCAGGCGGAGCGTCTCCCGGGGCGACCGTGCGCGGCTTAGCTCCTCCCTCCGCGGCGCCCCCAGAGACCCCCAGAGGCGCCCCGCCCGCACCCGCCATTCCTCGACAGGCAGCAGCTCCATCCTCCCGGCATGTCCCGCGCGAGGGGAAGAGTCGGGGCGCGGGTCGCCCGCTCGACCAATCGGGAGCGCCGGCGGGGGCACGTGGCGCCGGGGGCGGGGCGAGGAAGGCGGGACGCGGCTGAGACGCGCGCGGGAAGCCGACCGGGAGGGGAGGAGTCGCGGCGGGATGGCGGCGGCGCGGAGGCTGAGCGAGGGCTCCATCGAGGTGAGCGAGCCCGTCCCGGTGGGGGGAGGGAGGGGGCTCCCGGGCGCTTCCCCCTCCCCGCTGACTCTCCCTCCCTCTCCGCCCCCCACAGGCCATGCTGCTGCAGGCGGAGCCGGTGGAGAGGCCGGTGCTGCAGCTGATCGTGAGTAGCCTTGGGGGTCTCGCCCCCCCCTCCCCTCCCCAGGAGGCCCCCTTCCCCTCCGGCCAGGCCTTGCACCCAAGCCTCTCGGGGGCTCAGGGGCGGTCCTCGACTTACGGCCGCTCGGGTAGGGACCGCTCGACGTCGCAGCAACACGGAAGAAGGGGCTCGCGGCCGCTTTTCCCACTTCACGGCCCTAGCGGCGTCCCCACGGTCACGGGATCAATATTTGGCCCGTACTTAACGACGGTTTCAGTGCCCTTTTTGCGACCCTGGGGAAGCCAGGTTCACTTAACCGTGTAACTAAACAACTGCAGTGATTCACTTAACAGCCCCGGCAACAAAGGTCGTAAAATGAGACAAAGCTCACTTAACTACAGTCTCGCTTAGCAACGGCAATTTTGTGGTCATAAGCCGAGGACTGGGAGGCAGCCAGAGGGGGGCCGAGGCGGCGCCTTCCCTGCCACGAAAGGGCTGCCTGGGCTTGGGAAGAGGCAGCCGGGCTGTTCGCTGGCTGAGCCGGCTGTGTTTCCCCCCCAGACCATCCGCCCCATCTCTACGGGAAACGGGCCCCCTCGCTACCGGATGCTGATGAGCGATGGCGTCAACACCCTTTCCTGTAAGCACTCGGGGGGCCTTCAGGGGCTGGGGGGGGGAATAGCAGCCTTGGGAGGGGGATGGCCTGACCGTATTCCTGGGGAAGATCTCCGGTTCAGCCTGTTCCTTGCACTCCGACTCCACCTTCCCACTCGGCTGAGGACTCGAGGAAGCTCTGAGGTTCAAAGCACAAAACTTTTCCTAAAGTTTGTAAACTCATGAAGAAGTTTTCGCAAAGCACCTTGGACAGGTGGGCTAAGGTGGAGGCCCTGTGGGAGCTGCTGCTGCAGGAGTGAACTGAGGAGGCCTCGTGGGGCCACAGGAAGAGCAGCCTCAGCCAGAGGCCAGGGCCTGTTCCACAGGGCGGCCCAGTTGGCACCCCGAGGCCCCTGGCACAGCGCAGCCCACTGCTCCCCGGGACCCCTTCTTGTTCTGGGGCTGCTTCTGAGGGGGCTCAGGGGAGGGGAGGTGTTCAATGTATAGAGGGACTTCAGTACGATGCCACTTGATTAAAAAAAATGGCCTTTCTGATGATTGAGACCGTGCAGCAGTGCCATGAATTGTATGATCGAATACGGCTTGCAAAATCAAATGCTGATTTGCGCTTCGGCCCCGTCTGCTAACGCAGCCAAGCTTTTAAACTTCTCTCTGCCGGGTGAGCAGTTTTAAACCTCTGGCTGTTGATGTCCTGACATCTGCCTGTCTTCCATTCGTTCGCAGCTTTTATGCTAGCCACACAGCTGAACCCTCTGGTGGACGACCAGAGCTTGACCGCCAATGCCATTTGCCAGATTAACCGCTTCATTGTGAACACTCTGAAGGATGGAAGGTAACAGCTGATTCTGGGAGGGAGGAAGAGCCGCTGGTTCCCCCCGAGAGTGCCTGTGGGGGCCGGGAATGGCTCCCCTTTTCCTCAGGCTCTTCCGATACTTTTGTAAGGTGACAAACGCCCTTATTTTTTTCTCTGCCCACGCAATCGTTCCTGACACACAGGGTGTGAAAAGAGCGAGGAGGGCGGGTGGGCCTCTCCCCTGCGTTCGAGGAGAGGCTGCCTTGTGTTATCGCAGAATAACAAGCCAGGATTGCCAGGAATTTTGCCCCTAAAGCTCCCCAAGAACTCCCGTCTGGCCCCTCCTGTAGGTGGGAAGGCCTGAAAGAAACAGGGTTGGGCTGGAGCTCAGGCACTCGGCTGCAGCTCTTCACAAGCCGGCTGCAAACTGGGCTTCAGACCAACTTGGGTCGTATGAGGGACCGGCAAGACGCCTGGACCCAGGGCAGCAGCAGCAGCAGCAGGGAAGAGGCCGCCTCGTGCAGGGCCCCCGGGCGCTCTGAGCTTGGGGGGCTGATGAGGTTCCCGAGTTGGGGGTGAAACGTCTGCAAGGAAACAACCGAGCTCAGAGAGCCCGGGGCCCCCAAGCGCAACCCTAAGCACCATCATCCCAGCTTAGATTTGAAGGGGATCCGGGTGGGCAGGAGCTGGCCAGGAAAGGAATCGTAGTGGGCAGCACCATGAAAACGCCACCCCAAAAATGCCTCGCTTGAGACGTTAGCAAAAGGAAACGGGGAGCCCAGTATCCTCACCGCCTTGTACAAACTGCTGGGGAAAGACGCTCGGCTGGAGACTGGGCTCTGCGCTTCAGGGGCAGCAAAGATCACTGCAGGCAGCTCCCTCGCAGCGGGGAGCGGGCTGGGCTCCTTGGTGTGGAGGGGCTGAGCATTTCCCCATGCCAAATCCCCCGCCCTACTCTTGCTGGGTGGCCCACCTGCCTGCTGGCCCTGCCCGGATGTGTCCGGGGTCCCTCCTGGTCACACCTTCGGTGCCTTTCGGTGGGCTGGCCGTTCTGGGCCCTGCGCCCCCCCTGGCCTTGTGCCCGGCCTGGAAAGCGCCGTGGGGAGGGTAGAGAAGCTTGGCTGCAGGCCTTCCTTGGCCGGGAGCTCGGCCCGCTTCAGCCGTTGCTCCGTCCGGGCTCCCTTTTGGGTGTCGATCAGGAGAGGGGTCGCTTTTATTAGTGAAACAAAGGAGGCAAAGAAGCCGCAGTCCGGGCTTTGGAGAGCAGGCGGAGGAGACCGTTTCCAGCCAATGGGGAGAATCCGAGCGGAGGGTGGGTTACGGTTCTCCTGGTGGGCGAGAGGGCGGCCCAGGGTCTCCGGCAGCCGACTCGTCTTTGCCTTTGCAGGCGAGTGGTGGTCCTGATGGAAATGGAGGTTCTGCAGCCGGGCCATGCCGTCCCTGCCAAGATTGGAAATCCGGTGCCCTACACTGAAGGTAAAGCCCTTTCCCCAGCGGGCCCCTTGGCAGCTGCCCTCTGGCCTTGCCTTTCGACCTGGCTTAATCGCGGCCGCTTTCCTGCTGCTGCTGCTCCTGTCTTTTCTGTTGATGCTCTTGGGTGAACCTCATCAGAGCGTATTCAGTGGCCGGTGGGGGGTGGGGTCAGCATGGAATCACAAAGCCCAGCAGGAGCAGCTGCAGGTGGCATTCAGGGGCTCGGAACAGCAGGGGAGGGACCGACATGATTTGGGGCTGGGCCACGGAGGGGAGGAGGGGGAGCCATGGGGATAGATGAGCATTATTGCCTGGGGGTGAAGCGATCTGGTGCTCTGGGTTTCTGAGGGTCTCTTTGCCGAGGGAGGGGCGCCTGCCTCAACCCTTCCCTGATGTCACCCCCCCAATCCCCAAGGGCTGCCTCCAGCCCTTCCCAGGAGCTATTGGGGAAGGCGTTTTGGCCCCCATTTCTTTTAACTCTCTGGCGCCCCCCTGCCAGCTGTTCCCTGAAACGGAGCGGCCTGGAAGAGGGAAGGCGCCCCTCCCCCAGGGTAAAACAGGCTGTACCTGGAATCGCAGGGCTGCTGGACCCCCACTTGGGGGAGCGGAGCGGGGCTCTCCTGCTGCGTTGCTTTATTCAGCTCTCCGGTTTGCCTGCGCCGAGTTCGGGTCCAGCTGCCAAAGGGGCAGAGAACGGAGCGCTCTTCCTGCCTCCCAGAAGCCAGCAGGGGGCTCACTGACCCCAGTGGAGGCCTCGGCCTCGGGGCACAACTCCCCCCATCCCCCTTTCTCCCATTCCCCAGGGAGGCGAGGGGTTTGTGCTGCGATTCTCCCCGCTCAGGCTGGCAGAGACGGCACTAAGCGGAGCCTGCTGCTCCCCCCGGCCCCGGCCTGGAAACCGGAGGTGGAACCCCCCCCCCAGCAGCTCAGTGGACTCTGTGGCGCTAAGGCATTAATTCCCCCTTTCCCAAAGGGCGCTTTCTTCCTCCTCCTCCTCCGAGTTAACTACTTTGGTTCTGAAAGGGCCGGTACCGAGGCCTCCCTTTGACGATGCCTTACCTGCCAATTGAGCTGATCCGCTCTGAGCCGGCAAATGCTCTGAAGGTGCCACCCCCATTTGCATTTCAGAAAAGTGGGATCCGCGGGGATCCATTCCCCCCGCCCTCCTGGCAAGAGGGACACACAGGGCCACTGTCTCTGACGGGGCCCAGAGCTGTTTGTGCGGATCTCCCGGGCTGGGTACAAATACACACAGCGGGCGGGATGGGGGCGTCTAAGGAAGGCTGACCGGTGGGGCCCCTGGGAGAGGCTTCCCACTCGGGCCCCCAGAGGGGGGACGGGCACAGCGCCAGCAAGAAGGGCCGGCTGCAGAAAGAGGCTCCCCTTACACCGCCTGGCACCTTCAGCGCCGCACCGGCTCCTGTTTGAGCAGCAACGAATCTGCCGGCTTCGGGTTTTTCTTAGGCGCCTTGAGGCCTGCAAGGGCGGGAGGCGCATTCGGGGGCACAGGACGAGGCCCTGGCGGGGGAACACAAGCCTTCAGGGGGCCGCACACCGGCTCTTCCTGATTGTCCGGGGGAAGCGGGGGAGCAGTCTGGGTTTCCCACAAGGCTTGGCTCCCCTGGGGGCTCCTGCCTGGTGCTCAGAGCAGCTCCAGCCGTCTGCCCGGGAAACGGGGTGGGTGGGGGGGGGGTGGCTTGGGCTCAACCAACCGATTCTCCTTCTGGGGGGGGAGCAGGCCACGTGACGGGAGAGAGAAGCTCCAGCAGCTGATGGAGGATGGGGAGGCCGGCGTGCTTGGGTGGGGCCTGAGCGGGGCTCCCCCTTCCGCCCCAGCTCTTGGGTCAAGGGCCGGCCCTGCCCTCTGCTATCCCAGTTGCCCAAAGTTGCAGCGGCGGCCCACCTTCTCCGGGCAGTGCTTGCTAGCCTCGGCCATCATGGCTGCGGCTGGAGACACGGAGAGGCCGGCAAAGAGGCTGGGGTGCAGGTCAAGGGGCCAGGTGGGCAGCGGCATCAGCTCTGTGATTTCCCTGGTCCAGCCAGCGGACAATCACCCCACCCCACCCCTAAGAGAGGCGTCTGCCTCAGTCCCTACGGCCCCCAGACGGTCTCCGCGGCGTCATTCTGCTTTTCTGGGGGTGGGGGGCGGGTGTTGAATACTTCAAAGAAGCTCCTCTTGCTGAATGGGCCACAATTGAGAAAACGAAGCCCCCCCCGCCCCCGCCCCATCAGCTTCGCGGTTTGGAGGTTCTTCCCTTCGCTTCACCTGTTCGTCCCAGTCTTAAAATCCACTCCCTCCCTTCAGCCAAAGGAGGCCCAGCGGCCCTGGGTTCGGCTCCCCCGGGGCTGCCTGGGAGTCTCTCTGCTGCAGACTCAACGTGAGCGAGGATGGCTTTCCTGGGCCACCGTTGGTTAAGAAGAGCCACTCCGGTTTCCCGCCCCAGAGGATCCCGTGGGGCAGGCAGCCGATTTTCCTCCCCATCCATCTGCAGGCCCTTAACTCTCCCGAGTGGGGGGCACAGGTTTCCTCCCCCCACCGGGACACTGGCTCACCCCCTCCTTGTTTCGGCCGAGTTGATGCCCCCTTTGCTTTGAGGGGGCAGGGAGGGCAGCGGGGGGCTGGATTGAGATGCAGTGGGGGCCACTCCCGCCCCACAGATGTCTCCTCCTCCCCAACAGGAACTGGGCAAGCAGGGAAGCAGCCCCCGGCCCCCGGCCCAACAGCGAACCCTTTCCAGAGCAAGCCAGCAGGACTCCCGAGTGGCGCTCCAGACGCAGGTAAGGGGCGGCGGAAGAGCCCCTCAGGGGAGGCCGTGGGTTGCTTCTCCTCCAGCTCTGCTCCTCTGCAAACCCAGGGCGGGACATCCGGCTGCAGCCTCTTTTCTGGCCCCCGTGAAATGAGTGGCTGTGGCAGGCAGGGAGCCCCCTGGAAGGGCTGCCCTCGGGGGGGCAGAATCCTGCTGCCCCAGGGAAACGGGCCTCCGTTTCGGTCTCTGGGACCCCAAAGGAAGCCCCCAGGCAGCCGGAGGACTTTGGGGGCAGGAGCTGCTTCCGCGGCCTTGATTGGCCCCGAGGTTGGGGGCCTCTGGTTGGGCTCTCCCTGTTAGCAAGGGGGTGCCCAGCTGGAGAGGGAAGCCGGCAGGGACCGAAAGGGAGGAAATTGTTTTTCAGCCCTGTCAGGTCACAGCAGAGCTTAATTAGTAGGGAGGGATCCAGTCATCTCCAGGTCTGGCAGGTGATTATCGCAGGCGGGGAGGTTAATTGCTGCTCAAGGGGTAGAACCTGCCCGGCCTTGGCAGGGAACCACAGCTTCATGCTTTGCAGGGAGGCCCCTCCCTCCTTCCCACCTTCCTTTCCTCACGGGGAGGCTGTGGAGAAGGAACCAGCCATTTTGTGGCCTCTGTGTAGGGACAGGCGAGGTTCCCCAGAGGGCCCGAGGCCTTTGCAGGCGAGGGGGTGGGGGACGGTTCCCTTGGGGAGCAGGGAAGGGCCTAGGCCAGAAACGGAGGCCTGTTCCCTGAGGGCGCCTTCCTTCCCGGCCCCTTGCACGCGGGGGCAGCCTTGGCTCTCCTCGGGGGCTGTGGCGTTGCTGGCCCCAGGAGGACTCCTCACCCGAAGCGCACGCCAGTCCGGGCTCTCTGCCCTTCCCCCAGGAGCCGGTCCTTGGGCAGCCCCGGGGCTCCAGGGCCCAGCGATGACGTGGGCAACCTCGTTGTTTCACCGCAGAGTCTCTGGCGAAGGCTTACGCCGGCCCTTCCAAATGGCTGGGAACGCAGGGAGCTCCGGCGTCCTGAGCACTCCGGGCGGCTCTCAGGTCAAAGTGGTGCCCATCGCCAGCTTGAACCCTTACCAGTCCAAGTAAGTGGAAGGCTGCCCGGCGCTGACCCTCCCACCGCCCCCTTCCTTCCCGGGGCCTGGGAGGGGTGGTGGGACAATGCCCTGCGGGGGGGTTGCTGTTGTGTGGCAAAGGGGCTGGCCAGCCGGTGGCATAGCTGCCTTTGAGGCTTTGAGTTGTGGCCTGTCTGGAGCTCCCCAGGGGCGGGGCGTCTGCCCAGAAGGCCGAGGTGCAGCAGTGGGGATCAAACGGGGGAGGGGGCGGGAGTGAGGAACGGGAGCCCGTCTTCCTCCCTGGTGGGGCGGAGCCAGTGCCCCCACCATGCCCCTTGGGGCTCTGGGCCTCCCCTCTGGGGAGCGGAAGGGGACAAGTCAACAAACACAGGGAATCGTGGCCGATGGTAATCAAGTCAACCCAGAAATACAAGAGTTCCAACTACCAAATGGGGTCACCCATAAAACACACAAGCACCCGGGTTGCCCCAAAGCCCCTGCGGAGGATAAGGGCCGGCTGGGGTCCCTCTGGGCTGGCTCCAGGGTGCATTTCCCGGGGTGGAGTCTTGGGGTCTGGCCTCCCAGAAGAGCCGCTGGCAGGGCCCGGATCAGCTCCCTCCATCCACTGTCTTTCCAGGTGGACCATTTGTGCCCGGGTGACCCAGAAGGGCCAGATCCGCACCTGGAGCAACTCCCGGGGCGAAGGGAAGCTCTTCTCCATAGAGATGGTGGACGAGAGCGTAAGTGCAGGGCTCGCCCGGCTGACCCCTTTGGAAAGGCCCCGGCGGCCACTCTGGGAACGCGGAGAATCGCGGGCTGTGGGCCGGACCAGCTGCCGTTCCCTCCTCCCCGGGGCCTCGGCTTGTCGCCTGGGCAGAGGCTTTGAATGGGGCCCAGGAGGAGGGGCTGGGGGCTTGGGCTGACGTGCTCCCAGCTGGCGCAGCTGCCCTCCTGCTTCCCCCTCACAGCGAGAAAGACTCGGCCTCCTCCGACTTCTTTGGCTCCATCCCGCTGGCAGCAGCTCCATTTGCAGGAGTGGTGGCCATGCTCACCCGCTGCCCAGGCAAATGGGGAGGTGTGCCCTTGCGTGGTGCTCGCCCACCCACCACTTCCCCTGCCGTCCAGGTGGCTTGGCCGAGCGGGATTGGCCCAGAGCTGGGGAAGGGGAGGTCTTTGGGCGCCTCGGGGGAGGGGAGGGAAGCTGCTTCCCTGCCGGTTTGTATGGGGAGCAGGGGGCGGGCAGGAGCTCCAGGCCGGGCAAGGGTGGTGGGGCAGGCCGGGCAAGGGGAGATTCCGCATTCCCGGCACGTCTTTCTGCTCGGGGGCTCCTTCCCTTCCTCCGCCGCTGCCACCGGCGGGGCTTTGACTGATGGCCTTTATTGCCGTTTTCATCCTCCTCCCGCATCAACATCCTAGCTGGTGGCAGCACTTGAGCTCTGCTTTTAATTGCCGCTTCAGGAGGGCTTGTCACAACACCCGGTGGGGATGCTGTCCCGAGTCCTGGGGCGGGAGGGAGGCAGGTGCGCCTGGCAGGCGGGCAGAGCCTCCTGGGGGGCTTCGGTTGCCTTGAATTTGGGGGCAAGAATGGATCCTCCCCTTGATAGTGTTTTCATTTTCTCCCTTTGACTTTGAGGTTCTTGGCTAGCGTGTGGGAACGGCCCACGGCACAGCCACGGCTCCCTGGGCAATGTGGCATCCCTTCCACTCCTGGCGTGGGCCAGTGGTTCTCCCAGGGACCTCAGCAGCCCAGGCTGCCCACACGCTTCTCTTTGGAGTAGATCCCCACAGGCAGGCGCCCCAGTCGGGACGGGGGGAGGGGGGAGAGGCTCCCGCTGGGATGAGCGGCCTCCCTGCCCGGAAGCCCTTCCTGAGCTGCCTCCTGCATGCCGGCTCTTTCCCTTCCCCAGGGGGAGATCCGAGCAACGGCCTTCAATGACCAGGTGGACAAGTTTTTCCCTCTCCTGGAGTTGAACAAGGTACCCCGTGTGTGTGTGTGTGTGTGTGTGTGTGTGTCCGTGTCCGTGTCCGTGTCCATCCGTCCGTGCCTGGCTCAGCAGAGCAGCAGGCTCTCTCCGTGGGGGCCAAGGGGGAAGCTCCGCCTGAGCCGCCCACAGCTGGTCCTCGCTCAGCCTGCCCCCCCTCCTCTGCGCCCAGGTCTACTACTTCTCCAAGGGCAACCTGAAGACGGCCAACAAGCAGTACTCCTCCGTGAAGAACGACTACGAGATCACCTTCTCCAACGAGACGTCCGTCGTTCCCTGCGAGGACGCCGAGCACCTGCCCTCGGTGCAGTTTGACTTCGTGGCCATCGGGAACTTGGAAAGCGCCAGCAAGGACTCCCTCGTGGGTGAGCCAGAGCAGGCAGGGCCTCTCGCTCACTGGCCGGGCCCCGTGGGCACAGGGCCCAACGGGGCCATCCGCCCTCTCAGAGGCCCTGCCGGCCTTTGCCCTGGGGGGCTGCAGGGAGGCTGCGCGGCCCCGTTAACAGCCGCGGCGGCAGGTGGGCCCCCAGGGAGCTCTGCTGCCCCAGGGAGCTCCCCTCAGGGACCAGGCGCCCAGGGGCCTTCGAGGGCCCTCCCCACCCCCCACTGCGTCCCCTGGCCTCCCCTCTGGCCAGCGGAGCCGCCCTCCTTTTCGGCTGAGGAGGGCAGAGGACGGTGTCTTCCTTGGGGAGGGGCTCCAGGAGGTCGGCCCCTCCAGCCTGGCCTCTTGTTTCCCCAGACGTGATTGGGGTCTGCAAGAGCTACGAGGACACGCAGAAGGTCACCATCAAGTCTTCCAACCGGGAGGTCTCCAAGAGGGAGCTGCACCTGATGGACACGTCGGGCAAGACCGTGACGGTGACTCTCTGGGGCGTGGACGTAAGTAGGGGGCAGCCGGGCGCCGCTTCCCGCCCAGGCTGGGCTTAGAGGCTCCCGTCCCGAGGGAGGGAGGAGGGCCCGGTCTCTGCAGGGAAGGAAGGAGGAAGACTGGGAAGGGGGGCTTGACATCCAGAGCTCTTCTTGGCCCTTTAAGGGCGTCCCTGTTTCCCGGCCTGAGCCCCCCCCCCCCTTACCTCGGTCCATGCTGCTTTGCAGGCGGAGAAGTTCGATGGCTCTCGGCAGCCGGTGGTGGCCATCCGGGGGGCCCGAGTCTCAGACTTTGGCGGGCGGAGTCTCTCCGTGGTTTCCTCCAGCACCCTCCTGGTGAACCCCGATTGCCCGCAGGCCTTCAAGCTGCGGGGCTGGTGAGTTTGCTCCGCCTTCTCTGTCCGTGGCCGGATCCAGCCTCCCCCCCCCCAATAGGTCCTGGCACAGAGCCCAGGGAGGGCAAAGGGGGCTGGAGGAAGGAGCTGGAAGGCAACCTGGGAGGGGCCAGGCCTCTCCCCTCCAGCTGCAGGCAGCCTCCCTTGGCATGGGGGGGCAGCCAGGCTGGCATCACGGGCTTCATTCTTCCCACTTGGGTTGGGGGCAGCTTAAAGAGGGTTCTGGAAGCAGAGCCCCTCCCCCTTGTTCCTCTGCACTGAAGGGACCCCCCGGGTGATGCCAGGGGTGCGGGTGGAAGGAGCGCCAGGGGCCCTTCCGGAGAGGAGCAGGAGCAGCCTTTCCCTCCCGCCTGGCCCGCTCCCACCCAAGCAGGCGCTTCTCCCTCCTCATCCCCCCAGCTGGGCTGAAGGCCCCTGGGGACCCTCTGTGTGCCCCCCCCACCAGCAGCTCCTTCCAGCCGGGGCTGAGCTGCTGGCCTCTTCCTGCTACGGAGACCCCGGGTGGGTCAGGGGGCCAATTGGAGGGCCGGCTCCTCCTGGCTTGGGCCAGGCTGGTTCTTCCCAGGTCCCCCTGCCTTCCCTCCGGGGAGCGGCCGCAGTGCAGAGCCAGGCCGGGGAAGAGTTATAAAACGGGGGCCTAATGGGAGCCGATCCTGCCAGGCTCTTGGGGGGACTCATCCGTGGGGCTCCTTGGCAGAAGCCCCTCCTGCGGCGGCGTCTGGAGGTAAAAGCCCCTCCCCTCCTCTCAGGTTTGACTCAGAGGGGCAGCACCTGGAGTCCGTGTCCATCTCTTCGGGGCGGGGGGGGCCGGCAGCAGGGGGGAGCAACACCAACTGGAAGACCCTGCAAGAGGCCAAGTCAGAGAACCTGGGCCAAGGAGACAAGGTGAGAAGGGAGGGGAGGACCCCCATACCCCCCAGCCCAGGGCCCCCCGGGGCAAGGATGGGGTGTCCCCTGCGCTGTCTGTTTGCTCATCCAGTCTGTTCTCGATGCCTTACAATAAGTTGGAGAGAAGATCCACCCGGACTTAGGCGTCAACTTATGGCCACGAGGGAGCCAGCAGTTCTGTTGCTAAGGGGAGCGGTTGTTAACTGAGTTTTGCCCCATTTATTTTTTGCCACCGTTGTTAAGGGAATCGCGGGGCTGTTCATCAAATCCAGCTTCCTTCATTCAAATGGTCCAGGGCTCCCTGCCTAATAAGCAGGGGGCTGGTCTAGAAGACCTCAGGGGTCCCCTCCGACTGTCATTCTGTTCTATTCTGCCGGGAAGGCCGCCAAGGGCATCCCGTGACCCAGATGGGCCCCCCCGACTGTCCTAACTGCTGGCCGCTTTGCGACCGTAGGCAGGAAGACTGGCCACGAGCCCCTTTTTACGCTGCCCCTGTAACTCTGGCTGTAAGTGGAGGACTGGCTGCGTTTTGTGGTTCTTTGTGCTACGGGGTGGCTGGCAGCACGTGGCCTCCTCCTGGGCAGGGCGTGGCGGGTGGAGGGCCAGGCGCAGCCCCTTCCCCCCTCACCCCCGGGCTGCCCTTGCAGGCCGACTACTTCAGCTGCGTGGGCACGGTGGTGTACCTGCGCAAGGAGAACTGCATGTACCAGGCCTGCCCCACCCAGGACTGCAACAAGAAGGTGATCGACGAGCAGAACGGCCTCTTCCGCTGCGAGAAGTGCGACCGGGAGTTCCCCAACTTCAAGTACCGCATGATCCTGTCGGTGAGCCTGGGGCCCCGGAAGGCCTTTCCCGGGGAGGGGGTCCCGGGGGTTCAGTCTTGAGGTGCGACAGCCCCCCACCCCATGGGGGAGCCTGCGAGGAGCCCCCATCCCAGGCAGGCCAGAGGCCCCGGGTGAGAGCAACCCAGGGGTCAAAGTCCCTCACTTGGCAGACCCCCAAATCAAACGGGGCGCCTGGCTTTGTAGTGGCACTTGCAAAAAAGGCCTTGGGGTCGTGGGAAGGAACCCAGAGGTCATCTGGTCCAGCCCTGGAGCACCTTGAGCAGGTGGCCAAGTCTGTCTCCCAAGGAGAATTCCCCATCAAGTGGCAGTTTGTTCCACCGGCCGAGGTCATGCTGCCTTGTAGGGTTAATCTGGCGACTGGGAATGAGTCCACCCCCCCCCTTCTGTGGGTCCCCCCAGGGAAGACACAGAGACTGCTTGGGGGGGGGCTGCCCACTGACCGAGCCTGGCATGTGACGGGGCTGCAGAAAAGCTGCTCTCGGGCTCCCCTGGACAGAAGTGGGGCTTCTGGGGAGGGAGAGAAGCCCGGTTCAGGGGACCCCAATTTAAGAAGTTTTCCCCCAAAACACAAAGAGCTCATTGAGAAGCAGCAAGATCGGATTGGCCAGCTTGAGGGGGTCTGCCCCCATGTGGGGTCCTGGTTGCAGAGGGAGCCGGTTTGTCCTGCCTTGCGCCCCCCAAATCGGGTCCAGATGCTGGGTGCCAGGGCTGTGGCATCCTCCCTCCCTCCCTCCCCCAGGGAGAGTCCTGGGCGCCCCTTCTGGCTGAGCTCTGGGCAGCCGCTTCTCAGCCTTCTGGCAGCCCTTTGCCCAGCCTCCCAGATGAGGGCCAGGAGGTCGCACCCCCAAAGGTGGGCGGGTGGGTGGGCCCCATCTCCACCCCAAGGGACCCTTGGCTGGGGAAGAAGGGGGAGGTCCTCCCCTGGACTCTCTCCCAGGCTGAGGCCGGAAGGCACGGGAGGGGTGGGGGGCCTCCTTGGCTTCCCTTTCCTCCCTGGACTGGCTGCTCCTGCCCTCTTGCTGCCCTCTTGCTGACCAGCAGCCGGGACCCTCAGGACCTGGTCAGAGAAGCCCCCGTGGGCAGCCAAGGGAGGGGCGTGGCCTGCAGCCCCCTCCTCCTCTTTGGGGCCCCCACCGGCAGGAGCCACTGCTTGCGTCCCTGCCTGGGTCTCCGGAGGAGGAGGAGGAGGAGGAGGCGGCGACTGGGCGCAGAGGGGGAGGGCGCTCTGGGCAGGAGGCCCTGCGTGGGCGTCTGGCTCCGAGGGCTGGACTTCTCTCCTTCCTCCCGCAGGCCAACATTGCGGACTTCCAGGACAACCAGTGGGTGACCTGCTTCCAGGAGTCCGCGGAGGCCATCCTGGGGCAGAACGCGGCCCACCTGGGGGAGCTGAAGGAGAAGGTGAGCGGACGGGGGTTGGCCTGCAGCCCTCCGCCAGGGAGGCCCCCTGGAGGCCCAGCTGTGCCGACCCTCCCAAGCCCCCCCGTGTTGCCAGCTGCTCCCGTGGGCGGCTTCCTTCGTGGGCCCCAGGGGGTTCTGGGCCACAGTCTCCCTTTCTTTCTGGCAGTTTGCGGACTCTTCCTGGCCTTGCTTGGGCCCCCCTGGCACCAGGAGGACATTTGCCCCCTGGGCTCCTCCCTCACTTGAGGCGTTTGCCAGCAGCTGGCACAGTTGGGACCCTGGCAGCCTCTCCCCTTGCACAAAATGCTCTTTCCCAGAAGGAAGGGGCCTCCTTCTCAGACCAAGGCGGGGGTCTGCTTCCTCCCTGCCCATTGTGGGGGGTGGGGCTGAGCCATGACAAGCCAAAGGGGGAGCTGCCCTCCCTGCGATGCCCGTGGGAGCCAGAGCGCTCCATCCTGAGGGCATGGAAGGCTGCGGCCAGCTAGAAGAGCTGACGGGGGGGGCCTTCGCTCTCTCCTGCCCAGAACGAGCACGCCTTCGACGAGGTCATCCAGAGCGCCAACTTCACCTCCCACGAATTCCGGATCCGAGTCAAGCTGGAGACGTTCAATGTAAGAGAACTGGGGGGGGGGGGTCACCGTCCTGGGTGGGGCTGGGCTGGAGGGGCCTCTGCCTCCTTGTGCAGCTGTGACTTGCTTGGGAAAACAGCCCCCTGCGGCTTAAAGCGCCAGGGGCGCCTGTGGCATTCCGGGCGGTGGGGAGGGGGTTCCCCAGACGGGTCTGGATCCTCCAGGGCTCCCCTGCTCCAGGCCAGGGCTTTGGGGCATCCCCAGGGACTGCAGTGGGGTGAGCTGTGGGGCTTCTGGGTTTCTGGGCTCAAGGGGGGTGGTCTGTCCAGAGCAGAGACCGGACCAGAACCTCTTGTGCTGTGGGCAGTGGAGACACCTGTGGGCTGCAGGCCATCAGGGTCCCGGGACAGGTGGGGCGGCTGAGCGGCTGGCTTTGCGTGTCCGTGTCGGGGGGTTGCTATGATGGGGCCCAGGCTGCTGGACCTTCCTGCTTCTCAGCACGAGGGTCCGTGCTCTTGAATGCCCGGGACTCCAAAGCCCATGGGGTAGCAGTGACTGCTGAGTTGCCTCTTCTCTCTGCCAGGACGAGTCGCGCCTGAAGGCCACGGCCGTGGAGGTGAAGCCCATCAACCACAAGGAATACTGCCAGAGGCTGATCCTGAACATCCGCAGGAATGCCGCCCGGCTCGGCTGAGCCCCACGGAGCAGAGCTGGAGGTCGGGTCCCCTCCCCTCCCCTGTTGCTCTGCGGACTTCCTGGCCAGGCCCCCCTGGGATGGGGCAACCCAGGCGGCCTTCAGTTCTTCACCTCCGTTAATGCCACTTTTTTGGGCTGCTCACTGCAGTCTCTTCCCTCCTTTTTTCCCCCCTTTGGTATTTTTATGCAGAGAAAATTTCTGTATTTTTCCTGACTGAAACAAATTGGGACGTGAGCTGCAGGTGCCCCCTTTCTTTCCTTTCTTAATAAAGAGTGTTTAATTTTGGGCGTTTTCCGAGTTCTTTTATGCCAACGCCAGTAGTTTCTCATTACTGGAAAGCAATTCATTAGTTTCCATAATGGATTCTCACTTGGGGGCGGCTCAGCCCAGGCTGGCGGGGGCGAGATGGGGCTGCGTTTCCTGGTGCTCTAGGTGGGGAGGGGCTTCTCTGGACGGCCCTTGCCCTGCCCGGTGTGCCCTGGGCTGGCTCCTGGGCTCGGCTCGCCTGGCAAAGAGTCCCTCTGACCCTGGTAAAAAAGGGGTGGCCAGAAACGGGGGGCTTCCAAGACTGACCCCGTGGGGGAGAGCTGCCTCAAGGTGGGGGAGGGGAGGCAGCCTGGGGCCCTGTGGTGGTTTTTTTCTCTCTCACGTAGGCACAGGCGCCAATTGGCCTGAAAGCATCCGCAGCCATTTTCTTCCCGCTGGGATCCGCATTGGGGGCCTCGCAGAATCCCCAGCCCTCTTCGGACACCGGGAGCCCCCTCTCTGGGGAGGCCCTGTTTCCCACGGGGGCGCTTCCATGGCCAGCAAGGAGGCCCTGGGGGCGGAGGGGTCAGGGCCCTCTGCCCTCCCCGAAGGCCCCAGGTCCCCATCCCCGGGCTAAAGCCGCCCTGCAGCTCCCGGTCCCCCGTTTCGGACTCTGGATAATACATTATCGATCCGTGCATTTAAGACACTAATGAAACAGGCAGATATCGACAATGTAATTAATACACTCCAGGAAAGGAGCTTGCAGGAGGAACCGTATTGACCGGCAGGCGCCTGGCTCGCTGCCCAACCCGGCTGCCTCCTTTGCAAGCGGGGGGTGCTGCCCTGCTCCCAGGGCCTTTCGGGGAGCGCCGGGGGCTCCTTGGGGCCCCGGGCTCAGCCCCTTTCTTGGCTGGGGCGGCGGGGGCAGCCAGCCGGAGAAGGGGGCCGGCCGAGGGGGCAACGACAGGAGCCCTCCTGCTGCCCCGAAGGGGGAGGCCGGGCGGAGGGTGGCCGCTTCCCCACCGCTGCTCGGGCGGCTCCCGCGAGGGGAGCGGCGTTCCTCCCCGGAGAGGCCTCGCTTTGCCCGGGCTGCCCCGAGCCAGAGTGCCCTGGGCGGGGCGGGCGAGCTGCCATGGCGACGGCGGAAACTTCCGCAGCGACCGAGGCCCCCGAGGCTCGGCCCCGACTCCGCCCGGGGAGAAGGAGCGGCGGGGACACGCGGGCTGCCAATTGCAGGCCGGACGCCGCTTCCACGGCCACTCGGGCCCCCCGCAGGCCCCGGCCTCCTCCCCCCCCAGCCGCAGCAGCCCCGGAGCCCGTCCGGCCTCGTTCCAGGAGCGGGGCTGGAGCGCAGGGAGGCGCCGCGGGGACCGCACGAGGCCGTCGAGCCTCCGCCCTGGCCGGCGGCCCCTTCGCCTCAGCCGCGGCTTCACCCCCCCCCCGAGTGGGCCGGTGACCGCGGGAGGGGCCGAGGGCGGAGGAGCTTCCCGGGCGCGCCGCCCTCCCCTCGCCCCCGCGGGAGGCGTCCGGAGCGGGGCCGAGTGCCTGGGTGGGCGGGCGGGGTGGGTGGGAGTCCCGGTCCTCGCCCGCCGGGGCGGCTAATGGGCGCATCCGCCTCCCTGAGGCCTCCCCCAAAAGATGCAGCCCATATTTCCCCAATAAAATGGATCCATTTTCTGCGCGTGGCGTCCTGGCCTATTTTACGGCATCCTATTAAAATGATAAGCAGCCCCGGGAAGGCAGGAGATGAAAGGGGGGGGGACGGGGACGCGGCCGAGACTGCAAGCCCACCAGGGGCGCCGAAGGGGAAGGCGGCGCTGGGAGGGTCGGGGGCCGCCATGGGCTCCCACCCCCTGCCTCTGGGCCCCATTGCAGCCCACCACGCCCGAGGCTCCCCACTCTCTGAGCCGGGAAAGGCGCCTGGCGGGCGGCTGGGGCCTTGATCCAGGGACTCAGGTCCACCAGCCTTGGCACTGAGCCATGGAAGCTTCCAGTGGGAGCCCGGCCGAGGTCGGATCCTGCGGTTCTTCTGGGTGCACCCCGACTATCTGGGGCCCCGCTCTGTGGGTTGCGCCGGGCACAAGCCGAGGCCCAGCTGGGCTGCCCACTTCCCCAGCCCCCTCAGTCTGGAAATGGGCCCCCGGCCTGTTTAACTCCAGAATGAGGGATGCTGCCCCAAATTATACCCCACCCCCCACCCTCCCCAGACAGTCCCACCCACGGGGCCTCATCGTGCCCTCTGCTGATGCTTGGCCCAGGGAAGCGGCGGCAACCAATGGCTGGAGTCAACCTGGAGCGCTGCGGGACAAATGGCGGCCGGCTGTCCTGTGGCTCAGGCCTCGCCAGGCCCAAAGAGGAGGAGGCAGCCCTGCGGTGAAGGAGCCAGAGCACTGATGATGTTGCCCAGTTTGGTAAAGAAATGTTTGCAAGAAAACAACCAAACTCAGGTAGCACCGAGGACCCCACAGCTTTATTGGATCCAGAGCACCTGCAGCCCCACAGGAGCCACCTGCTTGGGCAGAACGCCCCCCCTCCCTCCCTTGACTGGGCGTCCCTAACTTCCCTCCCACCCACCCAGGGTCAAGAGCGGGAGGGGCTACAGACCAGGCGACCAGCCGCCTCCAGGTGGCAATTGGAGTCCCAGAAGACCAACTGGGACCAGGCCCACTCATGGCCTCCCTGTCCCCTTCCCCATTGGGCGCAGGGAGGTACCCAGCCAGAAGGCCTGGGGCCTACAGCCTTCCTGCTCTCTGGGCAGGACTGGAGGGTCCTGAAGCAAGGCAGAGTTTTGAGGAGGGGGCAGCTGAGCCCCCGCGGGGGGAGGGGGAGAGGTTTGCTGCTGTAACAGCCTTCTGGTTTCTTTCCAGGTGCAATTCAAGGTCAAGGCCTGGCAGGGCCCAGGGCCAGGTTGTCTGTGGGACCCCTTCCCCAAGGACATCTGCCGTCAGGCAGGGGGAGGGGGCACACACACCTAGTTCCTTCCCCTAACTATTGCCCTCTGGTGGCAGCTAGCAAGCCTGCCCTTTACCTGCCACCCTGGAACACTCTGAGCCCTGAAGCTGGGCAGACCTCCCCCCCCCCCCCAGGCCTTCCATCAAGTTCTGAAGACCCGGCTTTCCCTCCAAGCACTGGGATGAGATGAGATGACTGGAAATCCGAAGTATGACTTGCTGCCATTTTTGTTTTTAATGTGTTTATTTTTATGGTTTTAATACGACTTCTGTCCTTTTGATTGGGAGCTGCCCAGTGTTGGGCCACTAGATAAGTGTTTGGAATAAACCAACGACTGCTTGGGGGCCGCCGGAAACATCCGGAGGAGAGCAGGTGCTTTACCAGAAGAACCGGGGACCAAATTGTCAGCGCCAGGCTAGTTGTGTAACACAAACCGTCCTCTATGGGCAATGCCTGTCCTCCAAGGCAGCGAGACAGAGGTGTAGAGGGGCCGAAACACAAGCAGCCCAGGAGCACAGCGCCTGTATGAATACATGGGTCCCCCTTGCGCTGAACCCTTTTGGGGCGATCCAAAGCCCTGGAAAAGGTTTGCTTTTTTTAGTCTCCCTTTTATTCACCTCACATTCACTGAGCAGCTTTTCTTTTTATTCACTCTTTCTTTTCTTTGACAATGCATGCGTGGGGGGGGGGGGCTTTCCCACTTCTCTGTCATTGTTTAAAAAGCCCCCCTTGGCAATGCTTTCTCTGGGCCGAGAGCGGGAGGGGAAAACTCCCCGCGCCTGGCAGGAAGACCTGAGAATCCTAGGATGAAGGCAACCTGGGTGGCCAAACAGATCCGGGAGTCCTAATCAGAGCCAGCAATGGGACGAAGCTGCTGAAAAGGCCAAAAGTATTTGGAGCTGCATTAAGAGGAGAATCCAGAGAACAGCCCCACCCCCCCAAGGAGCTGGGTACCTTTAGCCTGCAGAGACCCAGGGGAGACGCCCATCTCAAGGGCTGTGGGTTGCCCCAGAGGGTGGGAGCAGAGCCAGGGGGTGAAGCCCACCAGGCAGGAGGTCCCGGCTGGATCCTCTAAGGCAGGGGTCTCCAACCTTAGCGACTTTAAGCCTGGCGGACTTCAATTCCCACGATTCCTCAGCCAGTCATGAATGATAGAGTTGGAAGGGCCCAGAAGGACCACCTTGTCCCATATTTCTTGACCTGGATTTTAACTCTCATGGCTGCCTGGGGAATTCCTGGTCTAAATGAAGCCTCCTCCTCTAAACCTATGATCCTGGAAGAAGCCACCATGAGCTGGAAGTCCATCTAACTGCTCTGAACCAGCCACAGTTCAGCAGCACCCAAACCTAGAGGGAGCCCATAGCGATTTTGCAGGAGGAAGAGAGCAAAGCCTCCCTTCCTCCCCCCCCCTGCTTCCAAGCTCCCTCTGGCTCCCCTCCCCAGGTCCTGGGTCTGGCACCCTTTCCACAGCTGAGCATGGGGGGGATCCCACCGGCATAACAACTGGTGAGTGCGTGCTTTGCCAGAGACCAGAAGATTGCCGCACTACCGGTTCTACAGAACCGGGCCGAACTGGTAGAATCCCACCCCTGCAAACATCCCCACGTCTCCGCAGACCAAAGGCTCACAATGCTGAGTTCAGGTGGGACTCACAAAGGCAGCGTTGGGCAGTGGGGCATGGAAGGCCTCCCAGGTCAGCAGAGGGGTTGCTGTGGTGGTTGTTTTGACCAATTCCACTCACTCTCCCCTCCCATGGAAAGAGGGGGCCTGATGAGCCCCCGCCTCAACACGGCCTTTTTCACTCATTGACAAAGATTGATTCCTCACAGCAGACCAGGCATTTGCGGTAGAAAAAATCAACCTAAATAAACAAAACGGAGACTGGCAGACCCACCACTCCCTCCTGCTCCCCCACGCAGAGTCTTCTGAACATGGCCAAGGCCCCTGGGCTCCCCTTTTGGCCTAACCCCATCAGACCCCAGCCAGCCCTCCTGGCCCCCCAACAAAGCTCCTCCTGCCATCCGGGAAGAGCAGCCCACCCAATGTCCCAGTCTAGAGGAGCCCCCCCTGCCCTCCCTCTTCTTCAGAGCTATTCTGGCCCCCTTCGCCTCAGGACCACCTTCACCTGAAGCCATGATTTTACCCTTCCTCCACACCCCGGCTCCTGCTGCCAGTCAAGCTGGGCCCTTCCTGCTGGGCCCTCCCCCATTCAGGCTGCTCCGGGCAGGACCCACTCTGGCCGCTCCCTGGACAAGGCCTCCTGGGGTCCAGGTGGGCTTCTGAATCCCCCCCGTGAGCTGGTGAGGATGACTGGCTCACCTGCTTCCAGCTGTTGTGCTCCCCTCCCCTGCAGGTCCTGCCTCTCACCTTCCCATGCAAACGTGCCGCCTTGCCCCCTGCTGTGCTTCAAGGGAAAATGCCCACCTGGCCCGAGGCGCAGTCGGTTCTTGCTAATGGCTACATTAAGCCATGGCTTATTGACGGAGGGGCTCACCGATAGTCTATCACAGATCAAATCCAAAGTATATTCTGGCTTAAGGGTCAGCATTTTCCATCATAAACACTGTATCTGTATTTGGATGGATGAGGACTAGAGGCTTGTTTTCCTTCATGGGGAGGAACATCTTTCAGCCTCTGTGGTTGCATTGATGGGGCAGTTCCCGCTCTCCGGCCGGGGCATAAATTGGTTCTCATGTTCCCGAGACGGGGAGAGCCCAGCAGAGGCCCCTCGGCTCACCACGGCTCCCTCTGAGGAGCTCGGCTGCTGGGCCGCCCTGGGGACAAGGCCGGTCAGCCTCTGGTGCTGCCGGGCTCCTCACAGGGACCAGCGGACGATGCCTGGGGCTGGGGGAGCAGCCCCCCAGCTTGCCTACCAAGGTGGGCCCAGAGACTGGAGGGGCCTCAAGCCAAGGGAGGAGGCCCAAGGGGGCCACTGCCCTGCTGCAAACCCACTGAAGAGGAAGGGAGAGCCCCCTCCAACGCTCTGAGGCCCCCCTCCTCCTCTGAGGCCCCCCTGGCATGTGAACCCACCCACCTCAGGGACCCCCACTCCATGACATGCTCCCCTGAAGCCGAAGCCCCACAAACGGACCCCAGCCAGAGCTCGCCCTCCCTGCCTGCCCCACTTCCAGACGGGTCAGGGAAAGAGCCTGCCGCAGCCGCAGGGCCCCCAAGCCCAGTGGGTCGGCCCCTCCCCTTGCTCACTCTGCTCCTGGTGGGGGTGGGGGTGGGGGCTTCCAGTCTGGGACTGTTTTTCTCTGCTCTCTTCCTGCTACGTTTCCTGTGTTTCAGTTCGGTGGCTGGCCGGCCCACCTGTACGATGTTGCCCCTCCCTCCCTCCCTCCCTCTCTCTTTGTCCCCACCCTGTGTGGAAACAGATGGGCTGAAGCTGCTGCAAGGGGGAGAGCCCCCCGCACTTCTCAGGAGTGCAGGAAGGGGGTCCCTTTTCCTGCTGCCCCTCCCCCTTATTCACCAACCAAGAATAGCCCCCAGACCAGCATTCCTAATGGCTTCCAGCCACTCTCAGGCAGACCCCCCCCGACCACCCCCTGCAGGAGCTGGACCCTCCGCTTCCTCCCCGCCCTGACTTTTGTCCCCAAGGGAGGGTCAAGCGCTCCTTTGTACAGGGAGCCAGAAGCACCTTAGCCGAAGGAAGTGCCGGGCACTGAAGCCGTCCTCCCCCCCACAACCCGCTCCCATTTCCGTCTGTCCTGAGCCCCACCTTCATCCCTGCCATCCGGACGCATCACGCCAGACACGCGTGGCCAAGGAGGCCGGGAACCTGTGCAGCGGCTTTACTTTATGCGTGGACACTTGGAGGTTACAAAAGAACGGAGACGCCTTTTGCTGGAGAGTTTGCCCAGGCCCCCCTCTGCCCAGCCAGCCGGCCTGGCTTTCTGGGGGCTGGGAGGGGCCGGCCAGGGGGGCGGCTGGGCTTCCCTGCCAGGGGCGAAGCAGAGGCATCCTGAGCCAGGGTCCAATGCGGGCCTACTGGAGCTGAACGAGCAGCTGGCGTTCCTTCCAGCTGGTTGGGGGAGGGGAGGCTGGGGCCGCGGGTCTCCTCTGGGGTCTGCAGGGCCTCGCTTGGTCTCCACAGGCCGAGAACGGGCAAGGAGGGGCAGAGTCTGCAGCCCTGCTTAGGATGGGCCCCTTCAGGCCGGCTGGGGAGGGGCAGGGACAGTCGTGCCTTCCTTTCTTTGGGAGCTGAGCTGGGCGCCGGTGCGGGGGGCTGCTGGCATGGCTCCTAACCCCCACGCCACGCCACTCACACCCAGGGCGCAGGGCAGTCCCGACTGAGCAATCCCACGCCTGGTTTGCCCTGGACAGCCTCCAACTGGGCTGGGGGGCAGGCAGGTGGCAGAGGCTGCCCCACACGGCCGAGCCCTCCCGGGGGGGGGGAAGAGTATTCCTTGGTGCTCAAGAGCGGAGGGTCAGCGTAGGCGGTCCCGGTCAGCGGAAGATCGCCCCCCAGGCCAGGGTCCAGACCAGGACAGCAGCATGGAGGGTCAGCGTGGCCCGGCCCCCTAGCTCCGGCCCCCTCCCGCAGCCTGCTGGACCCCACTGGGGGCAGCACGGGGCCCGGGGCACTTGCCCTTCGGCTTGGGTAGCCGGCCCAGGTCGGGCTGGTGCTTCAGGTCCTGCGCCTCCTCGGCGCTCTTCCAGGGGCCCCGGGAGGCTGGTCGGCTGCTCCGGTTGCGGCTCTTGGTGCAGTTCTTCAGGCTCTTGCGGGATCCAGGGTGCTGCCCAGACTGGGTGCCGTGGCCCCCCGCTGTGCCCTCCTCCTGTTCCGTGGAGGGAGAGAGGAGGGGCGGGTGGTCCCTGGGGGCAGCTGGGGCCCGTGGGTCTGGTGCAGGGACTCGGAGGCCGAGCAGCCCCGGAAGGTGTCGGCCGGCAGCTCCTTCAGGTCCCGGCTGTGGAAGGGCTGGGGGCCCTGGCAGGGGACGGAGGAGCTGGAGCCCCGGAAGCGCCGCAGCCAGTCCCAGAGCGAGCGCGCCCGGCAGCCGCAGCTCCAGGGGTTCCCATTCAGGCGCAGGTACTCCAGGGCGGCCAGGGGCGCCAGGGCCTCCCCCTGCAGCTCGGCCAGGCTGTTGTTGAAGAGGAAGAGCAGCGTCAGCTGGCGCAGGTCGTGGAAGGCCAGCCGGTGGACGCTCTGCAGCTGGTTCTGGTGCAGCAGCAGCCGGTCCAGGCTGACCAGGCCCCGGAAGGTGTCCGGCTGGAGGCTCCGGAGCTTGTTGCCGTGCAGGAACAGGTGGCTCAGGTTGACCAGGTCCACGAAGAGGTCCTCCTGCAGGTAGCCCAGGTGGTTGTCCTGCAGGTAGAGGTACTGCAGGTTGTGCAGGCCCCGGAAGAGCCCGCTCGGCAGGGCACTCAGGCCGCACTTGTACAGGTGCAGCGCGTGGAGGTGGAGCAGCCCCTGGAAGGTCTCAGCCGCCAGCTCCCGCAGGTGCCGGTTGTCGCCCAGGTCCAGCTCCTCCAGGCGGCTGAAGCCACGGAAGGCCTTGGGGTCGATGAAGGTCAGGTTGTTGGAGTAGATCCAGAGGGTGACGATGGAGGCGCTGAAGTGGCCGCGCAGCAGCAGCGAGATCTGGTTGTTCTGCAGGAAGATGCGCTCGCTCTCCGCCGGGATCCCCTCCGGGATGGCCAGGAAGTTGTGCGACTGGCAGCTGACCGTCATGGGCGATGGGTAGCAGACGCAGTCGCTGGGGCAGCCCTCAAAGGCCGGGACCGCCAAGCCGAGCAGGAAGAGGCAGAGCTCCAGGTATCGCCCTGCAAGGAGGAGAGAAGGGCCAGAGAGTGAGCGGAGCCCAGGGGGACATGTGGACAGACACCCCCCCATCTGCCACCCTCGGACCCTGCTGGCCCCCTGACTGTCCTGGGCTGCCCCTTGCCCCAGGGCCATGGGCCACTCCTGTGCCCTAAAGCCAGCCAGGCCACCTCCCAGGTTGGATCAAGGTAGCCCTCTCAGGGGGTCACTTCCTCCGTGTGTGTGTGTGTGTGTGTGTGTGTGTGTGTGTTTCCCCCAGGCCATCACTTGTACTAGCCCCGCCCCCTGCTCTCTTGGTCTCCTGGGCAGGGTCCTCCCCCTCAGAGCAGGAGTGAGGTCCTCCCTTGCCCATTGGCCAGCCCTGGTGCCCCCCCAGGGAGACCCCCACTCTTCCCTCGGTTCCGCACCAGCTGCCGCCCTCCCAGACGGCCTCTCAGCCATCCTAGCCCCGAATTCTGCAGAAGAGCAGGATCAAGGCCAGCCAGGCCCCCTCCCCATCTATTATTTATTCTCTGAAATATTAATGCCCTTTGCCAAGTGGCACCAAGGTTGCTATAGCATCCGACTGCAAAAGACCTTTAATTGCCATTTGGGTTTTAATCTCCCCATTAAATATTCACTTATGCTGGGAGCACAAGTGAGCTGGGGGGAGGGGGACGCCCCCGACCTCTTCTGCTACTCCCTAAGTTCAGCACCCCCCCTTGATTATCTGGGGTGGGAAGGCAAGTGTGGAGCGGACTGATAAGGAAGCCCCCAGGTTTCCCCTCTTGACCCCAAGGCTGGGACTACAATGTCCAGAATGCCAGGCGCTGTGGCTGCTTGGTCCCCACACGGTGCAGAGCAGAATTGTCTAAATATTTGGGGGGTATGTTTGCTTTGGGCTGCGTACGTTTCACGCGAATTCCCTTTTTTCCCCCTTAACCCTGCAGGCTCCGCACCGCCAGGCTGGGCTCCCCGCGGCACCTCCGCCTTTTAGCCGAGCCCCGGCTCAGGTGGGCAGCGCAGCAGCACCGCGGGACCCGGGTCGAGCGAAGGCGGACACGGCCTCCCGGGCGCTTCGGAGGTCGCCTCGCCCGGCCGCCGGCTGAAAAGAAGCGGCTCCCCAGGGCCTCTCCAGGTGGGCGCCGAGTAGCCCCGGCCAAGCGGCTCCCGCCTGGCCGGACTCGCTGTTCCGCCGCTGGGACCACTTCCCGGGCAGCCTCGGAGCTTCCCGGGTTGAGCCTGCTGGGAGCCCCGTCGACCCGGCCGTGGACACGCGTCCTGCCCTCCGCCCGGGAGGCATCTCCGCGGGCCCGGCGCCTCGTTTACTGCCCTCCGCGTCTTTCTCGCCGCTTCACTCGCCCGGCCCCGGCAAGGCAGCCTTTCCCGGGAGGAACCCACGGGGCTGTGCCCCCCAGTTCTCCCTCGATGGCTCCAGGTCAAAGGGCGCAGAGAGCGAGAGGTTGGGATGCCCTCGAGGTACCCCTTTCACAGCCCTTCCCATGCAGTTCCAGACAGAGGATGAAGGGGCAGGAAATGAAGTCAAGGGGGCCACCGGGGAACTAGAGGGCCCCTGTCTGCGGAGGAGGGGCTTGGGCTGGGGGGGGGCACCAACAGGGCCAAGCCAACCCTTCCAGCCGAAAACACACACACACACACACACACACACACACACACACCCATGTTGTTTCACCACGTTTTTCTCTGTGTGGGTTCAACCTGCTTAAACTCCCGTGGAGGCGTTGACTGGAAGTGGTTGGGATAAAAGTTTGGGAATAAGGAATCCAAAGGTCGCCTGGGGTAGCTGGAAGGCAGACCCCCCCCCAATTCCTCAGGAAGGCAAGCCAGGCAGCTCCTCCCCCTTCCCCCCATCCTCGCGGCCTGAGTGGGCTTTCCTGCCCTGCTTTGAGGCCAGGGGCTGGCGGAGCGGGAGGGGGGAGGGGCCACACAGCCAGCCTGGCCATGCAGGGTGGGCCCCTCCCAGAACCAGCAGGCCAGCTGTTTGGAATTAGGCTTTCTGATGGAGTGACAGATGCTCCCCATCCTCCCTTAATCGCCCGGCCAGCCTGGAGCATAAAAATCATGAGGCAATTTGGTCTTTGCCCAATTTGGCCAGGCAAGCTGTGGCTTAATAGCCCTTCTGACCTCCCAGGGTGGGTGGCCCCGGGCAGCCCTGGCCTTCACTGCAGAGGGCAGGATGCTCCCCTTTGCCCCTTGCCCTGCCCCCCCCCAAAGCCCACCGGGAACCCACAGACCTTGGTCGGAAGGGGAGGGGCTCCCCTTGCCAGCTTGGGCTGCTGCCCCCCCCTCGTGACCAGGGGAGGGTGCCCGCTTGCTCTGGGCACGGGCAGGTGGGGGTGAGTGGAGGCCAGCCGGCCAAGTGGCACCACTGGGAGCCCCTCGGGAGGCCTGGGGAGGGTCTCTGCTCAGCCCTCCGATCCAGATCAGGGGACGATGGGCTCCGTGGCTCCTTTCCAGAAGAAGGCCAAGCCCTTCGGGACCTGCTGCTCCCGCTTCCTACCCACCCTGGTGGTTGCCCAGAAAGGCTCCAGGAGCTTGGCACGGAGGGGCAGGCAGGGCCTGGCTCCAGCCCAAACTGACCTCCGGACTCCCTGGAGGTTTGGCCTTTGGGGAGCCATCAGGGTGAATGACGGGCATCCCAAGGACCTGGTTTTATGGGTCCTGACTACTGGAGTTCGGATTTGGCCCGTGGCTTTATTTCCGCTGCTGCTGCGGATGTTTCAATTTCAATGCCTCCTTTTGGTTGCAGCTCTGAAGGACCGACCGTTACCCGCCAGGTGTCTGTCTCGGCTGTGCTGGGCACCAAATTCATACCTCTAAAGGAGGAGGTGAAGGGGGAGGTCGGCCTGCCCATCCCCCCCCCGACAGCATTCGGTGAGGGAGGGGCTGCAGGAAAGAGAATGCGGACAGCATTTCTTGCCTGGTGGGGGGAGTGAAGGGTCCAGCCCCCCTCAGCAAGCGGGCGGGGATGGGAGGCCATTGTCAAGGACACAGGGGAGCCCCCCTGCTCCCCCCCTCTCAGCTCACCACTTATGGCAATTTTAAAGCCGGCCATAAATCTGAAGTGTAATAATAGGTAAAATCAATACTGGACAGGCTGAATCTTGCAGGCCGCCCAGCCCAGGGGCTCCCCAGGGCCCTTTCCCTAAGCCAGACGAATGAGTGCCAGGGGATCCGCTCCAGGTGCCACACCCAGGGCCTGGCGGGGAGGGGAGGGGAGGGGGAGGGGCTGGCTCATCCCAGCCTCCGATTCCTGATTCCTCCTCCTTTCCCCGGCCCCTCCTGGCCTGGGCAACAGGGTGGCCTTGTGTGGCTGCGGAGGAACCAGGGTGGGTGGGGGTCTTCCAGAATCCTCCCCCTCCAAGGAATGAGCTCTCTGGTCGGGGGACGCTGAGGAGGGAGGCTGGGAGCCATTCGGGTGTCCGGACCTGGCCTGGTCACTGCAGCCCAACGGCTTGGGCTCACACAACGGGATCTCCCGGTCAGATGCGCCCTGGGTGGGGGTCTCTCAGGCCCCCAAGACCAGAGCCAACATAGGGGGCAGCTGCTGCGCCTTCAGGGAGAGGGAGGGCGATGGAGGGGAGAGGGAAGGAGCCAGCCTGGGCAAAGCAGAAGCTGCTCAGGGTCTTGACCTTCTGAGCCTTCCTTGAGGGGGGAGGGAGGCTGGCATTCTCTGCCTCAAGAGGAAGCACTGGCCACCAGCCTCTTGACCAGTGCTGGGCCCACAAAGTCCCTGGCTGGCCCTCCCAGGGACTCCTCTTGGATTTGGCCGGTGGGGGGACCAGCCTGCCGAGTTGCTTGGCTGGCCAGGGTTGTGGCCCCCACCTGAGCCACCAGGGCAAAAGGAGGCCCAGCAAGGGGACCATGGATGCCTACAAGGGGTTGCCCTGGGTGTGGGGTGGCACAGTAGGGGCAGCGTGAACCTGCCAGCTGGGCTTTGGCAGCCCCGTTTTATCTGCTTGTCTCTTTTGTAAGGCTGCCCAATTGCACGATGACTCTGGGCGGCATTAAACACACCACAAATTGAAAATAACAACCATCCCAAAAGGAGCAGAAGAACCGCCGTTGTACAAGGGGCCTCTCACCCCATTTACCGGAGGGGGGGGGGAGCCTGGCTTTAAGGCCCCCTTTAAACCAGGTCCCCTGAATTTCTGGGGGGTGATGACCTCACCCCATGGCCCTCCCACTTCAGGGCCCCCGGAGTCCCCCTCTGCCAACGCCAGCCGGATCCGGCCACAGAGAAAAGAGGGGAGCCCTTGTGCCCCCCCTCATGACCCCCACTGGTCGCTCAGAAACTACACGGATGAGGGTCTTGAAGGCCCAGAGAGAATGAAAGAGCCACAAGTTGCACCCCCCAACCGCAGCTCTGCCAAAGGTCACCAACCAGCGTGCCAAACTACCCCCTGACCTGCAGCCCAGAGGAGCCCAAGGGCCAAGAGGCCGTTTCTTCGGGGCTCTTTTGAAGGGCAGCCTGGCTTCCGGTCCGGATTTGTGGGAATGGCCTTGGGAGGCAGGAGGAAGAGCCCAGGGCTGGACCATCTGCATTTCTCAGGGAAGCCCTTCGGAAGGGACCCTCCCAGAGAACGAGGGGAGGGGAGGGGAGAGGGAAATACCCCCCGTCTTGCAAAAATTCTGTTAATGCCACCTTGCAATCGAGGCCCAGTCAGTACTTGGGGTTGGGCTTCTCTTTCTGGACCAAAGGGATACCTCCCCTTCTCGACGGCTTCCCTGGGAAAGGAAAGTGGGGAAGGGACCCAATTCTCCAGGATTATTTGGGTCGAGCAATGGCTTCTGGAGGAGGCCATGCACCGCTACACGTCAGGCAAAAATGCCCCCCCCACTTCAGCCAAGCGGCCACTGCTGCACGGAGCCCCCCAGGCCCCACTCCCGAGCCACCTCCACAAGGCAGGAGTGAGTGGGGGTCTCTAAAGGCGGCCAGGTTATAGTCCAGAGGATCCTGCCCACTTCCTCAAAGCCACCCCACCCGGATCACCCCGCTCCATCACTCTCCAGGCGCGCAAATTCAGGCACCTCTGCCTGCCAGATACCGGGGACACGCTGGGCCCTGGTCCTGCCTGTGGCCCTGGGACTCCTCCGCCCTCAGCCAGGAAAGGGGCCAACCAACACAGCAGCAGCAGCAGCAGAAAGGCAGCACAATCCAATGGGCACTTCATCCCCCCCAGGGTCTCCGCTGGGCAGCTGGACTTTCACCTGATGGAGGTCTTGGAAAACCAGGGGACCCTTTGGTCCGATGCCCAGGGAGAGGCTGCAAGGGAGTGGCCATTCCAGGCACTGACAAGGCTTCTCCCAGGGCCCCCACAGGCCCACCTGGAGTGACCCTCTGAAGGGAGAAGCAGCAGCCAGCCCAAAAGCTGAACAATTGGCCCCTGGCACTGACAGCAATGCCCTCTGCTCCCTGATGGCATCACAACTGCCCTGAGACAAACAGGTGCCAGGCAGGGATGACTTGGAGCAGATCCCCGGTTGCCATGGTGGCTCTGCGAATGCGAGGTGCTGCTGCTGCTGCTGCTGCTGCTCCCGACTCTTTGCCACCTTGTTTACCTGCCAAGGCAGGTGGCCTCTCACTGCAGGAGAGGCCCTGGCAGAAACGAGCGAGCGGCAACCTGCCTCTCCTGAGAGAGCAGCGGCCAGGAGGGACCGGCCTCGGCGGGCAAAGGCAGGCAACCTGGTTCCGTGCCGAGGTTCACCTATGCAGGTGCCTCAGGAAAGAGCCCAGGGCCAGAGCCTCCCAGGCTCCTCTGTCCCGGGGAGCAGCTGAGGGGGGGGGAGGTGCAACGTGGGCACAGTGCAAATGCCCTTAAAGCCCCTCCACCCCCGCAGGGCATAAGGCCCTGGGCTCGGCCACCTGGCCTGAGTTGCATTTCAGCTGTGGGACGCCCTTTCCCTGCACAGCCCTGGGGGGGGGGGGCTGCTGCCGCCTCAAAACCAAGCAGTCATCAGAGTGAAGAGGCACCCTCCTTCTGTCCCCCCCCCCCACCTTTGGGAGGGAAGGGCCTACTGTCGCTCAAAAGCTGGGCTGGCCCCTGGCATCTTCCGCGTCTCCTGCCCACCCTCCAAGGAGCAGTGGGGCTGGCTGGGACCCATCGCCTCCGTGGGAGCGTTCCTGCCCCCTCCCCCAATATGGGACCACAACCTCTGGTGAGGGGATTTCTGCTCTGCCCCTTTCGGCTCCCCTCCCCAGCCTTGAATGTACCCCTGCGACTTGCTCCCCCTGCCCCAAAGCCCCTCCCAGCCCGGAGAGGCTCCTTCACAGCTGCAGCCCGCCTGGCAAAGAAGTTCCCAAGGCCCAACTTCACGGGGGGTGGGTGGGAGGGTTGCTGTGGTGGCCTCTCCCCCCCGAATCCCTCCCCGCACTGGGGGCCGCGCAAGGGGGCCTCGGTAGGAGTGCCGGGGGCTGCTTGGCCCAGGAGCAAGCAAGGCGCCCCGAGCCTGCGGCCAAACCCTGAGGCGGCAGAAGAAGCCAGTTTCGTCCCTGGGCGCGAGCGGGGCTCGCTCTCCTTCTGCCCCAATCCTTGTGCTGCGCGCCGTTTGGATTCCCGCCGCTGCTGAGCTCCAGCTGAAGGAAAGGCGGGCGGGGAAACCAAGGCGGGTCCATCAGGCGGGCGCCGCGGCCTTTGAAGCGCCTCGCCGGAGGCCTTTGCAGCCCACCCAGGCGGCGGCGGCGGCTGGAGGCCAAGCAGAGCCGCCTGGAGCTTGGGGGGCGGCGGCGGCTCGCTCCCCGCCTGATGGCCGCTGATAGCCTGGATCCCCAGCGCAACATCTGCAGCTTCCCGGCTCTTCCCTTGAAGCGCGCCTGGCTGCTTTGTGCTCGGCGCTTTGCAGGCGCTTTGCGGCGGCTCATTTATGCAAAACCGGCCTTAAGCCGGCATCCGAGGGGCTGCTGCGGAGCGGGGGAGGCCGCGCCAGGCGACGCTGGCTTTGGGCCGCTTCTCGCGTGGCAGCAGCCACAGGCCCGCGGGTCCAACGGCCCGAGGGGCTCGGCGTGCAAGAAGCTCTCCCGGCCCCGCTGCTAGTCCCGAAGGCTGCGCTGGACAGAGGCGGCGGCGGCGGCGGCATCCCGGAAGCTCCGGCCGGAGCGTTTCCTTCTGGCCTCGTCTTCGTGGGCAGCCGGCGTGTGAGAGCCCCCAGGGCCAGTGGCAGTCTACCTCTCTGCCAGGGAGGACCTGGTGCTGCCCTCGTTCCCTGCAGGGGCACCCAAAGGCGTCTGAATGGCCAAAGGGGACCCAGGGCTTCTGGGCAGGAAGCCTCAAGAACCTTCCAAGACCAGGCTCATGTGCGGGAGGCCCTTCTTGGCACTGCCAGGGGCACCAGAATGCCCTTGACTGTGCCAGGCTCTCCTCTTCCAGGAAAGAAGCTTGGGATCGAGGCCTCTGGCCAGTGCCATCACCGGGCACTTTCTCTGGGCTGCCACTTAGTGGCGTGGCCTGCCTGCTCTTAGGTGGTGCCCCTCTCTTCCCTCGGGCCAGCTGTCCATGTGCCAGGTGGAAGAACTGTGAGACCACGGCACCTGCCATGGGACCCCGCCCCCTCCTGAAGAGACTGCTGGGGGGAGTGGGGCCGGAAAAGATGGGGTGGCCCAGGAAGAGGAGAGGCAGCAACAGCCGACACCCCACCCTCCGTGTTCGGGGGAGCAGGAGCTCCCCATCCTGGCAGGTTCTGCCTTCTGCACCCTCTGCCCTATTCCCAGGTTGGGCCCCAATACGCAGGCGACGTGGGGAGCCAGCTGGGCCAAGCCAAACCTCTCGCTGCCCAGGGCAGCCTTCCTGGGGCTCCATCTGGGCTGACACCTTTGCTTCCCTCCCCCCCCCCTCCCTCCCCCCCCCCTCCCCACACCCCATGCGCACAAGACACTGCTTGGATCAGGGAGAAACCTCCGTCCTGGCCAGACTGGGAAAGGGCTAGGAGGAGCCGTCCTGCACAAGGAGAAAAGTTTGTCCTGAGGTGAGAACCCCCCAACCCAGTCGGGCCTTCCTGGTCCTCCTCACAAAAGAGCGGGAGAAGAGCGGCCTTTCTCTTCTGACCTCCAGGCCACCCCGCCCCCCACCCACCCAGGGCCACCTTGCCCAAGAAGGTCAGAAGGGGGCAGTGAGGCCATGAAGCCTCCCCAGCAGGGCCGCTGGTGCAAGGGCTGTGGGTGCAGCACCAGATCCAGGATGGTGATTTGGCCCCTTCTGGGAAAGCATCTTGGCTTCACAACAGAACCAGCCCACCCACCCACTGCCTGGCAAACCCTGAGCAACCTGGTCCCAGCCCAACTGCCCAAAGTTGCTCGGGTGGCAAATGAATTGAATAAATAAATAAAATAAAATAAAATAAAAATATCTATGTTCTACCAGATTGAGCTTCCCCCTTGCAACCCCCTCCTCCTGGGAAACAAGGGGGCAAGCCATGCCATCTGTTGGAAACCTGGCACACACACAGGGCACCCCCTGGTCCCCCGGCCAAGCTGCAGGGACCCCTTTGCCACTTTCCGCCTCCTGCCTGGATGGTGCCCGGATCGGCCGCTCTGCGTCCAAGAAGCCCCCAGCCCCCCCCCAGGCAACAGAGAGACCCTGTCAGCTCCCCCACTGCCCCCCCGCCTGCCTGTGGCCGACGCGAGTGCAGCCTGCCCACTGGCCCTGGCAGCCCCCCCCCTCAGCCCAGCCCCAGCCAGCCGCAGCAGGCCCATTAGCCGCCTTTAATCCAATCACCCAGGCAGGCCAGCCAGAGTCCAGGCAGCCGATCGATTGGCCCCCTTCAGACAGTCTGATTCACACATAATGGAGTCAGCGCCCCAGAGACGCTCCATTAGCCTCGGCCCTGGGAGCAGGTGGCTCTGCCGTCCCTGAAGGGCGAAGGGAAGGGGGAGGCAGGGGCCCTCTTCCCTTGTGGATGGGTGGGCGGCAGCAGCAGGGCCAGGTCAGCCTGGGGGGAGGTAGGACTGGGGAGGGTTTAGCAAGGCACCCTTTGAGTCCCACAGCAAAACTGCCCGGGAGCAGCTGCTGCCAAGGGGCAGCGGAGGCCAGGGGGCAACCTGGGAGAGAAAGAGGCTGCGGGGGAGGGGCGGAATTGGGCCCAGGAAGGGCCTTGGGCAAGAGCCAGGTCTCAATGGTCCATTAGGGGCCTGGGAGGAGGTCAGTCAATAGCCTTGCTCTCTGCTGGGGGGGGAGCTCCAGAGGAGCAGCTCCAGGGTCACCAGGTAGTGCTTCGTTCACAGATGCCGACATCTCCCCCTCATCATCCGAGACCAAAGCCAAGCCCCAGGTGTGGCCCTGGCACTCCAGGTCAAAGCCCCCATACCCTGGCTCAGGCCCACGGCTGTCCGATGGCCACGAACTCCCAACACAACCCCTGCAGCTGCCCCCAGGATGGCAGATTGAAGTGCCCAGACTGTCCGCCTAGGGGGCTCCACTGCCAACTAAGAAGACCTCAAGCAAACGGGCAGGGAAGCTGGCACAACAGCAGCACGCTCCCTTGCTCCTTCAGGCCCAGCCTCACTGCAGCCCCACTTTGGTTCCTTGTAGAGCAGCACACCGGGAGGCCTCTCCCCTCTTTGCTCAGCCAGCTGTGCTGCCTGGGGAATTCTGGGAGTTGAAGTCCACAGGTGCTAAAGTTGCCAAGGTTGGACACCCGAGGATGATGCCAGGGGGGCCAAGGTCAAAAATGAAATGAAAAGCCGTAGTAATGCCAACACAAGACTTTTGGTATTGTAAGGAAGTAGATTAAAGTAGAATTTCCTTCTTTCCCCCACTTTTACTGTCTGTCTTTTTTCATATCTAATTTGTTAATTTGTATTACTTATTTTATTACATACGCAATCAGTTTGAGTTGCTAGTTGTGCTTGTTTCTAATGAGTATTATTTAAGAAAATAAATAAAAATGCTATAAAAAATTCAAGAGTTTTCATTCATTTACAACATCCATTAAAACACTGTAAAAATTATAAGAAAGCAAATAATGAAATAACAGAAAGCAAAGGAAGCAATTAAAAGTTTGAAAACCAGTGCAGCTCTGATTAAAAATGTTGATCTGTTTCTATCCTTGACTGAGTGATCTGATCTGATCTGATTTCATTTGTATGGCTGCCCCCTCCCTCAATGGTTGTATAGCCAACACCCAGCCCCACCCCACTGGTCTGGGGCCCCGTCAAAAGCTCCAAAAGACACCCCCCCCCAGGGCTCAATCCCCAGGGGGAAAATGGGTGTTTCAAAGGCCAGGCTGTCTGGGGGAAGGAGAGGGAGCTGCGGCCCAGAAGGCCAGCCTCCTGGGGCCCCTTAGATGGAAGGACCCAAAGCAGGCCACGTGGGCTGCATCTCCTGCGGTGGGCAGACACAACCCCCATAGGGGCCCTGGGAAGAACTGGGGCTCCCAGAACGGCCCCTGGGAACAGCCTGGAGTAGCAGTGCAGAGCGGTGCCACCCACAGCCTTTAGAATTCTTATGGCGGTGCTTCAAACTTAAGAAAAACTCCACAAATTCTGTTCATTATAGAGGGAGGGAAGGAAGGAAAGAAGGAGGGAAGGAAATAAAGAGGGAAGTGGGGGGGGGGGGGGAACGGAAGGCTGAACAATCCCAGCCTGGGAAATCTGTACAAACAGAGGAACCTGAGTAGGATTCCCCCCCTCACACACCTGCCAGTGGGTCTGAGGGTCTCCCCAAGGCCACCTTCCAACCTGCCCCTCAAGCCTGCTCTGGCCTCAAGCCGGTTGAGGCCCACAGCAACGAGAAGCCCCTTCTCAACTCCCAGGACAAGGTCCCCTATGGCGCTGCAAAGCCACCGCCACTTGCTGCTGCCCCCAGGCCCCGGGGGCTCCGGCCACAGGCTCCCCTGAAGGGCTGCCTGAAGTGTCTGGGCAGGGCTGCACTGGGGGAGAGGCTCCAGGGCTCCGTTATCCAGGCCTCCTTCCCTGGGATCCCCCAGGGCTCAGCCTGCTGGGTCCAGCTCTGCTTTGACTAGCCAGGCTGCCCCTCCCTGCTCTGCCGGCCTTCCTCCTCGGGGTCTGCTTCAGGCCCAGGACTCCCCATCTTCCTGGAAAGGCAGCCTGGCCCAGGCCCCACTGCGGCTACCTGCACTGGCCTAGAAACTCGGGGGTGGATGGCCTGCCTCCTTCTCCTGGCATCCGGGGTTGGTGCTTAGTGTAACCAGCTCAGCCCAGGTCCTACCGGGAAGGCCCAGGAGGGAGGGAGGGAGGGAGGGAAGGGCTCCTTCCCTTGGGAAACCATTGAGAGGAGCTGCCCTGCTGCAAAGGCCCAGCCCTCTGCAGGGGGCGGGTAAGGGGAGGGGGCAGAGGAGCAGACACCACCTTCCAGCTGGCATCTGGTGGCTGGCATCTTTGGGCATCAAGATCTTGAAGCAGCAGTTGCTCTCCATCTTTAGGGGGGTGCGTGGGGGGGCGGGAGTAAGCAGCAGCAGATGAAATCCGCAGATGTTTGCCCAGCTCTTCGGGATCCAGCCTGTCCTGCACCCCTTGGGCTGCCCAGGCAGTGGATGGCCGAGCCTCTTTGCCCTGAGGCTGGTGGGCCTGGGCACTACCCTGGCCCAGTCAAACTGGCCAGCTGGGCACCAGGATTGATTGACCGACTGGGTGATCTCCAGTTGCTGTCGATCACATAGACAGACTTTCTCTCGGGCGAGTATTCAGGATTAAACCAGGAAAGTCTAGTAGCCAAACAATAAACCCTCTTAGGTAAAATATTCTTCTGCTTGAGATCCTAAGGCTCAGGTATCATATGCTCTTCCAGGAAGGAATCCTGTGGAAAGGGAATCGCCTCGCTTTTTAAGCAAAGACGGAGCACCACAAACGCTCTGGCATGCCTGGAATGGTTAAAAGGGGGGGGGACACGACATAAATGCCCCCCACCCATTCAACATTAATCCAGGATCTTATTTTTATGCCACATAGCCCCAGGCTGTCGGCTGACCCAACTGGGGCCCCCACTGGAGGGCCCCACGGAGCCCCAGGGCAATCTAGCCTGACCCATTCACTTTCAGCCAAGGGGCCCCCAGAAAGCCTTGGCGGAGTCAGGAAAGCGGCTAAAACTGCGGACCAACCAAGAACATGGGAGGGGGAGGGCTCAGCAGGTGTCCTGTGTGCCTTTGAACCCTGGGCACAGCCACCCTGGTGCCCCACAAAGGAGCCTGGAGGGGGTCACTGAATGGGAAGCAGCAGCTGCCAATCCAGGGCCCACCTTGCCCCCCCTTTTCTCTTGGGGCCACGCTCGGGGCCCCTGCAGCTTCCCAGCACAGGCAGGATCCATTCCTGGGGAAACATTTTCTGCAGGGCCTCACCAAGGCGGGCACAGGAGTCACTTGCCAGAAGTTGGGATGGTGGGCAGCCGCCCCCCCCTCCTTTCAGAAACTGCCCCAGGAGGAGGGGGGGGGGGAGGCGGAACGTAGAGCCATCCATCCAAAGTCCAGCAATGCAGTCCGGGCTCCTTAGCACCTCAAGCCCGGTGGGGGGAGGGACGCAGTGAAGGCCTGGGTGGCCCGCGGGGGTGGAAGATCCAGCTGGGCCCCTTCAGCCGCCCCCTCCCTAGCTGCCTTCCCCTCCCGCTCTTTCCTCGAAGAGCACGCGCCGTCCAGCCAGGACCGCCCCCCTCGCCCGACTCCATTCCGGCCCCCCCTTGGTCCTCTGAAACCAGCAGGCATTTGGATGCCCCCTTCTCTCCCCTCCTCGTGCCCGGCAGCTCCACCTTTGCGGCGGGGGGGCGGGGTGTGTTGTTGGAGCGAAAGAGGCTCGTTCCGGAGCGAGCGCAACCTTCCAAGCCCACCAAGGAGACCGCGGGGAAAGCAAAACAGCGTCCGGCCCCAAAGCGCCATTCGGGCTCCGCATCCTCTGCGCTCCTGCGTGAGGGAGGCGTCCCTGCAGAGAGCGGCCTGCCAGCCGTTTCCAAACCCGCCGGGCCTCGCTCGCTCCGGGGCCTTTTGGGAAAGGACGGAGGCTTTCCGCAGCGCCCGAGCCCGAGAAAGGCCAGCAGACGCCGCTCCCTTGGCCGGCGGGGGCCGCGGGCAGAGCAGCCGCTGCCGGTCGTGCCCGGGGTCCGGCCTGGGCCGCCTGCTGCTGCTGCTGCCGCCGCTGCTGCTTTGCCAAAGGAAGGCGCCGGCCGGCAGGGCAGCCCCCGGCTTCTCTTCCCGCCTTCCAACTCGCTGAATTAGCGGCAGACCGAAAGCAGCGGGAGCCGTTTGCCTCTTGTTGATGTTTTGCACAAAAAACCCGTTTGCAGCTTGGAAAACAACTTCTGCTGCCCAAGCCAGGCCCGGGTGTGGCGGCGGCTGCAAGCTGACTCCGGGACCCCTCCGCTTCTGCCCAGCGGCCGGTTCGCCCGGCACTGAAATAGAGGCGGGGGGGGTGGGGACGACACGGGGGATTTACAATGGGTCGCTGGTGCGGTGCGCCCTAGCCGGGGCCTCCCAAGTGAAGACACACACACACAGCCTTTGCGGAAGAGAGACGGCGACCCTCGTGCGAGTGAGGGCAGGGTGGTGGGAAGCTCCCCTGGTCCCCTGAGCTGCTGGGCTTGGGAGGCACCGAGCGCAGCGGCCCTCGCTTCCGTCCTACAGGTGGGGTTGTGGCCCCTTGGCACCCCTGGCCGCCTGGGGATGGGGCACCAGTGCTGGGACAGGGCTTGGGGGAGGTGGAGCTGCAGTTCTGGGGAAGATCTGCAAGCTGGGGTGGGAGGGGCTTCTCCTGTGCCCACAATAGCTCCAGCCCCTACTGGTGGCCTTGATCCTGGGCAACTCCTAAATTAGCTGGCTGCCCGTGCTGCCCCCCTGCTGCCCTCGGTCTTCCCAGGCTGCGAGTGCCCCATGGCTGCCAGCAGGAGCTCCTCCTCCCTGGCGCTTCCTGGGGGAATGTGGGCCCCAACCCACAAACACAGTGGAGCCCCCACCCCCCTTTGCAGACGCCTTGGCTTGGCTGACCTGTGTGTGTGTGTGTGTGTGTGTGTGTGTGTGTGTGTGTCACAATCTGGCCCAGCTTTGGCCAGGAGGGAAGGGGTCTCGGTGGGGTGAGTGCTGTCCAGTCTTCTCCCTTGCTGTGCTGGGTCTGCCTCCCCACCTCCTCAGAAGCCGGATTAATGGCCCTGTGCTGGTTCTGTCACATGCAGAGGGAGGGATTCTTCCCAGAATTTACAAGTAGCTCCTTCAGAGGAATAAACAGCCCAGATAAAAATTACCTTGTCACAGCGCAGGTGTGATAGATGCACCAGACACACCATGGCATCATTTGCCTGGCAGAGATTATCTGTACGGGAGCCCTGGCCAGATGGCAGGGGGCAGGGCAGCCCCTACAGACCCCTCTCTGGCCTCCTCCGCTCTGGCTCACCTGCGGGGGGTGGGGGGCTCAAGAAGGAGGGGGCCACAGGACCAGGCTGGGGACTGCATCCAGTGCAGGAGTTCCCAAGCCGAGCAGCTGTTTTTTGGGGGGGAGGGTGCTTGGGGGGGTCCTTTTATTAAACTGCTGACAGTCTGAAACTTTCCTCTTATTCAATGGGGAAAAGTTTGGGTGTACAAACACACACAAACCACACACACCCATGCAGAGGCATGTCAGAGGGGGGTCTTTCCAGAGGTGGGATTCTACTGGTTCTGTGCTCTGAAAAGCAGCAAACAGAGAGCATACACAGAACCGGCTCTATGTCTGCTGCTGTTTTGGCCAGCCCGCCCGCCCGGGCTTTTACCTGACCTTTATTTCCTGCGCAAAATGTAAAATCACCAAACCAGTAGTTACACCGGTCGGATCCCACCCCTGTACTGCAGTTGCACAAAGAATTGTTGGCTGCATTGCCCATTGTTGACAAGCCTAATGTAATTGGTTAATATCTTGTAGCCGAGAGTTCTACATGATAAGCAAGTTTCACGAGTTGCAAATATCTACCTTGCTTTGCTGCGATTCTTGTCTTTATTTACTAACAGATAACAGACAATCAGAATTGGAAGGGACCTTGTAGGTCATCTAGTCCAATCCCCCGCCCAAGCGGGAGACCCTACACCATTTTATTATATTTTTATCACCCTGAGTCGCGCTTGCGGGGCCAGATAAATTTAATACATACATTATTTTTGTACATAATTCTATATTATTCTTGCTGTGAGGATGATGACAGTGACGATGATGGTGAAACCTTTTAAACCTGGAGTTTGTCCGTCATGTGCTGGGCACTGTCCCGCAGCCTTTTGTCCACACTGACCGGCCACAGGGCAAAATCTGAGGATGAGGAGGTTGGGGAGGAACCCTTGGGCCAGTCCTGGCGTCTCTGATGGGTCCTCTGCGTGGGAGGCAGAGACAGAGCCAGGGCCGTCTGACATTTCCCAGAGGCAGCTGCCTTTGGAGGCTGAGATGAGTGGGGAGGAGGAACAGCTGGGGCCTGTTCCAGACGCACGTATGCGCAGAGCTGTTTGGAGAGGGGAATAATGGAGGACAAGGGGTCGACTCAGGAAGCAAAGGACACATGGACCCTGAATACTACCACCCACCCACCCCCGGAATAAATAGAAGGAAAGGGGAACGGCTGTCGTAGGAGACAAGAGTTCGTCTTTCTGGAGAGTTTGCTCCTTGTGGTTCATGCCACAGAACTTATTATTGCAAGGAACCGATGAGGTCTGTACCGCAGTTAACTCCTTGGAGGACCCTTGCCTGGGCTTTTCGGAGGGTGAACGCCCTAAATTCACAAGAGGGAAATCAAGAGGGGCTTTCCCTGACAAGGAGTCGGTTTCTCGCTCCTGCTAAGGCTGGGGCAGAACAGTGGCAGCCCTGGGCTGGTGGCCTTTGGATTAACCTCCCCCCTTTTAATTCTCCCTATTTTATATTTGCTTCACTGTCAGATTTTTTTTTGGGGGGGGGGCGCTAAGTGCCATCTAAATGCCAGAAAGAGAGAGAGAGAACAGACCTTTGGAAGGTGGCAGAAGAAGCACCCTTGTGGCATCAGTGGGGGAGGGGGGGAACTGGGCATCTCCAGCCAAGAAGGTGGCCAAAGGCCTGGTGGGAAGGGCTCCCTGAGCCTTGGCATAGGCTGTGGTGATGGGCAGCCCTAATTTCTGTGCAGCTGGACCAGGCGTTTCCCCAGGGTGGATGCTCTCTGGGATTCTGCATGCCTACACTAGACCAGGGACAGACTGGATGACCTCTGAGATCCCTTTCATTCTGTCTGCTGCCCAGCCCCTGTTCTCCCCCCCCCAACTACCTCTGCCAGCCTCCCCTCCTCTCCTGCGGCTCCCCCTGGTAGACCCCCGTATCTCCCCCAGTGGGCCGTGGGCTGCGCCTCCTGGCCCCTCCTGGCCCCTCCGCCCTGCAGAGCTTTGGCCCATTAATCAGCCTGCGGCCTCATCCAGCCCATATTTCACAAGGGCTGCCAAAGGGAGGCAGGAGGTAAAACCAGATTGAAATGCAGGTCTGTTTGCTGTTTTCTCCAATGAAATGGCTCTGGGTAAACAGCAGACGCTCCCAGTGAAATCCCAGCAGGCTTAAACAATAAACCTGGTTACAACCTCAATCTAGTGAAGATATCAGATCAGAAATTGCTTCAAAAACATGTCAACAGCCGCCCTCCCTCCTCCTCCTCCTACAAAGCCAGCTGGCCGCCCTGGTGCCCTCCTCCTGCCACTCAAGCCACCAGAGACCCCTCTGGCTCAGGGTGCACCCCCACACACGCCTTGCCCCCTCCCCTGGAGGCAAGCGCTCCCTTGGCAGGCAGACCCCAGGGCTGACCCCGGGAATAAGGGGCAGGGGGCTGAGCCGGGGGGGCTCTTGGGCTGCAGAGGGCCCTTGGATTGGCTCCTGCCACGGCTGCAGGCCGGAGGGGCCCTTCCTGGGCTGCAGAGAGCCAAGGACTCCCTGGGCCCCTCCCCGACTGCTCCTCTGAGCCGCTTGGCTGAGGGATGGGGGGCCTCACTCCCTTGGAGGAGCTGCCCCCCCAGCTGTGGCAGCTTCCTTGGCACGGGGGCCATCCTGACTTTGCCCCCCCAAATCTGGGCTCTGCCGCTTGCTCCCATCCCTCCAAGCCATGGGGCAAAGAACACACACCCCCTCACACACACACTTAGGGAGATGGTTAAGATGGCCAGCCCTGGAAGAGCCTGGCCACCGAGGAGGAGGAGGAGGAGGAGGGCAGTGAAGCAGCCTCTTCTGTCCTCACAGCTGCCAGGCATCCTCAGGGCCACCCGGTCCCCCACCTTTGCTGAAAGAACAGGTCCCATTATCCTCAGCCAGCCTGGAGCTGCAGTCCCACCTTCTGGAGACCCAGGCTGAGGAAGGTGCGGGGGAGGGGGAGGTCTGGGAGGGGACTCTGTCCAGGAAGCAGGCCCCTTGGTCTGGGGTGTGTGTGCACAGTGCCCCCTCCCCACATCTGGACACTGGGGCAGCTGCTCTGGTGGCCAAGCTGCTCTGGGATGGGGGGCTGCCAGGAGGGGCCAAGGGTCAGGGGCCGGAGCCTGCCTAGAGCTGACGGTGGGACCAGAGGCAGGGGAGGCTGGCTGGATCCATGGGAGAGTTGGGGAGGGGGCTGCAGGCAAGCAGGCAGCAGAGGAGCAAAGCTGGGCCCTGACGGATCAACCTCCTTGAGGAGCAGCTGCTGCGGCTGCAGGTGGGAGGGGGAGGCAGGTGGGCGGGGGGGGGGGAGAAGCTCTCCCTGGATCCCATGAAATATTCACCTTGTTTTGATGTGCTGCTTCCCCGCTCTATCGATCAGAGGTGAGAGGAGCTGCCAGCAAGAAGAGAGGCCAAGTGGCGGGTTTGTGTGTGTGTCTGTGTGTGTGTGTGTGTGTTGCATCTGCCCCTGCAGGGAGGGGGTTCTGCACAGCCGGGCTACGCTTTGCTTCCCTCTGCCTGGCCTGCCCTGGGGGCGGGAGGGGCAGCTCCACCCCTGTCTTTCAGCCTGCAGCCCAGGGGTGCAGAGGAGCAGGCTCCTGTCAGTCTCTGCCGCTGGGTGCCCAATCGGGGAGCTGTTGGGGGGGGTCCCTGCATCCCGCAGGCCCAGCATGGATCCCATTCTATCAGATTGCCAGTGGGGGGTAAGGTGCTCCATTGCATCAGCCCCCAGCCCAGCTCGGCCACCTTGGACTGCTCTCTGCCGGCTGAAAGCCTCTGCAGAAGCTGTAGGTCTCCTTTGGCAGGGCAGGGCAAGCAAACCCCAGCCTCCCTCGCACTGATGACGTTCCCTAGCTGGGCCGTGTGACGTCTGCAAGAAAACCACCCAGCTCAGAGACTCTCCAGCGAGCAGCAGGACTTCAATTCTTCCTACTTTTGCCGACTGGGGCACCAGCGGAGTCCAAGGGCACCCAGGAAAACCAAGCTAGTCTCTGCAGCCTCCAGGGGCTGAATAAGGGCCTCCCAGCAAGGCAGCACAAGCCAGCCCACCTTGGTCAGGTCAAGTGCATCCCCAGACCCGGCAGCCTGCGATGGGCAAACCTTTCGTGCCAAACGATGGGTTTTGGGGGGAGAAGGTGGCCTGGTGGGTGCAGGCAGCCCCACTTTGCCAAACGGGGCAGCCGATAAGGCCCAGCCAGAGGGGTCCTAGGTGCCCAACGGGAGAGGCATCAGCCCGGAAAGGCCCTTGCCCTGAAGGCCCTGGTTCTTGCAAGGTCCGAGGTGCCCACAGGCATGGCAGCAGGAGGAGCTCTGCCTGCCTTCGCAGGAGCAGCATGGAGGGTGAGGCCACCCTTGTGGCAGGGCAGGCTCTGGAACCCCACCTGCTCCCCTCGCCCTCCACCCTCCGCAGCCCCCTCAGCTACCTCTGGCTTTCCTGGGAGACCCCAACCCCTGAGGGGGGCAGTCAGGGGCCCGTTCTGCAGTTGGCACGGCAGAGAACCAAAGGGGCCTTTCTGCCAAGGGCAAGATGGAAGCCTCACCATCCGTCTGCGGAGGCCACCGGGAGGAGACGGCAGACGGGGGGTGAGCCCTGCGGGAGGCCTCTGTGGTCAACTCCTGAAGGCCCCTCCAGGCAGGAAGGCCAGCAGCTGCCGGGGTCCTGAGACCCCCGTGGGGAGCATCTGCTCCGCAGGGTGGCAGCCTGGGCAGAAAACTCTCCCACCCGCCACCCCGTCCCGGACATCTGCAGGTGCTCCTCCAGCCTCCGATGGGCCAGGCCGGGGAAGGGGACAACACACCGGGGACCACAAGCATCAGGAGGCCGCAGGGGTCCCTTGGCTGCAGGCTGGACATCGGACAATCTGGGTCATCTGGTGACCCCTAAAGGTCTGGCCAGGACACAGGCGAGCAGGCCGGGCTGCAGGCTGGACATGGGCGAGCCAGGCCAAGGATCTGGGCAGCAGCAGCCCAGGGCCAGAGCTGGACCTCGGCCTTGGCCCGGCCCCCAGGCGCTTGGCCCATCTGCCCCTCGCCAAAGGCAGGAGCCCCCCCGTGCCCCCCACTCGGCCGTGTTATTCATCAGCTGGTCCTGGGCCAAATGGCCCCACGAGCTCAGGGCTGCTTTGGAGGAGGAGGAGGCGCCTTCATCAAACATTTAAGCGTAAAAGCAGCCCTGGAAACCACGCCAGGCAAATGGATCCAAACAGCCGGTGGGGGGTGGGGGGATGGCCTGAATCTCTTGCAAATCAGGCCCCCAGGGCCTGAGGCCCCCCAGCCTGCCGGGGTCCGGCTTCTCCAGAGGGGCCACCTGTCCAGGGCAGCCATTAGCCTTCCACAGAAGCCCCCCCAAGAAAGCCTTGGCTCGACCAACCCTGTTTTAAGAGCCGCTTTGCAGGATGTGCTCTGACCCCCGAGACCCTGGCGAGGCTCTTCGGCAACCGCTGGCACGCCAAGGCCCCCCCCACTCTCCGCAGCCATCTTCCTTCTCAATGGGGATGTTTACACACACACACACACACACACTTTCTTCACCAGCCTGTGCAGGGACTGTGCTGAGGGTGGGGCAGCAGTCTCTGCCTCACCGCCACCCCCACCCCTGATCCAGCAGGCCCACGAGGGTGGGGCTCTCTGTCACAAGGGGCGGGTCGGCTGTGTTCCTGGCTGGGCTGGCCCCTCCATCCATGGAAGGCAGCTTCCAGAAGGAAGGGAGGGAGGAAGGAAGGATGGAAGGAGGGAGGGAGGGAGGGAGGAAGGGAGGGAGGAAGGAAGGAAGGAGGAGGGAGGGAGGGAGGGAGGGAGGGAGGAAGGAAGGAAGGAAGGGAGGAAGGGAGAGAGGAAGGGAGAGGAGGAAGGATGGAAGGGAGGGAGGAAGGAAGGATGGAAGGAGGGAGGGGAGGGAGGGAGAGGGAGGAAGGGAGGGAGGGAAGGAAGGAAGGAGGGAGGGAGGGAGGGAGGGGAGGGAGGGAGGGAGGAAGGAAGGAAGGAAGGAAGGGAGGAAGGGAGGGAGGAAGGAAGGATGGAGGAGGAAGGGAGGGAGGAAGGAAGGGATGGAAGGAGGGAGGAAGGAAGGAAGGAAGGGAAGGGAGGGAGGGAGGGAGGGAGGGAGGGGAGGGGGGAGGAAGGGAGGGAGGAAGGAAGGGAGGAAGGAAGGAAGGAAGGATGGATGGAAGAAGGGAGGGAGGAGGAGGAGGAAGAAAGGGAGGATGGAAGGGAGGAAGGAAGGAAGGAAGGGAGGGGGAGGAAGGAAGGAAGCAAGGAAGGAAGAAAGGAGGGAGGGAGGAAGGGAGGAAGGAAGGGAGGGAAGGGAGGAAGGAAGGAAGGAAGGAAGGAGGGAGGAAGGGAGGAAGGAAGGGAGGGAAGGAGGAAGAAAGGGAGGATGGAAGGGAGGGAGGGAGGGAGGGAGGGGCTGCCATCTCTGCCAGAGAGTCACTTTCAGGTTTAATCCTGGGGCTTAAAGGATTCTCTTCACTGGGGGGGAGAGGCCCTGGGTGATCAGAGGAGAACTGCAGCAGGATGACAGGCAGCCGAGGGGGGAAGCAGAGGGGAGGGGGCAGATTCCTCCCCCTTCTAGGAGGGTTCAGAAAGGGGGAGCAGGCAAGCCCCTTCCTGGGGGAGACTCAGCCTGGACATTTGGCCCCAATTTCTGTCGACCTTGCGTGCCTGGGTGTGCGTGGAGGTGGGGGGAGCCTGCTGGGGTTCTGGCCTGTAAAGGGCCCCCAGGGCACAGCTGTGCAGAAGCACCCCAGAGCCCTGCCTTGACCCCTTGGCTTCCAAGCTGACTGTGGCGGGGGAGCCAGGGGCCCCCAGAGAACAGGTACAGCAGGAGCCCCCAAGGCCTCCCCCGATTTGCAGGGCGGTGGCCCCATCTAAGGGGGCAGAACTGCAGCAGGAATGGGACCTCTTGCTGGGGGGAGCCGGAACCAGCTGAGTGCAGACCCTGGGCCAACCTTTGGGCGCTGCCCCCACTGGCACCATGCTCCCCTCAAAGGGAAAGGAGATGGGCTGCTGCTCCCCTGGAATTGGCGTGGTTTGCCCTCCTGCGCATGGCAGCTGCCCCTTTGGGTCAGAAAAGGGAAAGGGGGCCCTGAGGAAAGAGACAGGGGTACGCAGGCAAGCCCTTCCCAACCAAGAGGCGAGGCAGCTGGTGGGCCAGGCCTAATGGCCCATCCCATGTGTGCCAGGGCTCCTGGGATGCTGGCAAGGAGGGCACCGGGGGCACAGGCCCTCCCAGCTGCACCCCAAAGACCCTTCCCTACAGGGGCCCCAAAGCCCAAGAATCTCTCTGCTCCTATGGCCCAGGGTCTGGCTGGGAAGTGGCCTGAGCTCGGCTGGCTTGGTCTGGTCTGGGGGTCATGTGTGGAGCCTAGAATGGGCCGAGCTACTTAGCAGGAGGAGGGAGGGGCCGCTGGCCACCCCCTGCCAGCCCTCTGAAGCTCCCCACCTGATCCAAAGGGCCGGCCAGTCCCTCAAGGACACCACAGGCAGGCAGGCAGGCACTTTTCTGACCACCTGGGAGGGGGAGGATGAGGAGTCCTGACCACACACACACACACACACACACACGCGGCCCCCAAGCTCGGCCAAGCAGGGCTGCCATGCCAACCCCAACGCCATCCTGGCCTCTTCTTGGCCCAAAGGGCAACTAAGAGCTGTGCTGCTCCACCCAGGGGTGATGGGTCAGGACCACCAATGCAGGGCTCCCTCCCAGCAGCACCCCACAGGGCCAGGGGAGGCGGCCACTTCCTTCTGAGGAGCCCAGACCCGGAGCTTTGCCTGGAGCCAAGGAGGGGCTTCTCCTCGGGACAGCCTCGCGGCCTCCCACAGCCCCCCCCCCTCCGCCGACTGCAATTCTTCCTAAAACAAGGCTTCTGTTTTCTATAATGAGCCTCGCACAGCAAAATATTATGCTGGCTCTTTGCATACATGGGCTTCCTCCCCTCATCTTTATTCAAAGATAGATTCTACACCGAAATTACGCTAAACCAAGCTAAATCTCAAAAATAATAATAACACAACCATTGCTATGTCCTGATGACATTAAACACTCCCCAAATTAACACATAAATCCCAGTTTGCTGGCTGTGGCATCTAATGGCATCGGCTCTTGCTGGGGAAAACTTCAAATCACTGTTGAGAAAGCCGTTGCTTGAAGTGCTTGGCGTGGCAGCCTTTCTCTGCGAAGAACTAAGGAGACAAACTCCCCTCCGCCCCCAGGGCTGGATCAGCCACCAGGACCGAGAGCCCGGCTGGGCAGCCAGGGAATACCTGCCCCCCCCAATTCCCCCTGGCTGTTTGTGGGCAGTTGGAGGGTTGACAGTTCTTGTTACTCCAAGATGCCCAGGAACCCAGTTGAAGGTGGGCCCTGAACTCAGGTAAATCTCATGCCACCCCCCAGAAGCCTCCCCTGGGCCCCATGGAGCTTCCCTCCGTGGCCGCTTCAGCCTCTCAGGCCGGAAAGACCCTTCCTCTTTCCTCCTGTGGCTGCGCCGTCCCTCTGGGTTGCCTTGGTCTGCCTGGAGGCTGCCCATGGGCTAACCTGCCTTTGCCCCCTGCCCTCGCTGCCTCTCGGCTGCGTGAGTGGAGGGAAGAGGTGGGCTGTGTCCATTGACAGCCAGCAAAAGGCCACCGCTGTGGTGCCTGCCCAGGACAGACTGCCCATCACGGCTGCCTTTGGATGCCCACCTCCTTGCCGGCCAGGCTCAGCCCAGAGGACGGGAAGGGCAGAGGCTCAGCCCTCCAACCTCTGAGCTGGGACCTGGGAGGGAGAAGGCCCCATTCAGGAATGTCCCATGGCAGCCAGGACCTGTGTGGGAAGCGAAAGCCCCTCCCCAGTGGAAGCCTGAGGCCAGCTGGTCAAGGCAGACCGAAGTGGGCCAAGAACCCCTCCCAGGTTTCGTCAGGAATGCTCAGGAGGCCGGACTGAGTTGCAGGAGGCCCAAAGGAAGACAGGGGCCCCTGCCCTGCCTGAGCCCGTCCCTGCGCCAGACAGGGGAGGGCTGGTGGTTTGATCCATTTATAAGCTCTTCATGGCCGGATGAGCAATAGTCACCTGTTGAAGATGGTTGAGAACAATGATAGAGACAGAAAAACTAGCTAAGACGTCACCCTGGGGAAACCGTCCCCAAATTGCACCAGCCACACCACCTCCGTTTATTGCAGTCACTACACAAAGCGGGGCCAGTGGACTTTGGGGGTTGGGAAGGCAGAGGGGAGGCCCTCCCTGCAGGGGGGGGCGCTCTGCAATGGAATCACTGTGGCGATGGCCCTTCATTGGGGAAAGGTTGGGAGGGGACAGCTAATGGAGCGGTCAGTCATCACCCCGCTTCCCAACACTTAAGAACAACCCCAGTCAGAAATGACATCACTCCCACCGTGGAAGTCAATGGTGCTATCATGGCTGTCCCAACGCCCCTCCTGCACACCTGCAATACGGCATCCAGTTTTGGTCACCACTTCACAGAAAGAAACGTCGAGGCTTTGGAAAAAGTGCAGAGAAGAGCAGCTAAGAGGATCAAAGGCCTGGAGACTATGAAGAACGGCTGCAGGATTTGGGTTTGGCCAGTCTAGAGAAAAGAAGGACGGGGGGGACAGGAGAGCAGCCTCCCAGTGGTTGAGGGGCCTCCACAAGAAAGGGGACGGGTCGACTTATTTTCCAAAGCCCCTGAGGGCAGGACAAGAAGCCAAGGATGGAAAGTAAGCAAGGAGAGAAGCAACCTGGAATTGAGGAGGAATTCCTGACAGTGAGAACTATTGATGCCCAAGCAGGAGACCCTCTGCCGTTAAAGACCTCCAGGGATGGAGCACACCCACAACGTCTGGGGGCAAGCTGCTTCATTGTCCTCCCTGTCAGGAAGTTTCTGCTTAATTCCAGGTTGCTTCTCTCCAGGGGTGGGACTCTCCCAGGGCGCACCTATTCGCTAGAACCGGCTGTTAACCTTCTAAGCAGTTCGGAGAACCGGTTGTCAGAAGAAATTCCTGGGCTAATCCTGCAAGGAAGGCAGGAAGGAAACATTCTGGGGTTGCTTACAGAAACTGCCTCTCCGTTAACCCTTATTACATTCTTGGCAGGACAGACTTCCTGTCTCAGGAACCTCTCTGGAGTTTTTTCCCCCTCCTTTGCTGGTACTTTGCTTGTGTGGAGTGACCATTCAAAGTTACAATGGCACTGGAAAAAAGTGACTTATGACCGTTTTTCATACTTACGACTGTTGCAGAATCCCCACAGTCATGAGAGGCCAGGCAAGGAGATGCGTGCCTCAGTGTGAGTGATATTGAGTTGGCCACGACCAGCCAATAACATGACCACCAAGCCATGCCCACCACCTAAGCCACATCCACAGAACTGGTTGTTAAAAAATTTGAATCCCACCCCTGCTTCTCTTGTTGATTAGTTTCCATCCATTGCCCCTTGTCCTGCCCTCAGGGGCTTTGGAGAATAGATGATATTGGAAGATTGCTATCATGTCACCCCTTGTCCTTCTTTTCATCAAACTAGACCTACCCAGTTCCTGCAATCCTTCTTCATATGTTTTAATTTCCATGCCTTCAATCATCTTAGTTTCTCTTCCTTGCACTTTTTTCTGGCATCTTTTTTGCAATCAACAGAGGCCCACAGGAAGAACTGCAGAAGTGACCCAGAGACTGGCAGGCACAGCTGTGGCTGCAAAGGAGAAGCCCCCTCCCCCCCAGCCCCAGGGATGTCCATCCGTGCAAACCAAAGGCCTGAGGCCCAGGCTGTACGGATCAGCCCTGTTGGAGTGGCAGCAAGCAGGGGGAGAGGAGGAGGCATCCTGCGTGAGACACGCCTTCCGGCACACAGCCTCCAGCCCCCCCCCCCTGCTCTGGGCCCAGGGAGCCTGGTCTCTCGGGAAGCCGGCAGTGCTGCACCGAAAACAAGGGCAGAGGCTCTGTGGGTGGCCGGCCCTGGGGCCTGGTGGGGAAGGAGAGCCTCTCCTGGCAGGGGGGCAGCAAGAGATTGTGGGGGCCCTGCTCTCTGCCCCCCTTTGCACAGGGCTTGGGTCGGGAACCAGCCTCGCGGCCCACTTTCTCTCCTTCCAAGGGGAGGTTTATTTAGCCTGGGCTTGAAATCTCTGAGCTTTGCCTGGATAGGAAGAGCCTTCAGGTACCCGTGTGACTCTTCTAGGCCCCCTAACCTTCTCTCCCTCCAGGGGGAGCCTCTTCCCTGCACCCCGGGTGGGGTGGGGGGCTGGCCCATCTCCTGGCCCCACCAGGCCTCTTTCCTCTTCCCCTCCAGCCAATCTGGTTCTCACTGGGCCGCCTCCGCTTCCAGGCCCTTCTCCTCGGCTGCAGAGGCCAGGCTGTGCGCCCGGTTCGGAGCGTCATTTGCAGCAGCTCCAGCCGGTCGGTCCGGCGCCTTTCCCGCCCTCCCCGCTAACCTCTTTGCACCCGGCCGTCCAGCCACCCCACTCCATCCATCCAGCCTGGGATCGGCTCTTTCGGCTTCTCTCAGGGGCCGTTCCCCGCCTCCCAAGGCCCCGGGGCTGCTCCGAGGAGGGGCGCCGAGCGATGGTGCCCGGGGTTCTCGAGCGCCCCTTCCCCCACCCCAGCCCCAGGGAGAGGCCGGCGGTCCAGCCCAGCTCCGCCTCTGAGCACAGGAGCCGCGCTACCGCCGACCCCAGCCCGGGAAAGGAGCTCACGACCAGCCCGGCGGACTAAAGGGCTCCCGGGACACACGGGGGGCGCCTCCCGTCCGTTGTCCGCTTGCCACCAGGCAGCAGAGCAGCGGCTTCCGCAGCCGCCAGCCCCGCTTTCGGCCGCGTTCCCGCGGAGGGAGGCCCAAGTCCGGGGCCGAGCTGGACAGCCCTGGCGGCTTCCGACGCTAAGAAGCGTCCCTGCGCCCGCCTCGGCCAGGCCGCCCAGGAAAACAGCCCCGCGGAGAAGGCCGGGCAGGCGGCGAAGAGGCTCTGCTCGGGTCCGGCGGGAGCAGAGCAACTTTGACCTTGAACCACCTTCCCTCTCCGGGAGCGCCGCCGCCGCCGCCGCCGCTTCCCCGCCCGCCTCTCACCGCGGCGAGATCGCTCGGAAGCGGCGCCCCCCAAGCGGCGCCTCCGCCCAGCCGCCCCTCGCTGACGCCGCGGACAGAAGGGGCGCCTGGCGGCTGCCCCGGGCAGTCAGTCTGGGCTAAGGGGACGAGCGACTCGGGCCTCCGAACCTTGCTTGGATCCGGGTGCAAGTGGGCACCCAATAAATAGCGGTGCTTGCACGGGGGCGCGATTGCAACCCAGTTCAAAGGGGGCCAAACCCGAGATAAAAGCCACATGTCCAAAAGTAACGCACAGCAGGCCGGGAGGGGGTGTGTCGCGGCGCCCATCGCTCCCTGTTTACAAAACGCCCCCAGGCGGAGCCCCTTTTGACGGAGCTGAATCGGCTGTGAGTTTGAGGGGGAGGGGAAAGGTTCCTCGAACAGGACCCCCTCTGCCCACCCCCGCTGGGCCAAAGGGGCCGTGGAATCCTCCTCAGAGGCCCCGCCCTCTAGGCGCTGCTCAGGGGGAGGCCAGCCTAGGCCAGGAGGGGTCCCTTCCTTCTCTCCCCACCCCCACCGTGGCCTTCAAACATAACTGGTCCTCCCATCGGTGTGATACCCCCACCCGCTCCTCCTTTGGAAGACGATCTTCAGCTGGTTCCAAAGTCCCTGAACCCCCAGAGCCTGTATGCCCTTTGGCAATTCCCCCCTTTGCCGATGCTCTTTGCCCTCCCGGCCATTTGAACCAAGAGCGGAATTAGCCTGAACTAAGCATGAATCTGTGGGGGGGGGTCGCTCTTGCCCTGCTGTGTCCAGCACAAGAGCCTCCACTCTCCAGCAGGGCTGCTGTCCACCCCCTGCCTGCCTGCCTTTCCCACCCTCCCTTCCCACTGAGGCTCCCACTTTACAGCTGGGACAAGCGCCCCTCCCGCTGCTCCACAGGAGAACCCCAGGATCTGGCCTCCCCCCAAGCCTCCCCCAGCCTTTAAGGCCCTTTCCTTCGGCCCGGCCCACCTGGCGCTGGGGCTTCTTTGGGGGTGGGGGTGTAGAGCAGAGGGGATCTTGCGGAAGCCAGATCCAGGGGGGGGGGGACACAGCCCAGGCTCCTCTCCTGATTGTTTTTCTCAATCCTTCCCTCTTATATTCTGCTTTTGCCTCCTAATCTAAATATTTATTCCCTCACCCTTTCCCACAAAGCTCCAGGCGGCCTGTGATTTATTGTGGCTTTGTCTGCAGGGAGGCCTTCAGCTCCAGGGTTTTCTTCTCCCGCAGTTCCCCCCAAATGTTGGACTCCTCTGCCCCACCTCTCACGCCTCACCCACCGTAGCAGGCACAGGGGGGCAGGAATTCGGGTGGGGGAGGGGGAGGCAGCCCCCCAGGAAGCCCCAACCCAGCCCTTTCCCTGAGCAGCTGGGATGTGGGGCTGGGGGCTGGCACCCAGGAGGGAGGCCTCCAGCCTAGCAGCCCCTGGATCCACCTCGGGGCTTTTGTCCAGGGTTTTTTAAAACCACGAAATCGCTGGGCGATAGGGGCCCCCAGGACACCAAGCTGCCCTGCAGGGCACCCTCTCCTTGTCAGGGGCCTCAAACTCGGGCGCCCCCCATTAGGCAGCTACGGCCCCTCTGGATCTTTTGGGCCAAACCATCCCAGGCTTCTGGGCGGGGGCGGGGGGGGCTGGCTTTCAGCCTCCCATCAGCCGCACCCTTTTCCCACCCCCGGTTCTGGGACATCCGTCCAGGGACCGGGCCAGCCTGGGTCAGTCACTGGGGTGCGATGGAAGCCGTGAGCAGCTTTGTTTCTATGACTATTATTAGTACTGTTCTCATCGCTCAAGTTCTCCAAGGCTGCTGGGACCGGCAGGGCAGCCCCAAGACTTTCCGAAGAGCCTCGCTCGCCGCCCTCCTGCCCACGCCCTGGGGGCCATTCCCTGAGGGGAGACGGGGTGCCCGGAAACTTCGCCCTACCTGCCTTCCCTCCTCGCCTTCGCTTCTCTTCAGCCCTTCCGGCTGCTGCTGCTGCTGCTTCGGCCGGCCGAAGCTCTGAGCGCCTGAAGAGAGGAGACCTGCCGGGCGGCTGCTCCCGAGACCCCCGGCCGGTTGTGGCGACGAGAAAAGCCGAAGCGATCTGAGCTGAACCCCCGCCCTCCACGGCCCCCGGAGATGCCTTTCGGTCCCCCCACGGCCGCAGCCCGAACGCCCCGCGCGATTCTCCGTCCGCCCCGCCGCCTTTTCTTCAGACGCACAAAGAGTCGCGGCGCTCGCGCACATCCACGCCGGCCCCGTTTCACCCCCTCCTCAAAGCCCAGGAGAGTCAAAGAGCCCCGGAAACCCCTCGCCCGCCCGCCCGCCCGCCCCCGCCCCTCCGCCCGCCCCGCCGGCCCCTCCGCTAGCCCTCCAGGCCCGCGCCTGGCCTCCGAGAAGGACCCCCCCGGGACCCGGTCTGGGGCTGCCCTCCCGATGAACAGCGGCTCGAGCGGCTGCCGAGATCGCGGGCGGGCGTCGCCCTCGGTCCACTCCCGCCGGAGAAGCTGGGTCCGAAGCCCTTTGGGGCGATGCGCAGCGCCGGATCCCCCGGGCCCCCAGCAGCTCCCCAGCTCAGGGCCCCGGGAGCAGGCAACGGGCCGAGCAGGAGGAAGCGCGCGGGAGGAGGACTCGCCGCCGCCGCCGCCGCCGCCCCCGCGCCCCGCAGCACCAGCGCAAGTCGCGCCGCGGCAGGGAAGCGCCGGCCGGCAGTTCTAATTCCGCGCTCCGGACTCTCAAGGCTGGACCGGCCTCCCCCTCCCTCCGGGAGCGACTGCAGTTCCGCTCCAGCCCCCGTGCAGGAGGCGCCGCTCCGCCCGACCCCCGGGAATTGCCTCACGTGCCCCGCCGCTTTCCGTGGGGCGGCAGGACGGAGGCCGGGGCCTTCCTCCCGCCGCCGCCGGAGCCGAGGCTCAGGGCCCTGGAAGACGCGGGCGCTCCGGCACCGCCAGGAAAACAGGCCGCGGCGCCCGCCAGCCCCCTCGCCAGGCCCGGAAAGTTTCCCGGGCCGGTCTCGCCCGCCGCCCCCGCGCCGGCAGCCCCTCGCGAAGTTTGCCAGCCGCGGCCAGCCGGCGCCCCCCGCCCGGCGCGGCTCGGCGGACTCACCTTCGCGCAGCATCCTGGAGCGCAGCGGCGCCGCGGCCGGTCCCGGCGCAGTGCTCAGAGCAGGGGCGGCGGCGGCGGCGGCGGGGCTGCTGCTAATCCGGCCGCGGGTCGGCGGCGCTCCGGGCAGCGGCATTTCGCAGCGGCTTCCCGGCTCCACTTCGCTCAGCGCCTGGCTGCTGGCTGCCGGCTTCGCTCGGCGGCGCTTTTGGGGGAATCCGCCCCCTCGGGCGGCTGGCGCTGCCTCCCGGCTGCCCCCTCGGCGAAGGGCGTCTTCCCGCGCCCCGGCCCTCGGCTCGCCTCTCCCCGCAGCAGCAGCGGCGGCGGCGGCGGCGGCTGGGCAGGGCTGGGCTGGGCAGGGCTGGGCTGAGCTCGGCCTCCCCTCCCTCGCAACAGCAGCGCGCCGCCTCCGCCGCTTCGCCTCCGCCTCCTCGCCCGCCTCCCCTGCTGCCCATCGAAAATTTATGAAAGTCTTTCGGAGCGAGCCGCGCGGCGCCCCTCCCTCCCCGGAGCTCCCGCGGGCCGAGCCCGGCGCAAGAGCGGCCTTGGCGGAGTGCCGCTCCGGACGCGGCGCTGGCGGCCAGGGGTCGGCGGCGGCGGCGGCGGAGGTTGACCCGGCTGCCTGCCAGGGAGCGCCGTCCGTGGGAAGGCGGGAGGGGACGAGGGGGTCCCCGCCTTTCCCTTGGAGAATATTGGGGTGGGTGCGGGACGAGAACGGCGAGGCGAAAGCTTTGATTGACAGCCCCGGTCGGCATGGCAACGCGGCGGCGAGACCCTCTCCCTTCTTATTGCTATGGAAACCAACCTGAGCCGTCGGACCGCTCCCTCCGCCACACCTTTCGCCGCTGCCGTCACGCGGCCGCCTCGCGCGCTGCCATTGGGTGGGGGGAGGTCAGGGGCAGGAGGGGCGCCCAGAGACCCCCGAGCGCTGGCTGTCCCCTCTCTCATTCTGACCTCCGCTATGGAGACCCCAGGTCCACCTTGCCGCCCGGGGCTGTTGGAAGTGACCCGGTGCCTCTTGGTGATGGGTGTACGGGTGCCCTGACAGTCCGTGAGCTTTAAGCCCAGCACACACCTGCCAAGGACGGGGTCCCAATGGGATGTGGGATCCTTGCTCCAGTTGATCAAAGTGGCTTAGTTCTGGCCTGGGGCCTTGGCTTTCTCCCCCCACTCCCTGCAACTTCTGGCCTGGGGGCTCCATCTCCAGTGTCTGAAGTTCCACAGGCCACCTGGTGCAGCAGGACCATCTCAGGAGGGTCTAGGCAACGCCTGCTTCTCCTCTAGCCTCCATCCGGGCTGCACAACCAACCTGGGCTGCTCTCTGCAGCAGAGGGCAGTGGGGGGGGGGTTGTAAGCACCAGTCTCCTCCCTTTCCCACCTGCAGCCCCTCCCCACTTTTTCCAGCCTTTGCTCCCCTCATCTCCAGCCTTGCACTGTTCAGGCTGGGAAGTGGGGGGCTGGCTTGGGAAGAGAATTCAAGGGGAAGGAACGCAAGGCGTTATAACCAAGGCCTCCCTCCCAAACCCTTCCTGCTTGGGGACTTCCTCCCCCCGCTGCCGGTCACCCCCACTCCCCCAGCTTGGGCTGGGCCTGTCAAGGACACTGCACCTGGGGGCCCTGGAAGGAGGGAGTCAACCAGGGACACTCCCCCACCCTCCATCTGAATGGGAAAAAGCTGGAAGGGGACCTTCGTGGCTGCATTCACAGGACCCCGCCCAGCTCCCCCCGCCCCGGAGGCTGCTTTGGGGGCTTGGCTGGCTCCCTTTCTCCCCTCCAGGCTGAGAGGTCCAGAGACCCCCTACAAGGTGTTGAGGTTCCCTGGGCACCCAACTCGGATCCCTTCAGGAACCGAGAAAGGTGAGAATGCAGCCAGGATTCACCCAAGAGCTCCTTGCCCCTTGGGGTGCCGGTGGGGGAGGCACAGGGGTTTCGTCCTGCAGCTGCTTTGGGGGGCAGGGAGGGCAGCGCTGAGCAGGCCTTGGAAGCCCAGAATCCCCTCTCAACAGGGCCAGGCGGCCCCTTGGCCAGCTGGATGCTGTGGCCTGCGTGGGCTGGGCCACGACACCTGCCACGTAGAGGGCACCAGCACTTAGCAGCACCAGGGAGCCCTTTCGAAGGGCATTTTCTCCCCAAAGCCCCCCCCCCCTCCTGCTTTGGCCTCCCCTCCGGGGTTGAAGCTTCCCGCCAGGAAGCAGCGGAAAGACCGCGGACTCCCTGGTCCAAGCCTGGCTGTGCATCCACAGGCTGAGGCCACCTAAAGGGGGCAGCCCCAGGGCAGGAACCATTTCGGAGGTTTTTTCCCATGCGGGGGGACGCACAGACTGTGTACCTCCACTTTCTTGCTGTGACCCACTGGGGCCTGGCAGAGGGTCTGGATGGGACAGGCCGCAACTGACCAGAGACTGGAATGGCCGGACCGGTCCTGGGGAGGGCTGTGACCTTGACCCTTGGGACTTCCTTGCTGCACTTTGCTGGCGGCTGTTTCATCTCCCTCTGGGTAAGGGGGAGGCCGGCTTCCCCGAGCGCCGTCCAGACCCCCGTCTTTCCTCAAGGGGTTTGGGGGTGCCTCCTCCCTCCCCTTGCCTTTTCTACCCCAAAGCTTCTGCCCAACGGGAGGGCCCCGTCTTCCCTGGGGGCCCAGCGCCAAAAGTTTAGCCAAGGAAATCAGAGGGCCACCCCAGACCGTGTCTGGGGGCCCCAGGGACCTGGCCGTCCTTGGCCTGCTGCCCCCTTTCCCCCTGGCCAAGGCAGAAGGACGGCCTTTGGAGAGGGACGCGGCTGGCTGGCTGCCCCCTCCCTCCCCCCACAGCTTCTGTGGGTACATGACGAAGGAGCCCTTCTGTTGTGCGTTGAGGTTGGGGCCAACAGATTGCAACTTGCAGAGCACAGACTGTGTTGTTTTTGTGTTGTTCTCCTTGGAGGAAGGGGGCTGTTCTGGCCCTCCCCCCACTGACCAAGGCCACCCAGGGAGGCCAGGCCAGAGCTGCTCTTTCTGTGGGGGAGGCAGGCATGGGTGGGGCGCACTCAGCAGACCTGGCGGTTCAGTGAGCCCAGCCAATGCTGGATTCTTCACCCAGGAGACCCTCCCCTCTTGCGGTGGAGACCCCCGTGCCACCGGGCCTGCTGGGGAAGGGGTCCTTTGGCCCCAGACTAAGCCATGGGCTTCATGGGCCTGCAGGAAGCCCCGGGTTCAACCCCTGCCATGTCGGTGGTCTTGGCTGGGGGGGAATCAGGCAGCCTGGGGGGTTCCTTGGCCAGGGTCAAATAAGGTACCCACATGGCTCCCCTCTCTCACCCTCCCCCAGACTCCTCCAGGAGGGGGAGGACAGCCGTGGTGAGTGGGAGCGGCAAGCGGAGCCAAACCCACGGACTGGCCGGCCCCCAGAGAGGTGTTGTGAATTACTCAAGTGCTGAGTAAGAGGAGCAGGGAGGGGGCTGAGCAGCGACTATCACTCAGCCAGGGAGGGGGAGCGGGGTCTGGTTAGCCTGTGACTGGAGGCAGGCCCACAGGGAGGGGGTCTTAGGAGGTGCAGGGAGCATGGCCTGAAGCCCCCAAGGGGGCAGGGGGCACAAAGAGGCTGCTCTCTGGCAGGCAGGCCCAGAGTGGGGGGGGACCACTGGGCAGCCCTATTTCAGGGAGGCCAAGAGGGGAGATGTATGGAGGCTGCCCCCTTTGGGTGGGGGTGGGGGTGCGGTAGGCAGGTGAATCGTCCAAAGGAGAGAAAAGCATAACAAGGAAGAGAAAGAGAGAGAGAGAGGAAGGGACGGAAAGATCACCCTTCTGCAGTCCAAGTTCCACCTGGATAAACAGGTGAGGCAGCAGCAGGTAAATCCCCTGAACTACAGGCTGGCTCTGAGGAGACTGCGGGGGAAACTGGGGTGGAGGGATGGGCCTTGTATCCCCTCTCCCACCCCCCACCCCTGCATGAAGGGGAGAAGCAGCCATCAGCTGTGGGGGCTCTGCTTATTCCTGGGGCTCCTACAGAAATCCTGGGTGCCCTTTGCTCTTCCCGGCCCCAATTCTGTGCGCCTCTCTGTCTCCAGAGGCTCAGGAGCAAATGCTTTCTCCGGCTGGGAGGACCCCTCCTCCTCCTCCTCCTCCCCCTGCGGACGTGCCAGGCTTGCCACGCTGTATTGGCAATTCGATTCCCCCTGGCAGCCCTTGGGGGTGCCCTGGCTCCCAGTCTCCTATTGGCAGGGGGGAGCAGGTGGCTCTAGTGTAGCCAAGCAGGGGGGCTGGGAAAGGCAGCCAAGGTCAGGGGTGTCCTCAAGCCCTCCAGCGGCATCTAAAGGGCCTTTGGCCTGACACTCCAGGAAACACCCGGGAATTCTGGGCTTTTGCGGAGCCTGCCTGATTTGCAATCTCCCAGCTTCACCCCAGGTGAGATTTCTGAGCCCTCAGGATGTGAAATGCAGTGCCAGCGAATGTGCCTCACCTCCCCAGCACAAAAAGTCAGACACCCTCCCCCAAAAAAATATTGCTAACTTTATATGCCATCCAGGTGCCCAGCTGCCAACTGCATGGCGCAGGGCCCGATTAACGGAGGGACCCCTGTGTCCCATGGAGTCTGCCTGCGGATTGAAGCTGAGAGGGCCGATCCCCTTAAACAGCTGGACGCGCCCCTGTCCTGTCACTGCCCTCTGGAGCGAGGCTCCCCTAGGACTCCAGACACCGCTCCCATCCAGTGGCCCTCTGGAGGGCCCGGACGGCCTGGCTCTCCTCCCAGGTTTTGGGGCAGCGGGGCTGACACCTTTGTAAAGGCTGCGTTGGTGCATGTCGTTCGATACGACTGTCTTTTCCAGAAGACTCTGGGGCAGTTACAAAACCCATAAAAAAGTAAGCAATTAAATCCACCAGGATAGCCAGTAAGGCACAGACTGTATATTTAGCGGGGAAAACCAGTACAACAGGGGCTCAACCAATGAAGCCCCCCAGCCCCATTTTAACCCCCAGCCCCGGAACACAGCCAGGTCTTCAAGGCTTCCCAAAATCCCAAGCAATTGGACGCTGCCGGAATCTGGGGTGGGGTGGGGAGGGATGCTGTTTTGGCTGGATTTACCATTTTGTTCTCTATTTTTTTAAAATTTGTTCCCTTCTTGAGCTTGTTTTTCATTTCTTCCCGAACACATATTGTATTTTAGTCCGTAATGAGCTGCCCAGAGTTGGCCTGGAATTGGGAAGCACCCAAATCAAATCAGTTACATAAAACGTAACCAATCCAAGAGCAAAATAACCCCCCCAACCCCCAGGCGTCGTCTCCAGAGGAGGCCCAGCCCGGCTGCCTTTGGGCAGAGCTCTGCCGGGACCCCCAGGAGAGGTTTCTCCGCTCCCCAGCCAAGACCCAGCTAGGTTCACACCTGCTCAGGTGCTGGAGAGGAGCGAAGGAGCCAGGCCGTTTCCTAGCCAGACCTCAGGGACCCTGGGGGGGGCTTGGACTAGAGGACCTCGAAGGCCCCTTCCAGCCTATGATTCCAGAAGTTCCGATGTCCAGAACTGCAGGCGGCGGGGGGGTCTGCTTCTCGGGAAAGAGGGTCTCGCACGGGGGGATCCACGGGTGTGTGTGAAGGGGGCTGGCGCGCAGATCCCCTCCAGCCTTTGGGATCCCCAGCGAAGGGGCGCTTCTCCGCGGAATGAGCCGGCCCAGAAGACCCCTCTGCCCGCCGCCAGGATTGGCCCAGCCTCGCCCCTCAAGGAGACCCCCCGCCCCCCGTGGGCAGCCCCCGGGGCGAGGCCGGCTGGCCGCGGGGTCGCCAGGCTCCCCTCCCCAAAGCCGGTCGCCGGGGCGAGGGAGGAAGCGCAGCCAAAGCCCCGGGGAAGGGGGGCCGCCCGCCCAACTTCACCCTCCGTGGACGGCCCGGGGGTGGGGATGATGGGAGCTGTAGTCCCCCAGCCGCGGCGGGGGCGCTCGGGGGGGCGGCGACCCTCGACCCTTCCCCACCGGCGGCCGCGAGGGCGCTCTGCGCGCGCTCAGGAGCCCTCGGCCTCCGCTCCATCGGCGGCTCGGCGCTCCTCCGGCCGGCCTGGCTTCCCGCTCGCTGGATGGGCGCTCGGCTGGCGCTGCCTCGGCGGCTCCACGTGGGCGCGGCAGCAGCAGCCATGGCGGCGGCGGCGGCGGCGGCGGAGCAGGAGGCGGGCGGCGGGGGCGGCGGCCCCCGGCCCTGGCGGCAGGTGAGCGGGCGGGGGCTCCGCGGCCGGAAGGGGAGCAGGGGCGCCCAGGGTGGCTGGGCCGGGGGCGGGCTGGGGGGCCTCCGCCTCTCTTCCCCGGGTGGTCGGAGGTTTTGGGGCGGTGGTCGCGGGCGAGGCCGCGGGGGCTCCCTTTGGCAGAGAGAGACGCCACGGGCTTTATCCCCCGCCCCCAAAAAGGAAGCCCAAGTATAACAGGGTTGGAAGGGACCTTGGAGGTCGTCTAGTCCAGCCTCCTGCTCGAGTAGGAAGACCCTATTCAAGGGCGTCCAATCCGGGAACTTTGAGGCCCCTGGACTTCAACTCCCAGGATTCCACAGTTAACAGATAACAGATAATCAGGGTTGGAAGGGACCTTGGAGGTCATCTAGTCCACCACCACCACCACCCCGCCCAAGCGGGAAACTCTACACCATTTCTGACAGATGGCCGTCCAATCTCTTCTTGAAATCCTCCAGGGATGAAGCTCCCACAACTTCTGAATAACAGAATAACAGATTAACAGAGGTTGGAAGGGACCTTGGAGGTCATCTAGTCCAACCCCCCCCACCCAAGCGGGAGACCCTACCCCATTTTTGACCGATGGCCGTCCAATCTCTTCTTGAAAGCCTCCAGTGATGAAGCTCCCAGAATTTCTGAAGGCAACTTCTGTTCCATTGGTCACCCAGATTCCTAGCCTGTATTCTTCCTCCTCTTCTTATTCAGACATCCAGGCCCCAAACCAGCCTTGTTTGTAAACCACCCTGAGTCACTGAGAGGAGGGGGGAGCGCATACATCCTAATTAATTCCTGCAAGAGCATCAGAACCCTATGGGTGGCTTCCCTATGGGTGGTTTCGGTTGTGTTTCACCGTGATTCATGGCCTGGGTTGTTTGTTGGGTGCCCTCAGTCCTCCTGCTCCTCGGCCGAGATCTCTCTGACAGGGTTGGGCCTGCTGGCAGGAGCAGCTAAGCCCCCCACCCCATGAAGGCGGCACCCCTTATTCTTATGATTAAATTCTAAATAATTAGGATGGACAATTCCCCACCCACCTTCCGCCTGCCATCACCTGATGGAATCCAGTTTCTCTACACAGGGAGTCCTCGACTTACGACCACAACTGAGTTCAACATTTCCATTGCAAAGCCAGACAGCGGTGAAGTGACTTTTGCCCCGTGTGACAGCCATTCTTGCCACAGTTGCTATGTGAATCCCTGCAGTTGTTCAATGAGTAACGTGGTTGTTAAGTGAATCTGGCTTCCCCGTTGACTTTGCTTGTCAGAAGGCCGCAAAAGGGGATTGCATTTACCCCAGGACACTGCAGCCGTCATAAATGTGAGTCAGTTGCCATTCCTCTGAAGTTTGATGGTGTGACCAGGGGGTCGTAAGGGTGAATAATGGCCATAAGAAGTCACTTTTTTCAGTGCCGTTGTAACTTTGAACTGTTGTGAGACCTGTACAAGCAGCCCTTGACTTACGACTGATCGCTTAGCGACTGAAGTTACAGTGGACTCCAGAGTTTGGGGACTTCAGGTCAGGTGACCACATTCTGGGCCCTTTGCAGCTGTGGCCGGTTGCAGACCCCAGTCCACCCCCTTCTTTTGCTGGTTTCAGTGGCTTCACTTAATGGCAGGGAAGGTTGGTTAACAACCAGAGGGCTTTGCTAATAACTCCTGCAAAAATGTCGTAACATTTGATTGGCTGCTCGATGCTTAATGACCAGCACATAATTCCTGACTCAAATTGCAGGTAATCCTCGACTTACAACAGTTCATTTAGTGGCCGTTCAAAGTGACACCGGCACTGAAAAAAGTGGCTTGTGACCCTATTTTCATACTTACAGCCTTCGTAGCATCCCCCACGGTCACGTGACCCAAATTCGGGCACTTGGCAACTGATTCAGGTGCTTGACTCCTACTTCCGATGGCCGCAGGGTCCCAGGGCCATGCGATCCCCTTTTGGGACCTTCTGACAAGCAAAGTCAGAGGCTTTCGGGCAGCGGTTTTCCTTTCCTTGGCTAATTCCCGCCCTTCGCCCCCTCTCGTTCCCAAAGGGAATGGCGGTTCCCACGGCTGGGCCAGGTGGGTGAATGGGCCCCGCCCTGCCCCCTGCAGCTTTGCCCGGGCAGCTTGCTCGGAGTTTGGGTTCGCCATTCTCTCCCTGTCGGTCGTCCGCCAGTCTCTGCTTGCCCTGTTCCTCTGGAGCCTGCTGCCTCTGGAGCATTTTGCCACACAGCAACACCCCCCCCCCCAATTTCTTCTCTCCCTCCCTCCCTCACCCCGGAGACCCTTCTGTCCCAACTGGCATCCTCCCTCAGGCTGCTGCGTTGCTGACTCACAGAACGCCGACGCACCCGTTCCAAGGAGGAAGGGGCTGGGGGCTCCGCTTGGAAGACCCAGGCCCACTGGCCCTCCTGGCACCGTAGGTGGCGGTGCCAACATCCCTCTTGAAAGGGGTTTCAGCTCCTGCTGGCTGTGGCCACCTGCCTTTCCCTCCCCTCAGACCCCTCCCCCCCGATCCTCCCTGCTGCCCTCTGGATGGAGGGGAAAGGCAGCCCTGGGAGGGCGAGGGCATCGTCCTTTGTGGGGGGAGACCCTCTGCTGCCTTCCGCTTCGGCCCTGGGCACCATCCGCTTCCTCTGCCGCAGGGAGGAGCCCAGCCCGAAGGCCCCTTCCAGGCCGCGCCATTCCCCGCGTTGCCAGAGCGATTGGCATCCCTCAGCTGGGAGCCACCTGGATGGGAGCGGCCCCCCCAAGGACCCCTCGTTTCGGCCCTGAGCCACAAGAGACCGAGGCTCTCCCGATTCTGCTCTGGCCTGGCGTCTCACCCGTCACACGCACGTCATAGGCTCCCCATCACTGGGCTAGGAGGCCTGCAGTGGCCGTAGCCCTTGGGACTTAGAGACCGCTTGACGGTGCTTCGCGGCCTCTCTGAGCACTTCACGCAGCCAGCCTCTTGCCCCCAACCATCGGGGTCCTCATCTTACCCGCCTCAGAAGGACAGAAGAGCTGAGCCAACCTGGAGCCGGTCAGGATCGAACTCCAGGCCATGGGCAGAGTTGGGCTGAGATAGGAAGCCCCCCCTCCCCCTCCCGTAATCCGGCCTTGTGTTTGTGGGGAGCACAGAGGCCTTGGCAGAGGCAGCTGCCTCAGGGAGCCTTGGGGCCCTCCAGCCGGATGGCTTTATCGGTTATCGGCAGCCGGAGGCAGCCGGGAAAGGCGGGCCTGGCCCTCCTCGTGGCCTGCGGGGCTTCCAGAGGCATCTCGTTCATTGGCCTGAGCAGCGTGGCTGCTCTTGGGGCTGAGCGTCGAAACCTGATGGCCAGGGGGGCCTCCGGCCATCTGCCCGGCTTCTCTCCGTGCCAAGGAATGGCGGCACTCTGAATGAAGGGAGGGAGGGAGGGAGGGAGGGAGGCGGTGGGTGGGCTCGGGTTCCCCCTCCCGTGGCCCCTGGCCTCACTTCCGCCCCCTGCAGCCAGGCGAGCCCCCGCCGAGTGGCCCACCACGTCCCCCAGGAGATCCTCTCTGATCCGGAGCTGCAGGACGCTGTGGGACGCCTCCCTCGCAACTACAACTTTGAGGTCTACAAAACGGTGTGGAGGGTCCGTCAGGCCCAGGCCAGGAGGGGTGAGTGCCTTGGGGTGGGGGAGGGCATCTGGGAGACCCCCAGGCCCGCTTTCCTTTGCCCAGGAGGGGGTGGGCGCTGAGGGCCACCGTATCCCTCCGTGGACGGCTGCTTTTGTGGGGGGGGGAAGTGGCCGCCCCCCCCAGGGGTGGGGATAAGCTCCGGCTGCTGCCCCACGTGCCAAGGAGAGCCCTTGCCCAGGCAGCCTCCGCCACGTATGATGCCAGGGGGCTTCTTGAGGTGGGCAGCAGGAGGGGCCTGCGGGAGATGGCAACCCCAGGCGGGCTCCCTGCCTCTGTGTGCCCATCTGGGGGTGACTGGCAGGGCAGCAGCTTTGCCCTCTTCCTGACCTCTCCGCCGTCCAGAAAGGACCAGAGGCCGGAGTGGTCAGCTGGATTCGGGGCTGTGCCAGGGATCTGGGCACGCCTGGCAGAGCTTCTGTGGCCTGCCTGCTGAATCTTGCCTGGGGCAGAGCCGGACGTCATCCTGTCGCCCAGCTTCGCTCCCCTGGGGCCAGCTCACCCTGCAGATCTCTCCAGAACTAGCCCCCCCCCCTTTGGCCTCTGTCCCTGAGCTGCAGCCTCTCCTGCCCCACACCTGACGCTCTCGGTGGGACTGCGGCACCCAGAATCCCCGGCCAGGGAGGGTCCCCCTTCATTCGCCATGTCGGAGGAGTGCAGCTTCTGCCAACTTCCAGAGGCCCCTCTTGGCAGAAGTGGGAAAGGGGGCTTGGCGGCAGGCTTGAGTCCCGGGTGGGTGGGGTGGGGTGGAGCCCTGCTGGGGGAAAGGAGCCCCAACTCCTGGGGAGCAGCTGCTCCGAGACCCCGATGAGCCTCCTCCTCTGCCCCCTTCCTTGCAGTCGCCCTGCAGATGCCGGAGGGGCTCCTGATGTTTGCTTGCACCCTTGCTGACATCGTTGAGAGGTGAGATGGGGGGATCATAGATGGGCTTTTTGGGGGCTCCTCCTCCCCAGCCTCCTGGCTTATGGGTTGCAATGCAGCCCTTCAGCTCTGCCTGCTCACGGGCTGACCGGGGTGTCTGGAGGGGGGCTGCCTCTGGAGCCAGCTGCCCAGCAAGGGGCCTCTTTCATGCCCCGACTTCAAAGGGGGCTGATGATCCGGATCCTTTTATCAGAAGTGAAGCAGCAGCGGCAGCAGCCCAGGGCTCCTCAGCCCCCACCCCCCACTCCCAGCGGAGCCTCGGCCCTTCTGCTCCCCCCCACTCTCCCTTCCTGGCCTTTGCTTTCTCAGGGGCTCATGGGGCGCCGGCCTTTCTCTCTTGGGGGCCAAAAGGCCTGGGGAGGAGGAGGTTTCTTTTTCTCAACCTGGAATTGGCTGGGTTGCTGGGGAGCAAACCGCTGTCCCCTCCTCCGGCTGGGATGCTGCCCTTCCCTTCCCTTGGACACCTGCGGACTTCCACTCCCAGAACTGCCCTGCCAGCCAGGCTTGGGGGCCACCGAGGACCCCACCGCCCTCCTTCCCGTCCCCCTCCCAGTGTGCCTTCTCCCAGCCGCCGCTCCAGGGCTGCCAAGGGGGTCATGGGGAGGGGGGAGGCTGAGCCGGGGGACGGGGGTGCACCCTGCCTCTTCCCCCTGCAGGTTCACTGGGGCCGGCCGTGGTGATGGGCGACGTGACCTACGGGGCCTGCTGCGTGGACGACTTCACCGCACGCGCCCTGGGGGCGGACTTCCTCGTCCACTACGGCCACAGCTGCCTGAGTACGTAGGTGGGGCTTGGTGGCTTCTCGAGGGGAGGGGAGGGGAGGGGAGGGGAGAAGCAGCCGCCCTTGCCCACAGCCTGCCTGGCCGTGGGCAAAGGGCGGTGGGCTCCCTCCAGGGCCCCCTCCCCTTCTGGGCTCTCTGGCTGGCCCGTCGGGGGGAGAGGGAAAGGTTTCCAGTACCCAGGGGGCAGAGTGGGCCTTTGGGGGCAGGGAGGGGCCGGATCCCAGCGGAGGGAGCCAGGAAGGCTCCGGGCCCCAGAATCGCCCCCTGCCCTTTGCCCCCTGCCCCTGGGAGGGCTTCTGCCCGGCCCTGGCGATGGGAAGGGGGCCGAGGGCTGGATCCTCCCAGAGCCTTCGCATGTCTGGCGCTTGGCTGGCTGGCTGGCTGCGGAGGGGAGGGGGGGGGGGCAGGGGCAGCCGCCTGCAGGCTCCCTAGGCGGAGCAGTACTCCAGATTCGGTTGCCATGGAAACTGCTGCTGTCCCAGATGCTGCTAACTTTGAAGTCCACCCAGGATGGAATTGGCTCAAAATCACAGGGAATTGGGGGAGGGGGGGCTGTCAGTGTTGAAGGGGGCTGGGCTGTGTGAGCAGTTCCTCCTGGGTTACCATCCCCCTTCGCTGAGTGGGGGGTTGGGAGAAGACATGCTGAATTGGGGAGGGGTCAAGGGGCAGCCCCACCAGGTGTGCTCTGGCGGCCTCTTTCCTGACACCCCTTTGCACCATCGTGCCCTATGCGTGTGTGTGTGTGTGTGTGTGTGTGTATGCATGCTGCCGCTTCATCCTCCAGCTCGCTGACTCTGTGTGTGTGTGTGTGTGTGTGTCAGGTGGAGCGCCCTCTTTAAGCCCCGCATTACTGCCGAAGAGCCTCCCCCCCACCAGTGATAGGCCAGGGAGCCTCCGCTCACCACGCCACGCGTGACGTCCACCTCTGGGCAGAGGCTCCGGTGCACCAGCACTGCAGGGACGTTGCGGGGAGGGGTCCCTCTGCTTCCGTCGAGCCCATTTGCGAACTTCCCCCCCCCCTCCAAGACGGTTGGGGAGGGGATGAACGGGGCCCATGCTCCACTTCTGGTGGTGGTTGCAGGCGGGGTGCCCGGCCCTCCGCTCCCCCTTGGGGTCAGGCTGGCACCGGGAGCCAGGAGTCCGAGGGGGGCTGACCTTCATACTCAGGGATGCAGAAAGCTGAACCCCCAGGGTCTCCCCCAGCCTCTCCACCCAGCTGGATGTCCCGGAGACCCTCTGTTGCCCCCCGGTCTCTGGGTGAGCCCCCCAGGGTCCCAGCCCATGAAAAGCAGGCGGGAGGGAGGGGGCGTCTTGCAGGGTGGCCCCTCCAGACCCCTCCTGTCTGTCTGTCGGGGGGGACGGACACATGGTTCCCCCTGCCTCTCAGCTCCCCCAACCTGGAGGGCAGAAGCCCTTTTAGGACATACAGAGTTAGGATCACAGCTGGGACCAGAACTGTCATTAAGTGAGGCGGTAGTTAAGTGAGTCGCACCCTTCTTTAAATTCATTTGAGTCTCAGAGTCCTGCCTTGCGAGGGAGCCGCCTGTCTCAGCCTGGGACTCCGGTCGTTAATGAGTCACATGGTCGTTAAGCAAACCCGGCTTCCCCAACAGGCGATTTTGATCAGGGGGCCAGGTAAATGCTGCAGTGGTCCTAGCTGTGAGGACTGGCCACAAGTCCCTTTTCTCGGGGCCGCTGTAACTTGGCATTGTTTTTAAGCTGAGGGTCACAAGTCAAGGAGCCCCTGGAGCTGACAGTTTCCTTCTTGGCTGGGGTCCAAGCCCAAGTTCAGACATTCTTACCACAGTTCATTTAGTGACCGTTTGAAGTCACGATGGCACTGGAAAAGACATATGACCGTGTTTCATACTTGTGACCACTTAATGACCGTGGCAAGAAAGGATGTGAATTGGGGCAAAATTCACTGAACCAACGTCAGCAACAGACATTTTGGGCTCAATGGTGGCCACAAGCCGAGGACTTCCTGGGGGTGCATTGGTGGAAGGAGCCCGGGGGGGACTTTGCCCTGGATGCTGAGCCCATGACGGGGCTTCCGTTGACGGGGGACCCCCAGCTCTCCTGCCCCACTTTCACCCAGCCCAGCGGGGGAGAGGGGGTGCAGAGTCACTTAAGCTGCCTGGCTCATTCATTCACGTGGGGGGCAGCCATTTCGGTTTGGAGGAAGGAGGGTGGGGATTACCTGGACTCGGCCACCGAAAGGCAAGGGGGCGGCTGGTTTCTTCCTTCCACCTTTTGAGCTGCCTCCTTCAGCCTAAGAATTAAACTGCCCCCGATTTCCATTTCCTCCTCCGTCTTTGGACTCTGAAGGCCCCAGAGAGTGAGGGCGAGAGGGGGGGTCGGTAGGGAGGGGTTCCCGCCTGCCTCCTCTGGAGCCCCCAGGGCTTGAACCCTGGGTGGGGGGGGCACAGCCTTCGCTCCGGTGCAGGGAAGAACCGCCAGGATGATCAGGGGACTCGGAGGCTCAGCCGTAGGAAGGAGGGCTGGGAATGCGTCCAGCTGGGTGAAAAGCAGGGTGACCTGATGGCAGGGCTCCCTACTCCGGAGGCTGCCCCACAGCAGGAGGGGGGGCCCCTATTCCCCAAAGCCCCGGAGGGCAGGGCAGGAAACAGCAAAGGAAACTCTTGGCCCAGGAGAGGCGCAACCTGGAGCCCAGGAGGAACGTCCTGACAGTCAACCGGTGGAATATTTTGCCTCCAGGAGTTGTGGAGGCTCCAACACTGCAGGCTGAGGTCCCCTGCTTGACCAGGGGGTGGACTAGAAGATCTCCCAAGGCCCTTTCCGACCCTTGTATGCAAATAGACTGACGTACAAGGGTTTGTTTAGTGACCCTTCAAAGTTCCAACAGCACTGAAAAAAGTGACATGTTTTTCACACTTATGACGGTCGCAGCATCCCAGGGGGTCACGTGATCTCCTTTTGCAACTGTCTGACAAGCAAAGGCAACGGGGAAGCCAGATCCACTTAACGACCGTGTTACTAAGCAACTGCCGTGATTCACTTAGCAACAGTTATTGCAAGAAAGTTTGTAAAAGGCGGGAATGCTCAGTGAACAAGTGTCTCACTTAGCAACAGAAATTTGCTAAGGCTCCATGGTGGTCATAGGTTGAGGACGATCTAATGCGCCGCTAGAATAGAATAGAAGGAGGAATGGAGGATCGGATGAAGTGTTTGGACACACACTGATCGGCTGGCATGAAGCGGAAACGCCGCTGCCTGCCGCTCTTGGCGGGGCCTCCGTCTCCAGCGCCCCCTCAAGGCCTCCCCTGTCCCTGCAGTTCCCATCGACTCCACGCGGGGCCTGAAGATGCTCTACGTGTTTGTGGACATCAAGATCGACACGGCCCACCTCATCCAGACCCTCCGCTTCAACTTCCCGGCCGGGGCTAAGCTGGCGCTGGTTAGCACCGTCCAGTTCGTGTCTGCGCTGCAGGTGGGTGGAACTGAGCCCACCAGTCTGAGGGGGTGGGGGGCCGTTTGTATGGCTGTGGGTCTGCCTTTGCCTCCCACTGGGAGCCCAGGAAGGTCAGGAGGTCCTCTAGACCCATTTTCGCTCCCTGGACAGGGGAAGCCTCCCATCGGGGGAGCGTTCCGTTCATGAGTGGCCCCCTTGGTATGTCTCTGTGTGTGTGTGTGTGCGTGCGTGCGCCTAACGTGACTGAGCAGGGAGGGGGCAGCGCTGGCTTGTGTTACCTGGTGCTTTTCTGGCAACGTCCACTGTCCCCTAACTGGGCTCATGGGCCCCTGTGAAGGCCAGGGGAGGCCCCCCCCACCCTCCCTCCCTCCAACAGAGGGTGAGGCGGTGCCAGCCCCACCCCAGGCCTTCTGGGTGCTCGGGGGCCAACGGGGAGCCTTTCAGAGGCTGGCAAGAGCCCCCCCACCCCCGAAGGCCTGTCGCTGCCTGGGGTTCAGGAATGAGCAAGGGGGGGCCCTCCGGGGCCAGATCCAGGGGAGTCTGCCAGAGAAGCCCTCCCCTTGGCAGGGTGCTGGGTGAGAAACAGGAGGCCTGGGTCCACTTCACAGCCTCCTCCTCCTCCTCCTTCCGCAGGCTGCCTCCCGGGAACTCCAGCCCGACTACCACATCTGGACCCCCCAGTGCAAGCCCCTCTCCCCAGGGGAGCTGCTGGGCTGCACGTCCCCCCGGCTGGCCCAGGAGACGGACGCCATCGTGTGAGTAGCCGCTGGTGGTTTTGCTGACAGGCTGGCATCCAAGGGAGGGACGGACACACACACACACACACACACACACACACACACACCGGGGGCCCTCGGGACTGGAGAGCTAGCAGGTCTTTCCTTAATAAGAAGGCCCAGACATAAGGTGCCTCCGTTTGGAAAACGTTCCCTTTCTCCAGCTTTCCCCACATTTGCATCAATAAGCAAAGGATCGTTAAACGTTCTCATTAAATTGAGTGGGTAATGACATTGAAGGGCTTCTCCCGGGGCACTTTCTTCCAATTTGTCTCTTTTGATCCTCTGTGTTTGAATAAAGGATGGCGCCGAAAAATTGGGGAGACTGCACCAACGCGAAGGATAATTGTACTCCGGATCGCTTATTAGCACGAATTAAAGGCACTGAATGTATATCTCATAAATTTTACCTACCTTCCAACTTAGAGTGTAGATCGCAGGGGGTCCCCCACCTTGGCAACTTTACGACCTGTGGACTTCAACTCCCAGAATTCCTCAGCCAGCTGGTGGGAGACCCCTGGATTAGAAGCCTCCCCTGGCTTGGGTGTAAAATTTGGCTAGAAAACCGTCCGAAGGCTCAGCTGTAAATTATTAATTTGTAGGGCTGGGATTTCTGGTCCTTATGAACAATAGCTGGGAGTGTTCGGTGCTGTCCTTCTCATCTTCCATCTGGGGCTAGAGGGGCCGAGGGGCCATGGGCCTGTCCAGCCATTACCTTCCTTTCCCCGTGCCAGAATCCCAGGGTCAAGAGCCCAGCCCTGACGGCGGAAAAAAGGGCAACTATAGCAAGATTTCTGATAAGACAGATAAACATTTGCCTTCCTCTTCATGCAGTTGGTTGGCATTGGTGGGCTTCCTTTCTCCCTGACATCTTTTCTTCCTTTTTCCCTCCTTCATCTCCTCCTTTCTCCCCCTTCCCTCCTCCTTTTCTCCCCTTTCCTTCCTTCCTTCCTTCCTTCCTTCCTTCCTTCCTTCCTTCCTTCCTTCCTTCCTTCCTTCCTTCCTTCCTTCCTTCCTTTCTCCCTGACATCCTTCTTTTCTTCCTTCTTCCCTCCTTCATCTCCTTCTTTCTCCCCCTTCCCTCCTCCTTTTCTCTCCTTCCTTCCTTCCTTCCTTCCTTCCTTCCTTCCTTCCTTCCTTCCTTCCTTCCTTCCTTCCTTCCTTCCTTCCTTCCTTCCTTCCTTCCTTCCTTCCTTTCCGTTGTTCTCCTTCCTCCCTCCTTCAGTCCCTCTCGGCCCAACCCACCTCACAGGGTTATTGTTCTCTGGACAATAGGAGGTGGAGGAAGGAACTTTATATCTGTTCACCATCTTGAGTTATTTATAAAAATAAGAAACACGAGATAAAATAATCGAATACAGTTGTAAATAAAATAAACTGGAACCAGCCGCATTGAATGCCCTTTTGGAGAGAGGCGGGATGGCTGCAGCGGAGCTGCTGGGCACTCAGTCCAGGTCAGAGCAGATGATCAGCCCCCCCCAGCCGAAGCAAATGCAACTGAGCCACAGGCAGCCTAGTCTTCTGCTGACACCCCCCACCCCCAGTTCTGTCTCCAGGGGCTCTTTTAGAAGCCCCCTTAATTCCCACTGCTCACTTCCTCACGCAGAGCAGCCAGCCGAGCCCTTCCTGGCTCCCCAGCACCCCAGGTGGCTGCCCGGCTGCCCTTTCCCTTCCTTAGATGGCCTGGAGGGGGTTTCTTGGGTGGGTGGGTGGGGCAGCTGTCCTCTCCACCTGGCAGGTCGGCAGCCATCGGTCCCACCAGGCAATCTCCCTTTGCACGGGTTTCCTGCGGTTTATTTTTTTTATGTTTTTTTTTTAATTTATTGCCCACCCATCTTACTGCGGGGTAACCCTAGGCAGTTTACAAATGATAAAACTATACAAAACACACACATATATATACGTATACATATACAGGTGAAACTCGAAAAATTAGAATATCGTGCAAAAATTCATTTATTTCAGTAATGCAACTTAAAAGGTAAAACTAATATATGAGATAAACTCATTACATGCAAAGCAAGATAGTTCAAGCCGTGATTTGTCATAATTGGGATGATTATGGCTTACAGCTCATGAAAACCCCAAATCCACGATCTCAGGAAATTAGAATATTACATCCAATCAATAAAATTGTACATAGAACAATATCGGACCTCTGAAAAGTATAAGCATACATATGTACTCAGTACTTGGTTTGGGCCCCTTTTGCAGCAATTACTGCCTGAATGCAGCATGGCATGGAAGCTGTCAGCCTGTGGCACTGCTGAGGTGTTATGGAAGACCAGGATGCTTCGATAGCGGCCTTCAGCTCTTCTGCATTGTTCGGTCTCATGTCTCGCATCTTCCTCTTGGCAATGCCCCATAGATCCTCTATGGGGTTCAGGTCAGGCGCATTTTCTGGCCAATCAAGCACAGTAATCCCATGGTCATTGAACCAGGTTTTCGTGCTTTTGGCAGTGTGGGCAGGTGCCAAGTCCTGCTAAAAAATGAAGTCAGCATCCCCTTAAAGCTCGTCTGCGGAAGGAAGTATGAAGTGCTCCAAAATCTCTTGGTAGACGTTGACCCTGGACTTAATGAAGCACAGTGGACCAACACCAGCAGATGACATGGCTCCCCAAATCAACACAGACTGTGGAAAGTTCACACTGGACTTCAAGCATCTTGCAGTGTGTGCCTCTCCATTCCTCCTCCAGACTCTGGGTCCTTGGTTTCCAAATGAGATGCAAAAGTTGCTCTCATCAGAAAAGAGGACTTTGGACCACTGAGCAACAGGCCAGGTCTGTTTTCCTTTAGCCCAGGTAAGACTCTTCTGACGTTGTTTGTTGTCCAGGAGCGGCTTGACAAGTGGAATACGACATTGGAAGCCCATGTCCAGGATCCGTCTGTGTGTGGTGGCTCTTGATGCAGTGACTCTAGCCTCAGTCCACTCCTTGTGAAAGTCCCCAACACTTTTGAATGGCCTTTTCCTGACAATCCTCTCCAGGCTGCGGTCATCCCTGCTGCTTGTGCACCTTTTTCTTCCACACTTTTCCCTTCCACATAACTTTCAATTAATGTGCTTTGAGACAGCACTTTGGGAACATCCAACTTCTTTTGCAATTAGCTTTTGAAGCTTTCCCTCCTTATGGAGGGTGTCAATGATGGTTTTCTGCACAACTGCCAGGTCAGTAGTCTTTCCCATGATTGTGATTCCTACTGAACCAGACTGAGAGACCGTTTAAAGGCCAAGGAACCCTTTGCAGGTGTTATGGCTTAATTAGCTGATTAGAGTGGGACACTTTGAGCCTAGAATATCCAACCTTTTCACAATATTCTAATTTTCTGAGATTGTGGATTTGGGATTTTCATGAGCTGTAAGCCATAATCATCTCGGCTTGAACTATCTTGCTTTGCATGTAATGAGTCTATCTCATATGTTAGGGTCACCTTTTAAGTTGCATTACTGAAATAAATGAACTTTTGCACGATATTCTAATTATCGGAGTTTCACCTGTACATATTATATACATATATATATATAGTAAGAATAAAATACTATTCTCACAACTATTCTCATCTTTGCTTCAGACGTTGGGTGTTTGATGTAGAGCAGGAGGGTCCAATGATGGCCACTTTAGGGCCTGTGGACTCCCAGAATTTTGAACCCCAGAAGCTGTGCTGGCTGGGGAATTCTGGGAATCGAAGTCCACAGGTCTTAAAGGGGCCAACATTGGACACCCGTGATGTAGAAAGAAAAAATACATGTTTCTTTCTTTCTGTGTCTGTTGAAATTAGCCTCTTCAGCATCCGGCTGTCTGTCAGCTGCCCTAGAAATAACTGGATAAATAGCTGCTGTATCTTATTTTCCAGTTTATGATCGCTTTTTTATTATTAAAGCAGTGCGTTTGCTCATTGCAGTTCCCCATTAACGAGGCAAAGGGAGGCCCCGTATCTTCATTCACCTTCCTGAGTTTACCTACCTCCGCCCACCCCCCACAAAGCGGGGGGGGGGGTTTCTGAGTGAATTAGAGATCTCTGAAAGCAAACAAAAGCTTTGCCAGATCCCCATTTCGAAAAGGGACCTCGCATCTTAAGCGGGAGTTGAGCAGGGCCCGGTGTAGATGGCTGGCTGGGCCTGGGTGGTCTCGGCAAGGCCAAGCAGGGTCAGGTGCAGAGCGTTTCCTTGGGAGGGGGCACCTGGCATGCAGCCAGAGGGCAGGTTTGAGGAGGGGGCTTCACTGGCTGGATGTGAGCACCACAGAGCCTTGATTTGGGAGAAAACCCGGATGCCCCAGGAGGCTTCAGGATTGGGGGTGCAAACAGGCCATTTAAAAAAAAGCTTCCCCCCCCCGACTGGCCATGCCCGACTCTAGGGGGCGCCGCTGATCCCCCTTTCTTAGCAGAGGGAGCCAGGGTGGTTCGAAGGGGGCTCCCTGGTCAGGTGGCCGGCGAGATGGGAGCCAAGGTGCATGGAAGGCTTAACCTGTTAATAAGGAGAAACTTTCTGATGGTGAGAACAATCAACCCGTGGAAGAGAAGGATGTGGGAGCTTCATCCCTGGAGGCTTCCCAGAAGAGACTGGGATGCCCTCGGTCAGAAACGGTGTAGGGTCTCTCGCTTGGGCGGGGGTGGGTGGGGTTGGACTAGATGTCCTACAAGGTCCCTTCCCACTCGATCTGTTATTAAGGCCGTTGCCTTCCCACCAAAGAGGTGCCTATTTATCTACAGGTGGTCCTCAACCTGCGACCCCAATTGAGCCCAAAACTTCTGTTGCTAAGCAAGACAGTTCTTATGTGGGTTTTGCCCCATTTTATGACCTTTCTTGCCGCAGTGGCGAAGGGGATTACAGCAGTTCAACGGCTTCCCCACTGGCTTGGCTGGTCAGAAGGTCGCCAAAGGGGATCGCATCTCCCTGGGTCACCGCAGCCGTCGTAAATACGAGTCAGTTGCCAAGCGCCTGGATTTTGATCCTGTGACCAGGGGGGTGCGGCCACGGCCGTCAGCCTGAAAAACCGAAGTCCCTTTGGATGGTCGCTAAAGGGGTTGTCGCTGTGCCTCCTGCTACTTGCATGTGCTTTTCAACGGCTGGGTTGGCAAACGGTTCATGACACCCCCACCCCCTCCCTGCCCTTTGCCAGTCTTCCCAGGGATTCCTTCGCCTCCCCCCTCCCCATATTTTGCTGACCCTCCCTCCTTTCCATTGCAGCTACCTGGGAGACGGGCGTTTCCACCTGGAGTCCATCATGATCGCCAACCCTGATGTCCCTGCCTACAGGTACCTGGTGGCCGGGGGAGGAGGGGGCCTGGGCTGCCCCCTGGCGCCCCCAACCCCACCCCCCAGGCAGAGGGGAAGGTGGGGGCGGGGGCTAAGGGAGTCTGAGGCCAGCCGGGGTGGGGTGGGGTGGGGGAAGGCCGGGGACTTCAGTGGGGAGCCAAGTCTGACCCAGCCGGGTCTCTCCCCAAAGCAGGCGGCTGCTTCCCCCAGGAGCCCAGAGCCCTCCTGCCCCTGCTTGTTCCTTGAGGACTGGTGGCCGTGACAGATGCACTGCCTTGGGCTCTGGAGGGTCCATTTAGCCCGCAGTTGTTGCTCTTCTGGGCAGAGAATTCAGGGAGTGAGTTGTCCTCCTTCCTGAGGCCTTCCCCTCCCTCCCTGGCAAATGTCTCCCCCCCTCCCCCACAGTGCCCAGGGGCTTCCCCTGTTGAACCCCCCCAAAGCCCACTTGTGCCATGTTTATTATTTGTCCAATCGGTGCAGCTGCCCCAAAGCAACTCTGGATCTGCGCCAGGAGTGGTGGCCTTTTCAGGCCGGGAGGGCCTTCCAGCACCCTGGGTGCGGCTAGTCTAGTGCAAAGGAGGGCCGGGGGTGGCAGGGTGGCAGTCTTGGAGCACTTGAGGGGGTCAGGCAGGAGAAGAAGCAGCGGATGGAAAGAAGGAGAGAAGCAACCTGCAACTGACAGAGGAACGGCTTCCCTCCAGAGGTTGTGGCTGCTTCATCCCGGGAGGCTTTGGAGAAGAGACTGGACAGCCATTGGTCTGGAATGGTTGGGGGTCTCTTCTTTGTCCGAGGCCTTTTCCTCCGGTCGTTCCTGGCCACTTAGCCCGGAGGCAGAATCAGACCGAGAGGCCTCCCCCCTCCGTTGGGCCCACCGTTTCCCAAACCGGATGCCCCGCGCAGAGCGGCAGGAGAGCCCGCCTCCTGTTGGGGAAGGTCCTGCTGGCTCTGCCTATGGGTCCCGTGCCAGTTGGAGAGAGGACAAGGCGGGGCGCTTGGTGGCCTTCGCTCGGGGCTAGTGGGCAGACTCTGGAAGCGCCCCTGCCAAGATCCGCAGGGCTGGGAGACGAGCTTCCCGTTCCTGCCCTGCGTCTCAGCATTATTTTGGCCAAGACCCAGGAGGCTGTTTTTGCAGGGGGCCCATTAAAGCCCCCCCCCCACCGTGCCTGAAATGGGGCTGGCAGGGGCACCGCGGGCTGCTCCTTTGCTGTTTCCAGGGTGACCCTGCCGGCCCTGGGCCTTTCACACCCCTGGCCCAAGCGCCTGGAAGTGGCGGGGGCCGAGAGTGGGGGGGGGCCACGCCCTGAGCCCCTCCGGTTCTGTCGTTCTCGCGTCCTAAGACCGAAGCCTGCCCGCCCCACTTTAAAAGCCAGGGAGGGGGGGAGTGACCCAGTTAGGGCCGGATGGGAGCAGGTGACGATGCCTTTGTACAGAGGGACATTCCTAGCCAGAGGCGCTCGACGGCTCCGGCTTTCTCAGCATCTTTTTTCGTGACTTGGGCGGGAAAAAAAAATGGGAGAACTGCTTATCAGGCTTGGGGCTGACGCAAAACAGAGAGCGAGAGAGAGAGAGAGCTATTGTATTATTTTTGAAATAGTTAATTACACGCTGAATATGGGTTATCGGTCTAATGTAACTGCAAAGAATATATAGGCAGTTTTAAACTGCATGAGCGCAAAAATAGTTTCTGTCCAGCAGAAGTTGGCAGAGGCTCTAGTTTGGGCTTTTGTCCCGGTGGTCCAAATGCCACCGTCCAGCTGTTACGATTTTTTTTTAATAAAAATTTTATTCGGGTTTTCACGAAACATGATACAAGTAAAATTTCTTTTTTTGAGAATAGCTTGGTCCCGGGTTTTCACTTCTCCATACAGACACAAATTCAATTTCATATTCATCTTTGTGTTCTATTTCATATCTTATTACTATTTTAACATTTTCTCAATAATTTTTCCCTTCCCTTAGTTTTCTCAGTCTTACTTTTAATTATCTCATTCCTTTCTAAATTCAATTTATATATATCTTTATAGTCATTATATTTATACTTTTGTCTGTCCTGTTTCAATTTTATATTTTCTTTTCTCGTTAAACAAAATTTTTCCCTGTAGTTACTAATTGGAGTATGACACCTTTGTATCTTTTAATTTTTATCCATTCAACTCTTATTTAAACTTCAATTTATGCCTTTACAATTATAACATTTCAATATAACACATAACTTCCAGTCGAATTCTGCTTGGTACATTCTTAAAATATGCACTAAGTTCTTAAAGAGAAAATATATATATAACAATAATAAATAAAATACTTATTCTATTGCAATTCAGCTCTATCATTAATGTTAGTTATAATCTTTGACATCTTTAACATTTCTTTTCAATAGGGTATCATACTTCTAGGAACACTTATTTCCATAATTTTTTATGTTTCTTTCATATTCCTCTTCACTTAAATTTTTATAACACATTTATAATAATTAAAATATTCCCCTCCTTTCCTAATTTCATTCTCTCATTCTCTTTATTTCATTTATTTATTAAACATTCCATTACATTACAATGAGTATTTTATCTATCATTTTAATCACACTTGTTTCATATCTTCAAAGTTCATTTCTATTTCTAATATAACAATACTATCTTATGTACCCTTGCAGAATCCCCCTTTCAATTAAGTTTTCACCCATTATCTCTGTGTTTTCTAAATAGGCTTATACCCTTAATCCTTGTACATTTTCCCTGTTACTCTATGTCCTGTTTCTGTCCTTAATTTCTTTTCCTTTCCCTCTTCCCCTTCTTCTTCTCCCTTCCCTTTTTGACCCCTTCTCTCTCTAATTCTGATTCTCTCTTCTGTCATCCTCTCTTCTGTTTCTTCCTAATGTTGTAATTACTTTTCAAACTATTCTTTTTTGGGATTATTTTTTTCAAATCTTAAATTTTTCACTCCCTTTCCCCCCTTTCCTTTCTTTTCCCCACATAGAAATACTTGGTCATTGAAGATGGCTTCTTCTTTGTCCCGCTCTTCTTGTTCTACAGGCATTTCTTCTTGTTTCTCATTGTTCAGAAGTTTCTAAAAATTGAAATACGAAGCCAAAAGAACCTCTTCCTTCTTGTGCATCTTCTTTCTGTTTTTTTAAGTTGCATTCTCAATTCTTCCAAGAGTGATACCATTTTAAAAACTTTTAAACAACCACCCGATTAATTTTAGTTCTTTAGATCCGATAGCCCAAAATCAAAAAAATCACCAAGTAATCCAAATAATCCAAAGCTGTTTCTTCTTGCTTCTTTTTTCCACTTTCTCTTCCTGGGGTTCTCTTATCTTGTTACAAAGTTTCAGTTAAAATATATCTTTTAGGAATCTTGTTAAAGTTTCACAGTTAATTCCTTTCACTTCCAGGTGATCTCCTTCATTTTTCCAGATCCCACCCTTTTGTTTTTTTCCTTATTTTAAAAGTTTTTGAGAATCCAGAAATCTTTATTATCCCTTTGACATTTTATTTTCAGCTTAAATACCTGTTAATGTCAAAGTGGGTTTCTGCCGGTTTCTTGCTTAAATCTCTTAGTTGTCAATATAGGGAAGAAAAGAAAAAAACCCAAATCCTTTCCCTTCCCTCTCTCATTCGCCGCTTCAAGGTCTTCTTTGGGAACAATGTTGTTCTTTATAATTCAAATTCCAGGGTACCTTATATTGTTGCTTTTTCAGTTCGACCCGGTCAGCCATAACTTTCTCTTCTTATCTTCCTCCTGCACATTCTTTTCCGGGCAAGTTCTTCTTTGAGGTGGCCATTTCTGACCACCGCTGCAACCGCCTTCAGGAAAGGGAGTAATGGCCAGCTGAGGAGGAAAGATGAGGCTCTCCTCGACCCTGCTGGCAGTCTCCCCCCTCTTCACCACCTCTACGGGGTGGCTTAGCCCCGAAACCAGCCGGCTCGGGGCACTCCAGCGGTGAGCACAGATTGAAACCGCACGATCGCAGATTTTGGTTTGTCGCTGAAGAAGCTCAAACCGGAAGCCCAGCTCTTATGATTATAGGCCAGGGGTGGGCAAACTTTTTGGCTCAGGGGCCGCATTGACTTTTAAAATTTGACAGACGGGCCGGGTCAGCACAAGATTTTTTGGGAATCGCCCCCTCCCCCCTCTTCTCCTCCTTCCCCTCCCTCGGAGGCCCCTGAGTCAGGAGTTGCTACCGCCGGCGCGGCTCCGCGTGGCTCCAGTCCCGCATTGCCTCAGGAAGGGAAAGGCAAAAAGGAAGAGCTGCGGCGGTGCTTTGCAACGGCAGCAGCGGCACTGGAGGCTCAGGCTCAGCGGCTCCTGGTTTTGCCTTTTCCTTCCCAAGGCAACGCGGGACTGGAGCGCGCGAGCTGCGCTGGCGGTAGCAACTCCTGACAGCCCCAGCCGGACACCTGAGCGGAGCCGGGCGGAACTGCCTGTTGCTGCTGCCGGAGCACCGCTGGGTCGCCTCCTCCAAGCAGCCCGCCCGCCTGCCGGGCTTCCCCTCGCCGCCGCGGCTCTGGGCCAGGAGCGGCGCCCGCGAGGAAAAAGGAAGCCGCAAGTGGCTGGGAAGTTGCTCAGGTGCTGGGAGCAGGCTTTTAAAGTGCCGCCCGAGCAGGACCGCCGAGCCGGGAAACGGGGCACCAAGGCAGGGCAAGGCTCCACCAGCAGCGGCCTAGCTTTAGGTGGCTCCAAGCAGCCCGCTCCAAGCAGCCCGCCCGCCCGCCGGGCGGAACCCTTCCCGCTCCTCGGCCGGAAGACGCTCCCGCCTGCAAACTTTGCCTTTGCAAAGTTTAAGCCTGAAGCCCCGGAAAAAAAGGGGGATCGGGCGGGGACTCACCTTCGGAGAGGTCGCACTCGAAGGTGATTTCGAACTCCCAGCCGAGGCCTTTGCAAAGTTCTTCTTTTCTTTCCTACCCCAAGAGCGCTCCGCACTGTTTTGCAGCTTTGGGGGCCACGTGGCGCAGGGCAATACGCCACGCCCAGCGATTTTTTTTCAGGGGTGGGCTGGATTGGACAGACCAACGGGCCGGATGTGGCCCGCGGGCTGTAGTTTGCCCACCCCTGTTATAGGCACTCCATTCCTCATTCCCAGCTTTTGCAGCTCGTGGCCGTCCATGGCTCCCCAGCAGGGATGTCCAACGTGGGCCACCTGAAGACCTGTGGACCAACTCCCAGAATTCCCCAGCCATGTCTGGGTGTTGAAGTCCACAGGTCTTCGGCTGGCCAACGTTGGAGACCCCTGCTCTAAAGCTAAGCAGGGCCTGGCTGTGTTACTCCTAGGATGGGGGAGGCCTGGGAACTCAGAAAACGCCCAGGACGTGCCTTCAAGGAAGGTGCCACAGAGAGTTTGAGCGACCTGGGCATGGAGTTGTGGATTGCCCTGGTTGGGCCAGGGTGCCCTGTGTCCAGCTTGGGCACCGCCATCAAAGACGGGTTCAGTTAGGAGCCAGTTCAGTGAAGGGTGGTGGGGATGAACCACTGAGGCGGCTTGGAGGGCCTCCTTCAGACCCCTGGATCTGATGGAATAGAATTGAATCACAGAGTGGGAGGGGAGCTTGGAGGTCCTCTAGCCAACCCTCTGCTCAGGCAGGACACCCTGGACCCTTTCAGACAAGTGGCCTCTCGCTCTTCTGTAAAAACCTCCAGTGTTGGAGCATTCACAGCTTCTGGAGGGAAGTTCTTCCACTATGAATAGTTCTCGCCGTCAGGAAGACTCCTTAGTTCCAGGCTGGTTCTCTCCTTCATGAGTTTCCATCCGTTGCTTCTTGTCCTTCCCGCAGGTAGCCGTAGCCATATAGCCCTTAGCCTTCTAGGCTTCTATTCCCAGTGCTTCACAGCCCCCTCTAAGCGGTTTACAGAGTCAGCCTCTGGCCCCCAACCATCTGGGTCCTCATTTGACCCACCTCGGAAGGAGGGAAGGCTGAGTCAACCTGGAGCCTGGTGGGATTCGAACTAGCAAATTGCAGGCAGCCGGCAGGCAGCAGAAGCAGCCTGCAGTACTGCACTCTACCCATTGTGCCTCCATGGCTCACAATGATGCTTTGGAGAACGGTTTGACTCCCCTCTTCTTTGGGGCAGCCCCTGAGATATCGGAATGCTGCTCTCATGTGGCCCCTAGTCCTCCTTTTCATTCAATTGTGAATGTGGATGCAGGAAGTGGAACGTACCAGAAGGCGGGTTCCTCCGCCGAAGCCCCTTTGGCCCCAGGGCCAGTGCCTGGAGGGGTCCCTCTGCTTCAGGCGGCTTCCAGCCAGGGTCGGCTGCCCAGCAGTGGCCGAGGCCCACAGGTGGATTCCTGGCCTGAGGGAAGGGTTGGCCGTGATGACCTTAAGGGTGACCTTCGGCCCAGGGAGCTGCGGGGGTCCCTCCGTTTATGGCCACAATTGAACCCAAAATGTCTGTTCAGTGAATTTTGCCCCACTTTATGACCTTCCTTGCTGCAGTTGTTAAACGAATCACTGCAGTTACTAAGACGTCATTAAGCGAATCTGGTTTCCCTGGCTCATCAGAAGGTGGCCCAAGGGGATCGGGTCACCCTGCCTGCCGAGGGGCGTCCGCAGGGCCACTCAGGGCCCCCTCCTGGTGCTCCTCCCCCCCTAGGTACGACCCCTACAGCAAGGCCTTCTCCCAGGAGTTCTACGCCCACCAGCGCATGCAGGAGTCGCGCAAGGCAGCCATCCGCCAAGCGGCCGGTGCCCGCAAGTGGGGCCTCATCCTGGGCACCCTGGGCCGGCAGGGCTCTCCGGCCATCCTGCAGGTGGGTTCTTCCTCTGGCCACACCTGGCAGCCCAGGAGGCCCTCGCCTTGGCCGCTGCCTGTGCCCTGCGCGCGGGGGGCACCCGAATCGGGCTCCTGCCCTGGAAGACCCCTGAGAGGCTGCCAGCGCAGTTTGGGCTTTGGGGAGGCCCTGGGAGCTCCGTGCAGGAAGCGCAGCTGCGGATGAGCCGGGGGGGTCCCCGCCCCTCCTGCTCTCCCACCTCCTGCTTGGGGAATGCTGACCAAGGATCTGGCAAGTGGAGCCAGCGTGAGCCCCCTCCCCTTTTTGGCAGCAGCACCTGGAGTCGAGCCTGCAGGCGGCAGGGCGTCCCTACACCCGGCTCCTCCTCTCCGAGATCTTCCCCAGCAAACTCCAGCTGTTTCCAGATGTCGGCGTGAGTCCTGGAAGGCCCTTCCCCAGCATGCTGGTCCGTGGACCCCGTTGCCTTCTGGCTGCCCGGGGGTGGGCGTGGGGTGGGGTGTTAGGGAGGGGCTGGAGTGAGATGGCCTTGGTTCCCTGGGTCCTTCCCACTTCCCTTCTGCCCTGGGGGGAGGGGGACTGGACCCGGTGAAAGAACGAGCTGTGCATCCCTCCCCTTTTCTTCCTCCACCCAGCTGGGTGCAGGTGGCGTGTCCCCGCCTCTCCATCGACTGGGGGCGGCCTTTGAGAAGCCGCTGCTGACGCCCTATGAGGTAAAGGGGGGCTGGAGGGGGAGTCGGAAAGGGACCCCTCCCACCCAAGGGCTGGGCGCTGGTGGCCAGGTGATCTTTATGTGGGGGAGGGGGACAGACAACCAGCCTCTTATGGCCCCCAGGGGGGAGGCCGAGGACAGGGCCCTGGCTGCTCCAACCTGCCCTCTTATTCCCACCCCCCACCCCCCACCCCCAGGCTGCGGTGGCTCTGCAGCAGATCCAATGGCAGGAGATCTACCCCATGGACTTCTACGCCGGTCTGTCTCTGGGTCCGTGGACCGTGAACCACCCCAGCCACCGGCCCCAGAAGGGGGGCAGGACCAAAGAGGTAAGCCCCCGGTCTGGCACCCCTTTGGAGAATGGGCGTGGCCCACCTGGGCACACAGACACACCCTGGAGTTCAAAGGGTCAATGAGGAAGAGGACCATCTCATCCCTGCAAAGGAGAAGTGCCCGCGTCTTGTGGCAGGCTGTTCCATGGGCTAACATCTTGTCAGCCGGAAGCACCTCTTGACCTCTGGGTCAGGAACGCCCCCAATATCTTCTGCAGACTGAACATAGCTAGATCCTGTAACTCTTGGTTCCCAGATCCTCTGCGCTCTTAGTAGCCCTTCTCTCCGTCTGCTCCAGTGTATCACTGTCTGTTCTGAATTGGGGAGCCCAGAACTGCCCCCCCCAAAAAAGAAGATCTGGTTCAGGGGACACTGGCCTCCTATGGACATGGTCCCCTTTATGCCCCCCAGGGATAGCATTGGCCTGGTTAACAGGCTGAAGATGACCTTGGGGCCAGTAAGGGCACCCACCTCCCGCTCCAAAGGGGAGGGGCTTCCGCCATCCAAAACGTTAAGGGAGGGGGGGGGATTTAACTTCCACTGCACTTTTCATTCCATAATTGAATGACAATAACATGCCAACTTTCCTTTGCCCAATTCTTTTTGGGTACATGGAAAAAAGAAATGAAAAACAATAATAATGCAGTTATTTGGAAGCCAGAGCTGCTGGCTTCTAAACTTTTAAAATAACAGTCAAGAGAGGTAATTTTTTAAATTATGTATGAGACATTGCCGTCTGAACCAGGTGTTATATCTTGGACATGTCTCCCTTTATTTCATGTTGTACAGAGGGAAAATATTTCAGAAAATAATTGATCAGTCCAGGCAGTCCCCTCACAAGGTGGGCTGAGCTGTAGGTACCCCAATTGCATGAATGACCTAATGGCAACTAGGTGGGCAGCTCCTCCAATGGGCCCTGGCTCCCCCAGCGGGAGACTGAGGGCCAACCCCCGTGTCCTGCTAACCTCACAACAGATTGTCCCAAGGGTGTTTTTTCCCCCTTTTCTTAGAAGACATTTCGCTTCTCATCCAAGAAGCTTCTTCAGCTCTGATTGGGTGGTGGGGAAGGATTTATACCCCTTGCAGACAGCTGGTCATTTGCATCCTTTTTAGAGGCCACCTGGAGGTTTACCTGTGTCCTCAGGGTCACCCTGAGTGGTGCAAATGGGCGTGGAGCCTTCTTGGAGCTGCTGGGAGGAGGGTCTGTCGTGTTCTCAGTCCTCCAGGCCCTGGTGGTCCCAAAGGTGCTTTTTCCGGAGGCAACTGGGCTTCCTGCTTTTTCTTTGAAGGTGTTTCGCTTCTCATCCCAGAAGGTTCTGTTGAAGGGATGGTGTTGTATCCTGTAGATGAGGTTGTATCCCTCCCTCCCCCTCTTGAGGTGTTCAGTTTGGACCCAGGTGGCCTCTTTGAGCCCCTCTTTCAAACCAGCGGTCCGCTCGGTCCAGAAGGTGGACTTTGCTGTCTTCAAAAGAGCGGCCTTGGTCTCCTCAATGCAGGTGGAAGGGCTGAGTCCTCACTACTGAGGTGCCTCACCGGCTCACTGAAGCCGTATGTCTCAACTATCTGTCTCAACCATCCCCCCACCCCATTCCTGTAGCAGCTCTAAGTTGTGTGGACTTCAATTCCTAGCATTCCTCAGCTGCCATCTGGCCCAAGGAATCCTGGGAGTTGAAGTTCACACATCTTAAAAGTTGCTGGAATTGAGAAACACTGTTGTAGAGGCCCAGCCCTCGTGGCCTAGCCTGTAATCCCCGTGGAGCTGCTCAGTCCAACAGCCGCGCTCGCTGCCAGCCCACATCCTGCCTGCATCAACCTCTTGGCACAGCCCTGCTCCCTCCATCACTGGCCGGGCCCGTGTGGCCCTTTTTTGACTCCAGAGAGCCCAGGTACCCGGCCTCTGCAGTGGGCACCTGCAGTGGTGAACCTTGGACGGGCTCTCTCTATGCGCCCTGCTTGGTGCCCTTCTGGGGCAATGCCAGGACCGGAGCTTCAAGAGGAGAGAAGCCGCTTCTGCCACTCGGTTGTCCCAGATGTGTGCATCACAATATGGAGGCTCACCGGGCCGTATTTTCTATGGGTTGTAACCTTTGGGCCAGTAGCACTTCCTGTATTCCACTGGCTACTTCTGGCTGCTGCAGGCCATGGCATTTGCTGAAGCTGTTCCAGAATTTAGCCCAGGGACACCCAGCCGTGGCAACTTGAAGACTTGTGGACTCCAACTCCTAGAATTCCCCAGCCAGCAGGGGAGTTTGGGGGGAAAATTATTGATTGGTTTCTGAATGGTCCACTGAAATATATGTTACACGCAAAAGCACGTGAGGTGGTGCCCCTTAAACAGCGTATCACACTCAGTTTGGGATGATGTTGCTGATGACGATTGTGTTGTTTTGACAGCGTGTGGGAAATTATCTAGCTTTGCCCAGAAGAAATGTGGGGGCTAAGGAGAAATAAGGCAAATATTTTTAATTGAATAAAATAACGTTCATAGGATTTATGGTGAAGAAAGTGTTCCATTTATCTATGTGACCATGTTATCTATAAAAGAAATAATAGAAGCAGAGAGCGAAAGTAAAAGAAGGAAGGAAGGAAAGAAAGAAAAGAAAAAGAAGAAAGAAAAGGAAGAAAGCAGGGTTGGCTGGGGAATTGTGGGAAGTGAAGTCCACAGGTCTTAAAATTGCCAAGGTGGACATACCTCCCCTCTCATTTCGCCATTAGGGAGCTGGGGCAAGATTGGCAGATGCTGCCAGTCTATTTCAGCTCAGGGCACCGTCCAGTGGGGTGTTGTTGGGCCCTGAGCTTTGCCTGCCAGGGGACTGTAGCCATGGGGTGGGAGTGGGCTACAGCAAGGTGGGGGGAGATTGCTCAGGTTCTTGCAACCCCTTGCTGACCCTGCAGCCTCCCTGTAGGGCTGCTTGGACAGGCCTGCCTAGCGTGCATCTCCCTGGGTGATGCTGGGTACTTTTAGCGCCTCTTCTAGGAGACTGAGGCGCGTTTTGTGAAAGTTTGTTCAGATGGTGTCTAAGAAGAGCTTCAGCAATATGCCGGTCTGTCTGCTCACGGCATTGACTGGCAGCTGTTTTCCCCACTGAGGCTGGGTGGGAGGGGAAATGCAACTGGGGCATCTGCCTGGCACTCTTGGTGAATTGCCTCACTTGCCAGCTGTCTGGGCAGGTGAGCCTTGAGTTTATACCACACAAAATTTTTCTCCCGATTCAGAATCCGCCTGGGTTATTCTGCCCCAAATCGGGGGCTCTTCCTTTGCTCAGGGCAGTTTACCTGTGCCCCTCCTCCCTGCCCAGGGATCTTACTCAAGGCGGCCTTCGAGAGGGGGCTCCTTGCCTGGAGCCTGGGCTGGCTTGCCCAGCAGAGAAGGCGTTGCCTTCATCCGGCCCTGGGTTGTGGCCACAGCTCTTCTGCCGAGAACGGAAGGCAAGAACGAAGAGAGAGATCGCAGCCACCCTCTGGGGCTGTTGGTTTAGCCAGTGGGGCGGGGGCAGGGGGCTTTCCCTAGTGTTGTGCCCCCAGGCCCCTTGGCACTGGTGACCTGGAGTGGACGGGCAGTGGATCTTACTGGCTGGCCCCTGGCTTCTTTGCCTGAGCACCTCTGGCCTGATACGCAGAGGGGCTGCCAAACCTCTGGCCCAGATTGATCAGTCACAAAAGCTCTTGGAAGGCCCCCTCGGGTGATGACGGGGTGTGGTGCCAGTGTTAATCCACCCTTGTCTTGTGCTTTCCTGCTTTCCAGGTGAACCTGGCCAGGTCCATGCTCCCACCTGGGAAAGAAGCCCCGAAGAGCTGCTCCTGCCAGCAGGAGACGGAGGAGGCGGCCCTGTCGGGAACTCCAACTGGTCCCAGGCAGTGTGTGGAGGAGCCGCAACAGCAATAGGGGCCAACTTTGGGGCACAGACACTTTGGGGTGATTTCCCCCCTCCCACCCCACCCTCCGGCGGGAAGAAGCACCGTTCCCGAACTCCGGAGAGGAGGGCGCTGCGTTCCAGTGCCAGCTCTTTGGGAGGCCTGGTTTTGCCTTCAGGCCTTCCTGTAACCACTGACTGTTGGGGTTCAGCAGCTGGAGAATCAGAAGTGCCTTTGCTGGAGTAATTATTGAAAAAAACTGGGGCTTTGCCAGAGACACTGAAACGGAATATTTCGGCTAATAGCACTATTGACTAAGCACAGGCACCTGAAGCTGTGAGGCGAGGAAGGCCTGCCAGCATTAAGCAGATATGTCTTGGAGGTGGGGGAGAGAGTAGGGCCCCACAATCAGATGGTGTCTGGGAGTGCAAGAAATCCTCATATCTGTGATGCCAGTTGGGAGACATCCTTGGTCAAAACATTCCTGCCTTCTGCTCTGCGGTTTTATGGCTCGGAGTGGTTAGAAGGCAGCATTGCAGGCCAACTCTGCCCACAGCCAGGAGTTCGATCCAGATAGGCTCAAGGTGGATTCAGCCTTCCATCCTTCCAAGGTCAGTAAAATGAGGACCCAGATAATGCTGACATTGTAAGCTGCTCAGAGTGGGCTGTAAAGCACTGTGGCACCTAAGCCAAAATGTGTCATAGCTATTCTTGACGTGCCTGAATAAGACTTGTCGTCATTGCTATCAAATCAAAACTGAGGTGATGCATTGTTAGGGATTTAAGGTAACTTGGGAATGATAACCTGGGAATTTCTCAGTTTCTCAGAATTTCTCTGGCCACAGCAGGGAACGAACTCTGAGCCAGTAGCAGATGCTGTTTGCCAAGGCTGCTTTCTGGAGCAAAAAAACTAAGTTTTGAAAGCACAAGAGCTGAGGGAGGTTTCCCTTCTCCAGTGTCCCAGGCCCTTTCTTTTCTCAGCCTGCCGAGAAGGCTCCCTTTGCCATCCAGGGAGAGTTTGAGATGGAGGAGTTGTTTTTTGTTTTGTTTTGTTGTGCCTAGACAGTCTTTTCCCATTAACTAGATTGGGGGCGGGGGTTGGGGCTGTGGGAAGGCCACCAAAGGGCTCACTCCACTTTGATCCCAACACACCCGGGTTAATCCAGTTGTCGGTGTTGAGGTGATGAGGGCTAAGGAGTTCCTCTGCAGTCTGCTGAAGATTCTCAGCCTGGAGCCCTCTGGGTGACCTTGGGCCGGTCACTTTCTCGCAGCCCTAGGAAGGAGGCAATGGCCAGCCAGTTTTGGGAACCTTGCCAAGAGAACTGCAGGGACCCGTCCAGGCCACCACCAGGAGCCAACAGAGGCACCAAAGCGGAGCCACCACAACGAAGCCAGCTCCACCAAGCCCAGTTGCAGTGCAGGACAGCAGGCTGCAGCCTCTTCCCCCTTTCCCTCGCCTGCTCCGGCTGGGGGGGACAGGAGAGGTCGGGGACGCCTTGCTCGGGCCTTGGATGCGTTGCCTCCAAACGCTCGCTGGCTGCAATTGGGGGAGCCCTCGGGACTCGCGGCAGCATGAAGGCGGCTTGCAAAGGAGGGCGGAGGGTTTGCTGTTCGCTGCAGTCTCCTGCCTCTCGCAGCGGATAAGGGGGCGGGCGGCGAGGTCTCTTCTGTTTTGCCCTTGGGATCGCGCCCCCGTTCTTCGGGCTGGTGGGCTCCACGGGGCGGGTGCCTTTGCAGAGCTGGGAGGGAGGGCGCCCTGGAGCCGCAGCTGCCCGCCTCCCGTTAAGCATCGCCCCGCGGGGTCTCGCGCGGCACCGCAGGACCTTCCCCAACGACGACCTCCACGCCCATCATCCCCAGCCGGCTCGCCTATCGGGAACCAGAGTAGGGCTGCAATACGGGACCGGGGGCGTCAGGTTGCGGAAGGGACATGCGGCTGAGCGGGTGGGGCGAGTCGCGCATGCGCGCCCTCCGCAGCCGACGTCCCTCCAGAGAAGAGACTCGGATTGGGCGCGCGTCTCCTTCCGCGGTTGCCGGGGAGACGCTCCCGCCCTCCAATTGGCTGAGCCGCCGGGCGGAAGGTCGCTGCGGACTTCCGTCGCGCGACCCGGAAGGAGATGGCGGCGGCGCCTCCGCCGCGCGGCCGGGAGCTGCGGCTTCTCTGTCTCCACGGCTACGGGCAGAACGCCGAGCGGTTCCGCGCCCGGACCGGCGCCCTGCGGAAGGCCCTGCGAGGCCGCGCCCAGCTCCTCTACCTAGACGCGCCGCACCGCCTGCCGCCGGCCGAGGGGGAGCCGGAACGCGAGGGCGGCGCCGGGCCGCGGGGGTGGTGGCCGGAGTCGGAGGCCGGGCCGGAGCCGGGGAGGCGCTGCGGGCGGTGGCGGCGGCGCTGGCGGCGCTGGGCCCCGTGGACGGCCTGCTGGGCTTCAGCCAGGGCGCGGCGCTGGCCGGGCTGCTGTGCGCGCTGCGGGAGCGCGGGGACGGGCGCTTCCCCTTCCGCTTCGCCCTGCTGGTGGCCGGCTTCCCCGTGGCCGAGGCGGCGGCGGCGGCGCTGCGGGTGCCCAGCCTGCATGTCTATGGCGAGGCCGACCGCGTCATCCCGGCGGCGGAGAGCCGGGCGCTGGCCGAGCGCTTCGCACAGCCCGCCCTGCTGGCCCACGCCGGCGGCCATTTCGTCCCCGCCGCCGCCGCGCAGAGGGCCGCCTACCTGGGCTTCCTGCGCCGCTTCGAGGGCTCCGCGGAGGACGAGCTCGGGCCGCCCCGATCGCCGCCGGCTGCCCCCGCGCCTCGGACTCGCGCTCGGCGGCTTCCCTGCGGGGCTGCGGCGAAGGTCCAGCCTCGGGTCAGGCGGCGGCGGCTGCAGGAGGAGGAAAGGCCCGTCCCGGAGACCCGCGAGACACCGACCGGGGCTCTCCCCCAAGCGCTCCATGACGGTCCCTGCCTGGAGGTTGCGGTGCTACGATTAAGGGGCTTTCGGGGGTAGAAGGCCGTCGGAGCCGCTGAAGTTTGGAGGCCCGGAAGCCTCTCCGTGTTTCAGGCTGGTCCTGCCAGGCGTGGCTGGTCACATGGTCGGGACTTGCCAGGCACCCAGGTTGCAGATCCGCTTTCCATCTCGGCTCAGGGAGAGAGTCCAGGCTCGGACTGAAGGGAGGACTTAAAACGGAAGCGGCTGTCCTGGGATGTGGAACCTGCCGCTTGTTGTCTCGGGAGGAAGAGGAGGCAGCCCCACTCTGCCCCACTCCAAAGGCTGCAAGAGGAGAGGATTGCCGGCTCTGCTGCCGTCCGAATCAGGGCCCTGAAGGACCTTCCTCCTTGCTCTGGTCCGATCCTGAGAGAGGAAGGAGGGAGGCAGAGGGGTCTGGAGCCCAGGGGTTTTTTTCCGTCCCCTCAAAGTTTAGATCAAGTCAAAGTGACAGTGAGTGAGGAAAAAGGGCCTTTGATTCCAGGAATTGCTGTTGCAGCTTTTGCGGTCAGACATTGTGGGGGATCCATCACTGGAGGGTTTTAAGAAGAGACTGGACAGCATCTGTCTGGAATGGTATGAGGTCTCCTGCTTGAGCAGAGGGCTGGACTAGAAGACCTCCAAGGTGCCTTCTAGCTGTATTCTAATTGATTGATTAGGATTGTGAGCTTTATTTTAGTAAAGTTGAATAGGGATAATTAAATGAAGATTTTGTACCTGTGATTGTTGACTCATTTCATGTTCCTGGCACTTGATCCATTTGGCGAGGCCTTCTTTTTCTGCCTCTGAATGGAATAGAATAGAATTCTTCATTGGCCAAGTGTGATTGGACACACAAGGAATTTGTCTTGGTGCAAATGCTGTCAGTGTACATAAAAGAAAAGAGACATTTGTCAAGAGTCGAGAACCCCTTCCCTCTTGGTACCTCCAACCAAAACAAGGTGTATCTCTTTGCACAGCCTGCCTCTCAGTCTCATTTTTTTGTAAAATTTAGGGGAGATTCTTTTGAAAGATGCTGCCTGTGATTCTGGGCTGGTCTTTTCCTTAAAGCTTTTAAATAAAGTGTAATTTGTCATTTGTGCCTGCTACATGCCACTCCTGAGGGAAGGAGGCAAATTTTTCCGTCCCACACACTGCAAGCTCACACCAGAAGGCAACACTGGGGAGTGGCTGCATTTTTAGAACTCTTGCTTTTTGGAGGTCTAGCAGGCCAGCTCCTGTCCCCTGGATTTAAGGCGAGGGAGGGGATTAGCAGCAAAAATACTCCAAAACTCTTGTGCGGAGGCAGAAAGGTTGGCCGGCCTGAGGGTGCAAATCCAGAGAATTCCTGGGGTGGGGATGACGGCTCCTGATCAGTCACTCTGCAGGTTCAACCCCTGGCTGGGCTTGTGCAGTTGTGAAAACGAACTGTAGATGTTGAAGCAAAAGGCGATGGAATCCTTCTGGAAGTGAGCGTGTGTAAACTTTCTTTCACCACAAGAGGGCAGTGCTGCTCCCCATTTCTGTATTTTTCCACCTGTAGGACAGGCATCCAGGCTTAGAGAAGCAGTGGTGGATGGGTTTTGGTCCTCCCTGAGGTAGGGGAGCTTCAGGGGAGGAAGGGGGCTGTGCACAGCCGAGACCTCTGGCTTCGGATGTCCCCTGAGGGACAAGGTGGGTAGGCTGGATGGCACCTCCTTCCTGGACCTGCTCAATAATGGCAGCAGCAGCAGTTTGCCTCCCTTAGCAGCATGGCTGCCCGAGGAATGCTGGGAGTTGAAGCCCACATGTCTTAAAGTGCCCGAGGTCTTTGGTTCCCCAACACACACACACACACACCGGCCTGTGGGTTGGTGGTGAGACCTTTGGCCTGCCAGAGCCAGAGGGGCTCCGTTCAAGCACCCCAAAGGGGCCCACCAGTCTGAGCCTTGGGAGCCTGCCAGGCAATGCCGGGGTCGTCCTCAGGCAGGGCTCCAGCCTCTCCTGCAGCCCTTGCCTGACCCTGGGCACCCAATGAACTCCCTGCCCCACAGACGGGTCAGCCCCGGGCCCTGCCGTGTTGGAGGAGCAGCTGCCGTAGATTGGAGGCTCCTTCCCTGGTCAGTTGCCCCCAAGGAGCCCAGGCCCCCTTGTCAGTCCAAGCGGAAGGGGGCCGAGTCCTTGGCGCTTCTGAGCAGAGGAGCAGCGGCGAAGCGGGGCCTCGTTTGGCGCCTATCGCTGGACCTGCGAGTGGAAAGGGGCCTCCTGGGGTTCGGGGGCGGTGAGGAGGAGGAGCAGCAGCTTCCTGGCGGGGCGCTCGGCTCCTCTGAGCGCAGCACTCGCTCTGCCGGAGCTCCATTTCCGGCTAAGGCGGCGGTTGCGGCTGGATCCCGGGATGGGCTGCTCTACTCAAGCGGCCGAAAGGCCGGGGAGACACCGGGGCGGGGGTGGATGCCCGCAGAGCGGCGGGGATGCGACAGCGAACGAACCCGACGTTCGGCTGAGGTACAAGTGGCGGGGCTGCGGCCACACCTGGAGCCTTGGAGCGCGCAGGTAGAGGCGGAGGCGGGGTCAGCTCCGTCCACCTTGGCTGGGTTGTTCACGGCGAGCGGCCAGGACGGGGGGGGCGGATCTCCGAGGCTGCAGGCTCACCTGGGCGGCTTCTGACTGCTGAGGCTCTTCCTGCCCGGGGAACGGGACGTCCTGCTTTCAGGCAGCCCCGCAGAGGGCCACATTGCGGAGCTCAGAGCGCGAAATCCGTCGTGGAGGCTTCTGTGCACAACCATGTTTGTGAGGCGGTGATTGGGGGGTCCCCAAAGCACCCCGCCCTCACCCAGCCTGACCCCTTTTGTGCTTTTTGTGGATTTTAGTTCTGCGTTTAACACAATTTTTCCACATAAGACTAGTGTCTAAACTTCTGGACCTTGGACTTTGTTATTTAATCGGCCTTTGGATTATGGATTTCCTGTCTGGCCACTCACAGAGGGTCCAATTAGGTAATCATACCTCTTCAGCCCTTATTCTTAACACTGGTACACCACAAGGTTGCGTGTTGAGTCCCTTACTCTATACTCTTTTATGTGCATGACTGCTGTGCTGTCCCAGCCAGTCTATGGGAATTGGATAGTTACTTAGGAATTATGAGCTGTCCACTTAAGGGAATGCATCATGGTAAATGTAGTTAAAGGTATCCTGGGAAATGTAGTTCGTGTCTGTAATCCTGATTGGTCACTAAATTGACCCTCGAGGGGTTGGGGGAGGTTTTCCTCATTCTTTGTCTGAACTCTCTTACTCATGGCAGCTTCTTTCTATCGCTACGAGATGGGTTAGGAGATAACCTTCTTTTACTACAAGGCAGATATACAAAGGGATTGGTCATTAAAGAAGAACTTCATCACAAATATGAGGACACCTGATGAACTAATAAATGTTCTTTGTTATGGACAAAGTGTGTAGACAATAACTTGGTCCTCAACACCAACAAGACCAAGGAGCTGATAGTGGACTGTAGAAGGGACAGATCAGACCTCCAGCCCTTGCTTATCCATGGAGACCGAGTGGAGCAAGAGGCCAGTTTTAAGTTTCTGGGTGTTACCCTAAAAGAGGACCTGACCTGGGGTGCCCACATTGCAACCCTGGTCAAAAGGGCCCAGCAGAGATTATACTACCTGAGGCTTCTCAGAAACCAACAACTGAATGAGAAACTGCTGGGGACCTTCTACCGCTGCACCAGAGAGAGTATCTTAACTTCCTGCACACCTGTGTAGGGTTTGCCAGTTGCACAGAGGCAGATAGGATGTCACTCCTGAGGGTTAATGTCATTGCCCCTCAGAGGATCCTGGGTTGCCCTCTCCCCTCTTTGGAAGAGCTTCATAGCTCCCGCTGCCTTGAGAAAGTTCAAAACATCCTCAAAGATCCATCTCATCCTGGGCACCCCCTTTTTTTGAACTATTACCATCTGGCAGACGGTACAGGAGAATAAAAACAAGCACAAATAGGCTGAAAAACAGCTTCTATCGGAGGGTTCTTTTGAATTCTACTGTATTGTGCAGTGTTGGTGCAGTGTTGGGGGTTTTCAGTTCAATGTGTGGAGTGTGAAGAGTGTGTTTGTGTTTATTTTCATGGTCATGATGTGCACTGAAGATGGTGTTTGATTCCGTTGTATGAGGTGCAAGGACAATAAAGTAAGCTAAACTTTTCCCACCGCTGGCATCCCAGCCCTTCCCTGCCCTGAAGGAAGCTCACCTGTGGCATTCCACAGTGCCAGAGTGCCAGTTCCTCTTGCCCCAGGCTTGGTGAGCAAGAAGTGTGGTGCGTGACACTTTCGGAGCCATGGTGGTCTTGGATACCTCACCCCACCTTTACCTTTGTTACCTGTTGCACCTGGAAGGAAGGGAGGCCTTAAAACTGGATGGAGACAGCACTGCTGTTATTTCCTTCCCTTCTCAGTCGGCCCAGTCCTGGTCCCCCTCTACTGCTCTTTGTGTGTGTGTGTGTGTGTGTGTGTGTGAGAAACAGAGAGAGAAGGCCCCCTGAGTGTGTCAGCACAGATGGTTCTTTCCCAAGCAGCGAAAGGCTCCGGGACAAGGCCAGTCTCTTCTGCCTTTGTGTTTTGGGGTTACAAGATCACTTTTGTTGCTTCGCTGAGAGCTTCGCCTCCCCGCTGCCCCGAGGCCTGGCAGACCCAGCTGGAGGGAACAGGCCTAGCGGCTGCCTTCTCAACAGACCCCCCCCCACTTTATTGGGGTCGGGATCCTTCTAGCAACTCCCAGCGTCTGAGTGCCAGTTTTCATCGGGGGCACTTGACCCACCCTGGCTGCCCTTGAAAAGTGGCAGGTTTCGTGGTGCATCGTATCCAACCAACAGAGACGGGGGGGTATTACTCAAAGTCCAAAGGACGGCTTGGGGGTGGGGAGAAGAGCGGGGACCGTGGAGAAGTTAGAAGGCACCGCCAGTGCCGGGCTCAGCCACTTTCTCTCGCGCTCAGTTTCAAGGGCCTTTTTGCTCCGAGGGAGCAGCTGGGATCCCTTCTGACCATCCGCTTGGAAATCGTTCTGGCGGGTTAAGGACGAGAAGTGGGGGCTGCAGGTGGAGCTCCAGCCCAATGCAGGAGATCCGGAGGCCTCAGAGGAAGGGGGGTTGCCCAGAAGGTTTCTTTTCGGAGGAGTTGAAACTGCGCTGAGCCCATCCTGGGGGGAAGCTCCCTCCCCTGCCTTCTTTGTGTCTGCGGGAGGCTGCTGGACGCAGGGATGTTGCACCAGGTGACTGCAGAGCCGTGGGACTTGCTGGCAGGAACGAGAACCTGTGAGAGAGCTCACCATCACTGATGGGGGGCAGCCTCTATTCCAGAAGCGGCGCTGCAGCCCCATTCAGAGGGTCCCTGTGGCTCTGCTGCCCCTCCGGCCCTGTAAGTAGAGGGGAATAGCCGAGAAGGCAGAGCAGTGTGTGTGTGTGAGAGAGAGAGAGGGGGAGGGAGACAGGGGCACACGCACACACACAGATGCGCCCTTTTCTACTCAGCGCGGAGAGGCCTTCCTCCATCTGACCTCTTTAACCAGAGGAGTTGTGGGGCAAACCCGGGTCTTTATTCGTGCACAGGGTTGGCTCGGCATTTGCCTGAATGGTGAGTCACTCCTTGCCCCCCCCACCCCACCCCACGCCAGGGATGGAAGCGCGGTGCCCGTCCTCTTGCTTCCTGGTACCCAGCAATTCACCCGCAGCCCTTTCCCCAGTCCTCGGTGGAGAGTTCAATGGATCCGCAGGCCTGTTTGGCGCCCAATGAGCCAATAAGGTTTTCTGAATGCTGCCCAACCCTAAAGACCACAAAGCATCAAAAGACTTGAGAGCGGAAGGTTGCAGCCCGGCCGGTCTGCCTCTCAAGCTCTTCGGCTGCCTTTTGAGGGAGGCGGTCCTCCCCCTCGGAGGGTGAAGCAACGCGAGCAGAACGGCTCCCCGGCCCCCCTTGGCTCCATCTCCCCCTAGGGAAGCGAGGGGGGACGAGGGCCGCCTCCCTTCTAACAGGCCCAGCACCTGAGGCGCTTCGCAGGCCCAGCACCGGGGAACGCTCCGGGGACTGAGGTGGGAGTCGCCTCGGCCCCTTTCCAGGCAGCCCCACACATTCTCCCGCTCTCCACCTTCGCCGATGCTGTGGCGTCCAGTCCGGGCAACCATGGCTGTAGACTGTTACCAGCCCACATCCACACAGTAACAATCTAAAGCCACGGTTGCCCTGGCGACGCAGGATGAGCTGGCATGGTGGTGAGCGGCATCCTGAAAACTCAGCCCTTGCTTGCTACGAGCGAAGACCAGGGAGACCAGCCCTGCTGGGAATCCAAGGACCCCGGATCTTTTCTCTGGCTCTTCCCAGCCCTCCCCGAAAAGATTGTGTCAGTTCCCCAACGGGAAATGTCCCATCCTTTGGACAGAGCCACCGAATCATTTCATCCAGGCAGATCCAGAAAATGGGGGCAGAGCCCTCTTCTTGTTGAGATGGGTGGCATATACATTTAATAAGGAATGAAGGCCTTCTCCCTCTTTCTCTGGCATCCCATTTAGGACCCTCACTTCTGTGGGTCAGCCGGGGGCCCTCGGCTTGAAGTGGGAACCAGGAAGAGATCACTGGAAGGTGATCTGGTGAACGAGTCCAGTTTCTCCTTCCTGACAGGGATCCTTTCCTCCTGGGCCTTCCCCCCATGCAGCAAATGTCCCCCCCCCCTTTGGCTAATAGTGCTAATAGCCTAGACAGGGACACCTGTCCCGGCTACCTTCTGTCTGCCTTATAACTGGGCTGCTTCTACCAATCCCAACCACATTGTCACCAAGAAAGCAAACTCAGGAACTCCTCTGAGCCGAGAACATCACAACCCACCGCGATTTCTCAACATGGCTCCTGGTGGACTTCTGGGAACAGAAAGCAACCGACTTTTCAGTGTTTCTGTTGCGTCACTAGGAAGCGCCTGGTTCTACAGGGGTGTATTTAGGAAGGGACCTCCAAGGCAGGGGTATCCAACCTTGGTAGCTTCCATTCCTCAGACTGGGGGAGGCTGGGAGTTGAAATCCATAGGTTAGCCAAGGTTGGACACTCCTATTTTAAGGGAAGTCCAGCAATGCAAGAGATCAGATGTTGGGCTTCGTTCAAGGCTGGACTTCAGCACCACGGACAGCGTGCCAGGCCCGCTGTCCTCCCAGCCACCCGGCACCTGGCCAGTGGCAATGCGGATCCTAACAGAATGACAGAGTTGGAAGGGACCTTGGAGGTCTTCTAGTCCAGCCCCCTGCTGAAGCCGGAAACCTTCTACTGTTTCAGACCACGCCTCTCAGTCTCTGAAGGACCCACAGTCCCTTGGAGGAACATCCAGAGGGTCCTTTCGAAAGAGAATTGGATAATAAGAGAAGGGTCTTCCCAAAGAGCCTGGCTTTCTCTCTCTCTCTCTCTTTTTTCTTCTTCTTCTTGTCATTTCCTTTTGGATTCTGGATGACGAGCGCTTTCTTCCCCCTAAGATGCACAACATCCCCTTGTGGAACTATCACAAGGAATTCTCAGAGGCCGAGAGAGAAAAGGGAATATTTAAAAGCTGAGCAAGCCAAAAGCAGGTGGACATTTCAATCTTAGTTTGTGAGCCCTTCAGTTCAGCAAGTGGGGAGCAGGTGCAGAGGGTTTAATGAGGAGCACCTTAAAGGAGTTTCGCTTACAGGCAGAGTTTGGACACCACCACACATTTCTGTGGCTAAGCAAGACATTTGTTAAGTGAGTTTTGCCCCATTGATGACTTTTCTTACCACCGTTGTTAAGTGAATCACTGCAATTGGTAAGTTGTTAAGTTAGTAACATGGCTGTTAAGTGAACCTGCCTTTCCCGCTGAGTTTTCTGATCAGAAGGTTACAAAAGGGGATCACATGACCCTGGGACATTGCGACCGTCATAAGTAGAGGCCGGTTGCCAAGTGCCTGAATTTTGATCAGGTAACCACAGGGAGGCCGCAATGGCCATAAGTGTGAAAAATTACCCTAAGTCATTCTTTTCATTGTGTTGTAAGTTTAAATGGTCACTAAACGAACTGATATAAATCAAGGACTGCCTGTATTTGGTCCCGAGATTCTGCATCTCGTCTCCTGGCTTTAAATCCATTCAACGGCATTCCTGGGAATCCGGCTTCATTGTTTCGCTGTTGGGGGCCTGAGATTAATCTTCCTTCTCCTGGTTTTAGGAGGAAATTCTACTCTGGAATCCTTGAGTTGGGAGGTTCCCTTGAGGTCATCAAGTCGAGCTCTCTTCTCAGTACATGAAAAGCTTCCCAGCAAAGGGGATTCCAACCTCCATGTGAACCCCTCTATCGAAGGAAGCCCTCCTGCCGCTATCGGGGGGCTCAACTCGGTTCTCGGAACTGTTTCCCCTCGACAGATCGGCTGTCCCATAACTCAGAGCCGTGATTCCCTGCGTCTTCCCCTTGCAGGGTGGGGGGCCTCGATCCCCGGCTGACTTGCCTTAAGAGTCTAAACATTCCCAGCTGTCTCAGAGAGTTTCCTTTCTCGTCCTCTAATTATCTCATTCCTCTCCTCTGAAGCGGTTCCAAATTCTCTGGGGCCAACAGGAGATCCAGGGCTTGGTGGGCCCAGCCAAAGCAAAAGAAAGGGGATCACCTCACCTGGGGTTTGGAAATTGTACTTCTGCAGGTGGAGGCTAAGCTTAAATTTAGCCTTTTTTATAGCCATATTGGCCTACTGGCTTACAATCCATTGGTAGTTAGCTAAAGCCCCAATCTATTTTCATTTATAATGGTTTTTACTACTCGCGAATGAAGGTGAACCTACGTCTCCCAAGATAATGTTGCAGGATCCAGTGTGGGTCGGTCCCCTCCCAAGCTTTCTGGCTCAATGCTGGAGCCCACCCCCCATCTTGAGGGAGTCTGTCACAGAAACCCCCTCCGGAGGAGGGGCTCTAGCACCACTCAGAAAGCTCGGGAGGCAAAACTTCCGGTCCAAAGGACCGACCCACACTGGATCTGCCGTTGTTATTACTATTTATTAGCAATCTGGGTATCTTCATTTGATTTATTTTTTCTAAATAGAGAATCATGCATTAAATTTCAGGCTTAATGGATCAAGATGGTTTGTAATCCTAATCCTTCCTTCTAGCATATGATTTATCCCAGACAATGCCACGTTATTTGAAAATCTGAAAAGTATTCCCTCGTCTTTTAATCCAGGTGATGATGTTGAAGCAGGAGAACGCCAGCGTGGCTGAACCTTGAGACAGCTCCCTCTGTTTTGAGCAGGAATCATGGATGAGCAATTCTGAAGGTCTTTGCAAGGCAGACCCAGTGCGAATCTCTTGAATCTCAACCATCCAAACCAACCTCGGAAGGAGATTTGACTAGAAGACCTCCAAGGTCCCTTCCAACTCTGTTATTCTATTATTCTGTGAGATTGCCAATTGTAATTTGAAACTAAGCTTTGCAGAAATGAAGACATATTACATTGGCAGCACCTCCACTGCCTATTGAGGAAACTGGCTGATCAAAAATACTTTGAGAGCTGATTAATAAATTGGTTAGTATTTCCAAATTATCTACAAGTCTAGGCTGGTTCATCTTCCAGAGATCCAGGCATCAAACAGTACAAGAAAAAGAACCAATCTCCAAATGCTTTAATTTCCCCCTCTGTAGAGGTTTGAAAAGAAAAAAAATGTTTCTAAGAACGCCAGCATTGCCACCTTCATATTTTCCTAATAAATCTTTCTAATTAATTAGATTCCTGTATTTCTTGGATTGTAGTCCTGGTTCTTGCCAGAGAATGCAGACAAACAAGAGATGAAGGATAATCTGGCAAACTTCCTTCTTGTCAAATCCACACTAGTAATCCCTGCTTTCCTTCAAAGGGGCTTCTACATTGATTCAGAGGTGGGATTCAGCCGGTTCTGACCACTTCTGGAGAACCGGTAGTGGAAATTTGGAGTAGTTTGGAATCCCACCTGTGACTGGCCCCACCAACCCCGTCTCTTCTCCGCCTCCCATTGAGTCCCAGCTGATCGGCTGGGTCTCCTTTCATTGCCCTGCACAGGAGAACAGAGCTGGAAAGCAGGTCAGTGGGGTGGGGAGGGGGATTTTACAATATCCTTCCCCTGCCACTCCCAAGCCACGCCCACCAAGCCACACCCACAGAACTGGTAGTAAAAAAAATTTTGAATCCCACCACTGCCTTGATTGCTCTTTAATCATTGTTTTCTACTGTTATGGAGTCTTCCTTGACATCCACCAGAATGATGTCTATGGAGACTCAGCCCTCCAATTTATAGTTGTCCCAAAGGTGATTTCCCCTCCCCCCAAAAGGCAACATGGATCCTCTTGGCTTTTTTTCCTTGAAAACATTTTGTTTCTCATCCCAGAAGCTTCTCCAGGTCTTAGAAGTGAAATGTTTTCCTAGAAAGTCCAGTTGTCTTTTGGAAGAAGCACCTCTGGGGCATGAGATTGAGGGCCTCCAGAGACCATCCTTTCCTCCCTCTCGGAAAACCAGGACAACTGTTGCTCCCCTCCAGCCACCCCTCCCTCCCCAGAGAGGGCCCAGGTGGGCTGAGCGGCCTCTTTCCAGTTTCCCTGGGACTCCAAGAGCCTCCAACACTTTGGCCTCAGGGACCTTCTACAGCCGGGGGCCCCAAACTTGGCCACTTTAAGACTTGTGGACTTCAACTCCCAGAATTCCTCAGCCAGCAGAACTGGCAGCATAGAATATCTGGCTGAGGAATTCTGGGAGTTGAAGTCCACAAGTCTTAAAGTGGCCAAGTTTGGGGAACCTCTGTTTTAGATTCTTGCAAACCACTGAAGGCCTCTGGTTGATGCACAGCCCCGTCTGTTGTGTCCATTGTCACTGAGGGGGATGGACAATACAGGTAACCCTGAACTCACAACCGAGCCCAAAACTTCTGTTGCTAAGCAAGATAATTGTTAAGTGGGTTTTGACTGATTTTAGGACCTTTCTTTCCCCAGTTGTTATGTGAATCCCTGCCCTTGTTAAGTCAGTCCCAAAGGTCGTTAAGTGAACCCGGCTTCCACACCAATTCCGCTTATCAAGGGGGCCGCAAAAGGGGATCACGGGACCATCATAAATAGGAGCCGCATTGGGATCATGTGACCACGGGGATGGCACAATGGTCATAAGTGTGAAAACCAGCCGTGTGGCCTTTTTCAGTGCCATTGTAACTTTGAATGGTCACTAAGGTTAAGGACTCCCTGTATTAGAAATGTTTAAAAAAACACTGGACAGTTTAAAAACCTGACCAGTGTTTATTGCTTTACTCCCTCCATAGGAGGCAGACCTCAGCTGATCTTCTCATTCAGGATAACTAGAGGTTCTCCCAGATTCTCCCAGTTTCTTCCAATCTCCGCCTCCCATCTTGCCTTTGAAAGACACACCTTGCTTGTGTCCCCCCCCAAGTAACAAAAGTGGGGGTGCCTCTGCCTTTGATACCTTTAGATTTTGCCTTCTGCAATGAAGAGCTGGCCTCCTGGTTTTCTTTCCTTCCTTTCCTTCCCAAGGGCTATGGGACGTTTGGGGTGCGGGGGGGTCCTCTCCCCCGGATCTCCCTCCTTCCAGGACCCCTCAGCCCCTTTGGGGGTTCTCCTCTTGGCCCCCGTTTCCTTTCTGGGATGACCACAGAGCCTCTGGGGCTGCCCCCTGGGGGCCATCTTGCTCGTGGATTGATAAGGCCCCCTGTGACTGCCCCCCTAAAGAGGAGGCCTCCAACGCTGCAGGGCCCCGTGTCCCCCCACTGCCCCCCTCACCCAGTGCCCTGCCCTCCCCGTCAAAGGCGGCAATTTCCTGCCAGGACTGCAGACAGAGACCTCGATCCTCCTGCCCCTCCCCCTCCCCAGTCTCACTTTAAAATGGACTCCTTTCACTCTTGGCCAAACAGAAGCACCGCGAGGGAGCTGCGAGGCTCTGCTTGGCTTTCTTAACAGAATCAGAGAGCTGGAAAGGACCTTGGAGGTCTTCTAGTCCAACCCCCTGCTCAGGCTTCCTCAGCTCAGCAGCCTTCGCCAGCGGGAGCGTTTGAAGCTGCCAGATACAAACAGCAGAGAAAGCTGCACCAGGCTCAGAGCAAGGAAACGCCGCGGTCCGCTTATCCTCCCATTTTAAAGGCGAGGAACACTGAGGCTGACAGATCAACACCAGCCCTACCAAGGTCGAGGTTAGCTGGGGAGAGAGGTGGGGAGTTTAATGATCCAATGAAGTGCCGGGCTGAAGAACTTGGGAAAGCAACGAAGTTCCATTTCTCAGCCAGGAATACCGAGGCCGAGTCACGTGACTTGACCCCAGCCTCGGCGCTTCCTTGCGGCGGTGGGGAGCGCTGTCCCCCCCCCCCAAACGGCTGCTGGAGAAAGCCCCGTTGCCGCTGCCAGCCGTCAGTGGCCATGACTGTAGACTGTTACTGTGCCTCTCACACCTGTAGCAGTAAGCAGTCTAGAGCCAAGGTCCTGACGAGCTGGCCGGGGGCGCTTCGGGCGTCTTCGGACTGAGCACCCCCGGCCCACTTTCCTTTCCCGCCCAGGTGGAGCCGGGGGCGCCGTATTACTTCCTGGGCAAAGACCCCAACAACCGCCCCGCCCGGTCTCCGCGGCTGTCGCGCCGTTCAACGTAAACACGCTCGTTTCTCCTTCTCAGGGTCGCGGCTAATCCTCGCTTCTGGCTTGTTCCGCGCCTAGACTCGAAGCGGTCCGGACCCCACCGGCCGCTCGCCTGTCCACGGGGCCCTCCACAGCTGGACGCCCAGCCTGGAGGGTCCGGGGGTGCTTGGAGGGGAGGAGCTTGACAAACCCCGATTCACGACCACACTCCGAGTGTCACTTCCGGAGGGGAGGACGGTCTGGGCGCGCTCCTGAAGGCGGCAAGAGAGCGAGCCCCTTCCCTAGACTGAAAGCCCCCTCCCACGCACAGCCCCCGAACGGATGGGGCCTTTTCCTCTCTCCGCCCTGGCAGCCCTGCATTTGAGGGCACTGCCGGCCCACCCTGGGCGGAGACAGAGGCCAAAGCTTGGCCTCGCGGGCCCAGGGAGGGGGCAGGACGGGCGGGCGGCTGGCGCCCCCAGTCCCCGGCTTCCGGCCGCCTCTCGTGCTTCGAGTGTCTCCGTAGCAAACGCTGCTATGCCGCCACCGCCGCCTCTCAGGTAGGTTGAGGGCGGAGAAAGAGGAGTCCCCCCACCCGCGCGGCACTGAAAGAGGCAGGGACGGCCGGTGGACGCCCGGCAACAGGTAGCAGCAGAAGGGCGGATCCGCAGGAGGGAGGAGGGGCGCCAAGAAGGAGGATCTCCCAGTGCCCCCCGTCCTGGGCTCTCTCTGGGTTAGGGAGGCGTGACCATGTCTAAAGGAAGCCCCCGCCTGTTTGTTGCTACCAGACTCCAATAGGCTTTTGACCGCGGGGAAAGCGCCGCCCTCCCCCTCTCCGGCCCCCGTCTGCCCGTTTGAGCTCCCAAAGGGTCTCACCCTGCTCGGAGATCAGCCCCACGCGCGGGACCCTTCAGGGAAAGGGGAGCCGGAGCCGCTGCCCCGCGCCTGGCGGGCTGCTCTCCGGGCCCTCGTGCTCGCCCTGGCAGCCAATGGGGTCCGGGTTGGCTCCCGCTGGGCCGAGAGGGGCGACGGGCCCCACTCCGCCTGGGACGGCGAGCCGGAGGGCTCGGAGGTGGCGCTCCGTCGGAAGGCAGGCGGCGCGGAGCTGGGGGCAAGAGAGCGGGCCCCGCTGCCAAGGGACCGGGAGGCGGGGTCCAGGCGGCCCGGGGGTTGGGGGGCCCCAGCGCAGTTCTTACCTGCCCGGACGGCGGTCGCCCCCCGCCGGTCTTCGGGCTGCGCTCCTCGCCGACGTCTCTCCCTCCCGTCGTCCCGCGGGCAGCGCGCCCTGCCCGGCAGAGGAGCGGCGCCGTCCTTCGGCCGCGGCTGGGCTGCGGAGCTACTTCTGGCGCCGTCGAGGTTTTTATAGAGCCCGGCTCGTAGTAACGGGGATCTCGCGGCTCATTCACAGAAAAGCATCAGCCTACGCAATGACGTGGGCGCGACGTCAGCGGGAAATTTAGGGAACGGGCAGAGGCAGCTATTTATAACCGGCGGGCGGGAGGGGCAGCGAGAGGGAATATTGGGGGTGGCCGGCCAGCCGGTCGGCTAAGGAAGCAACCAGCGGGGGGTGGGGGAGCACTGGAAGGGGCTGCGGGGTGGGGGTCCCGCCTGGGAGAGCTCCGCCATGCCCCCTGGCCACTTTGGAGGACATTCTTGGCTGGGATTCAGCCAAGTCCCGCAAAGGATGGAGAGGAAGTGATGCCCAGTGGCGCCAACATAGTTTCCCTCTACCAGTCCTCCTTTCCTGGCTGCACGTGGGGGGGGAATCAGCCCTGGGGACCCTAAAGAGAAACGGCTCCTGCTAAAGGAGGGGAGGGGCACCTTCAACTTGATTCTCCTTTCCAAAGTCTGGATTCATTTCTCAAATATGCCGTGGGGAGGGGCCGTTTTTAGCAACAGAGGGTGAGACCAGCCTCTCCCCCCCCATCTCTGGGTCTCTCGAGGGAGGCCAGGCAACGTCCACTGCTTAGCTCAACACGGCTTTCCTTGGGACTTTCTCCAGGTGACAACTGTCAGTCAAGCCACCTGCAAACCAGGGAAGGTGAGCAGGGCATTTGGGATGCCTCGGACCCTTCTCGACGCGGGGCTGGGCGGATGGCGGGGCAAAAGCACCTTGCTGCTTCCTGTGCCCAAGTTTAGGCAGTCACGAACACTTCAAATACTTTTTTTCCTATTAGGAAGAGTAAAACAACTTGCGGTGTGTTGCTGCTGTTACTACGGAGCTCCTCCCCGCCCCCAAAGTGAGTCCTTGGAGCTTGGCTGGTTCCCAGAGAGGGTCGCACATCCAGCCGCGAGGGGAGGGAGCAGACGGAGGACCCGGCCTGGCCGGAGGGCATCAGCACTTCCTTGGGTGGACAGCTCCCCACCCCCCATGTGTCCTGATTCCCTCTTCTTTACCTGCTGGCCTCTTGCCACCTGTGCAGGTGCCTCCCTCTTGCTGACAGCAACAGCCCCCTCCCCCTCCCCTGGGTCCTCAGCTGACTCCACCTTCAGGCCCACCCTTGGGAGGGCATCAGTCACACGTGCACAGGTGGAGGGTCTGCATTAAGCAACCGAGTGGGGAAGGAGGAGGAGGGAAGGAGGGAAGGGAAGAAGAAAGAAGGAGGCAGCAGGGGGAGGGGGAGGGGGGGAAGGGAGAAGAGAGAGGCCCAGCCACTCGCCCCCACTCACCCTCTTCTCCCTTCCACCTTCCAAGGAGGCAGCGGGCAGGTGGAGACCCTCCCAGGCTCCCCTCCTCCTCGGCCCTTCGGTCCCCGCCTCCCCCTGCTGAGTTTCCTGCTGGATGCAGGTCTGAGGGGCATGAAAGAGGCGACCCTGCCCCACGACAGACAGACCCCCATCAGCTCCTTCCGGCTCCCCCTTCACAACCTCACCTCCGCCCTCTCAGCCCCAGCTCTGCAGGGCACCCTCCGCCAGGACGCCCCCCCCCTTCCTCTCCCTCCAGGCGGGGTGCATCTCCCAGGGCAGCTCCAGTTCTGGCTCCACCTTGGCTGCCTCCACCCCTCGTGGCTCCCCCAGAGCTGCCCAGCGACTCTTTCAGTCATTCAGATGGGGGGCGGGATGGGGGTGTTGTTTATTGTCCGGTGTGTCTGGTTTGGCACTTGCTTGCAAAAATCGGGTGTCACCAGCCTGCTGGTGGCTCCTTCAGGACTAAGCTTGTCATTGATTTACCAATTGCAGTAAATGTGCCTCTCCAGCGCAGAGGCTCCGGGGAGCACATTTCGGGGCGCAGGCCTCTCTTGTGAAGAAGGGGCTTTGCTCCAGCCCTCTCGTGGCTGAGAAGTTTGCCCAGGAACTGATATCCCAAAGAAGTGAAAATCAAGGAAGGGCAAACACCCCCCAAAAAAAAATATGTTGACCCTGCTAAGAATTCTAATAGTTCCCAGATTTTAGTAAGTTTCCCCCTGCTGGAAACCGGCAACTAGAATTTAAATTAATGAAGAGGAGAGAAGGAGAGGGAGAGAGTGCAGGGAGCATCCTCTATTTGGGAAACCAGCTGCCGATCCCTCTTCTGAGGCACTGTGGAAAATTCCATCTGAATCAACTCCCTCCTTCCAGCGAGGGGACGGTAACCTGGGATGCTCCTGTCTGGGCCGAACTAAGGACCTTCGGGTACCCGATGAACCACCTGGAAGCCAGCTGAGGGAGGCAGTCGGGCAGGGTCGTGGGTGAGCAATTCACTAGAAAAAAGGCCATTCCCTGCTCTGTGGAATTAAAGCTCCTTCGTCCCAATCCCTTGTGACATATTTCTCTCTCTCTCTCTCTCTCTCTCTCTCTCTCTCCCTCTCCTCTCCCCCCTCTCTCCCCTCTCTCTCTCTCTCTCTCTCTCTCTCTCTCCTCTCCCCCGCATGAGCAATCTCTTGGGGCGGCAGCCTGAGGGGGCTTCACCTCTTTGGGCCTCAGCTAAAGCCTCCCAGGGGCTGAACGTTGCTAAGGCCAACAACCAGGCTGTGTGGCCCAGAGAGGCCACTGCTGTATCGCAGGACCCCAAGTCCTGCCGCTCATCCCAGATCTTGTGCCCAAGAGGCCCTGGGCAGCGGGCACAGTGGTATCTTGCCTCTCTGCTGGGTAGTTGTTGCCCACCGCCCTCCAGCCCTGCAACCCAGAGCCCTGCCCGACGCAGTTCTGCCCCCCATCCCATGTCAGCCTCCCTCGGTGGGCAGCGTCGGCCCCTCCTCGCTCTCCCGGCCCTCTCGTCCCCCATTTAAGCAGGTGTTGCGGTGTGACATTTACCGGACTGGGTTTATTTACCTGTGTTTATGTTAACCGACAGACTTATATTCCACCTTAGCTAAAACGTGGCGTTTTATAACAGACCAAATCCAGCCCAACAAATGTGTTACGTGCATTTATTTATCAATGATGTGATGTTTTATTGCCACTTGGCCTGAAAGCAGGCAAACGTGCAAGTGAAATCAAGCGGGGTCGAAGCCCACCCGACAGGCCTCGTTGCAGGAAACCACCCCAGGTTAGAGTGTACAATCACGTGACCCGGGGTTATCCATCGGCCGAGTCTCGGTTTCTTAAGTCGGTTCGGAATTGGCCGGTTTACACAGCAACGTTAAGCCGAAACGGAACCGACCGTTTTGCGCTCCTGCTGTTGGCCGATGCGGCGATCCCGCCCTTTGCTTCTTGGGGCTGCCAACCAGCTACTTTCGACAACCGCTGTACAGCCCACTCTCTTCCGAAACTTCCCGAAGACCGAGCACCGGCGGCATGGGATTGCCTCCCCCCCCCCCAGACCCTACTGCAGCCTCCAGGGACGCCCCTAGCCTTCCAACTTCGGCCGAGCGCTTTCTCGGCCAAGCGCCTGGGGGCCTGGGGGCCGCCTCCCGTCCGGACAAGAGTTGAGCGTCCCCCTCCCATGCCTGCGAGCGAGCGAGCTCTGGGGCAGGGCGCCCGAGCTCCTGCACTGCAGTGCGGTGGGGTGTCTTTTCCTGCGGGGACGTGAAGTGCTTCGACAGGCGCGCAGTGTGGGCGGCTGGAGGGTCCATTATTCCGCAGAGAAAAGCAAGCAAGCGAGGGGAGCGCTCCGAGCAACTCGCGGAGGGAAAGGGCAGCCCGAGCGCCTTTGTTCAGATGGGGGGAGAGGGGGAGGCGATCAAGTGCAGAGCTTGCTTCAACGGCTGGACAGTCTTGTCCGGGAGGCAGGAGGGGAGCGATCTTCTGCGCGCCTGAAGCCACGCGAGCCCCCACCCCCGAGCCGCGGGTCGGACTAGATGGCCCCGGGAGTCCCAGCGGCTGCGGTCCCGTGCTTCAGGCCATCGCTAATTATATTCAGTAGGAGGAAGCCTGAACCGCGTTCAGCAGTTACGCAAATGCACCGGAACCGACAGCCGAGCCCTCCCTTCTCCGCCCCGCCTCCCCGAGTTTCTGCCTCCGGCGGGGTCAAAGCAATCCTCCATCCAGCACAAGCAGAAACAGGGTGGGGGGCGGAGGGTGTCCGGGCTTCCTGCAGGACTTCTAGGGTTTAGGGACTTCGGCGGGTCGGACTAGATGGCCTCGGAGGCACCTTCCGCCCCGAGTGGCCTTTGGCGAGCCAGTCCTACCTGTCGCACTTCTGCAGGCGTCCAGGGCAGAGGGGACTCTCCTCCTAAGCCCCGGGAGCCCAGCCTGCCCCCCCGCGAGAGGAGGGGGAGAAGGAGGGGAAGGGGACGAGGGGGATATCCGCCGGCGGCCCAGAGACCGGCCTTTTCTTCCGGCTGCCCGCGCTCCTGCGCCTCCCCCGCTTCTGCCGCAATGAATGGCGAGCCGGCGCTGCGGTGGCCAAAGGGCGCTGGACTCGCCAGCCCGGAGAAGCGCCCCCCGGGACCTGGGCCGGATTCTGCTCAGGAGAGGCGGCCGGGGGATCCGAGCGATCCGAGCCCGTCCCAGGGAGAGGCCCGCCTCCTCTTCTTGGAGGGCTTTGCAGGCCGAATTCCGCGCCCCCTAACGGGGAGGTTCTGGAATGGCCTTTGGGCTTCCGGGCTGCGCTGGTCCTGCCTGGGACGGAGCCTCCGGCGGGGCAGGAGACCGCAGGGCCCGGGGCCCCCGCTCGGCTGCTCCACTCGGGGGCGGCGGCGCCCTTGAGAAGCGCCGAAGAGACCCGCTTTCCTCTCTCGGGGGCAGGCGGGGAAATGACCTCCCACCAAACTCCTGGAGCCGCGGCCTGAGGCTGGGAGGACAGGAGCGCGTCCCGTCTGCGCCCGCTTCGAGAGGGGCCTGGAAGGCGCGCTGGGCCTCGCCCCCCCCCCCCCCAGCTTGTTTGCGTTGGAGGCTGCCTCCCCTCCCCCTGACCTCACTCGCTGTCCTGGAAAAGCATCCGCACTGTCGCCATGGCGACCGCGGATGGAGGCGGCTGCGCCAGGAGTCTGCGGAGTGTCGCTGCCGGCCCCTCCCGGGTGATGCCAGCCCCCCGCGCTCTGAGCCCCCGGAATCCGCCTTTCCCTGCGGCGGAACTGCCGGGAGGGGGCAGGGGAAGGAGGGCCTGCGAGAAAAAGGCGGTGGGGGGGAATCGGCTTTGCTGGCCCCCTCCGTCCTGCCCACGCGCGGCCCCGATGCTCCCTTCGCCCCGCATTATTGAAAGCGGCTTCGATTTTAAGAGCGCGCAGGGCGGGGGGGACAGGGTTTCCGGAGCATGGGCAGAATGCCTTTCTTGCAAAGAGTCAGAGCCCCCCCGCCGCGGACCTCCCTCCCTACTCACGGGGTTGTTGCCAACCTCTGCCATCTGGGGGCTTTCCTGGCCTCCCCTCCCCCAACCACTAAGGACCCCAGTTTAGGCGATCCGCCCGCCTCCCCAGTGCGTCCCTTCCCGCGGTTTTGCAGCTGCAACTGGAGGAAGGAGGGGGCGCATTCCCAAGTCAGAGGGGCTTCTCTTCGGGTTGCTGAGCGGCGTTTTATTCCTGCCCCCCCCAAGAGGAAGGCTGGCGGGGCTTCGAGCAAGATGGGCCGTTTCCTTTGGCTTCCGCTGGTGCAGCGGGGGAGACCTCCGAGGCACGAGGGACCCTGGTCTTGGGCTGGGGAGAGAACACAGGCCCACACCGGCCCCCAGGCAGCTAAAGCGGGGTGGGTCTTCGTTAGGGCCCTCCCCTTCCTTGGCCCAAGGAGAAAGGTGGATCTGCCCTGGTGATTTAAAGCAGGGGGCTCCAACTTTAAGACTTGTGGACTTCAACTCCCAGAATGCCTCAGTCAACGTGGCTTCTCGGCTGAAGCACGGCTGGCTTAAAGGCCCCACCGGCCCATACAGAAGGGCTGGGGGCTGCTGCTCTCCCCACAGCCCTCTTCCTGCAGCGCCTGGCGACAGAATAAAAGTCCCCCTCTTAGACCACAAGGAGACAGAATAATCTGCCACCCCCCTCCCCCCCAAAAAGTGCAGTGTAGCCACCCCACAAAACGGAATCTTGGGGTTTAATCTTGGACAATGGACCGTAGCCCCGTCTTCCTCTGCCAGATCTCCCCTGCAAATTGCCTTCAGGCTCAGCTCTTCTCTTTCTTTCTCACTGCTGGATTTCAGAGGTCCCCAAACTGGGCCTTTCCAAGACTGGTGGACTTCGGCTCCCAGAATTCTCCAGCCAGCTCTGCTGTTGAAGTCCACCAGCCTTACAGTGGCCAAGTTTGGGGAGCCCTGCTGCATTTGGATTGGGGCCCAAGTCCCTTAAAACCGATGCCCTCCTCCTGGTGTTCAGTGTCATGGAATCAGAGGCAAGTGCGAAAGTCTCTCTGCTAGGAGCCAAAGGCCCAGAGCCCCCCAGGAAATGGTTGACATGGGCCTCACCTGTTTCAGTGGAGGAATTGGGCATGTCTGTAACGAAAAGAAGGACTGAGGGACACGATAGGAGCAGTCTAGTATCTGAGGGGCTGCCCCAAAGAAGAGGAGGGGCTCCACCTATTCTCCAAAGCCCCTGAGGGCAGGACAAGAAGCAACGGATGGAAACTGACCAAGGAGAGAAGCAACCTGGAATTGAGGAGAAACGTTCTAACAGGGAGGACAATTAACCAGTGGAACTGCTGGCCACCAGACGTGGATGCTTCAACACTGGAGGTTTTCGAGAAGAGACTGGACAGCCATTGACTGAAATGGTAGAGGGGTCTCCTGCTTGAACAAGGAGATGGACTAGAAGACCTCCAAGCTCCCTTACAGCTTTATACTGTGTCAGGATTCCAGCAGTTACCCCAAATAAATCATGAGTCTCAAGCCACACTCCCAAAATTTCCATTTATTGGAAGTCAACATGTTGGCATGATCTGGGCGTAGCCAACTCTGAGACATGTAATTCACTATCACCCTTGACCCTGCTTCCCCCACCACCCCTCTGGGAGTATCATAATTCATATTCTCCAACGAAACATGTCCGTAGCCAAGAGTCAATCATGCTCTCCAATTAGATTTTTGTGCGGTAGAAGCTTCAGTCCTCATCCAATCCCAACCTTTCCGGGCCAAGCTGGCCGCGCGTCTGGCCCCCTTAAGCCCCCCCCCCCGCTACACAAAACAGCTTTTGGGAATCTTTCCACCCAACACCCTGAGCCACCACTGCTCTAATCGGTCTCTGAAGAAAATATGAATGGGATGTACTTTCGATTCCACACTGCTGCCTGCTCTTTGAAACTCCCCCCCTTCTTTCTGTTGCCAACTATAAAATGTGTATAGAAAATGTTTTATGAGTTGACATTCGGCTCCCCTCACTTCTTGATTGATTGATTGATTGGCCGATTAAATAATGTCATTTTCTTACAGAAAGTAAGGGGGAAAATGTTAAACTGTTATGCTGCCCGTTCTACTGTTGAGGCAAATGCAGGCGATCCATAGGTTTTATGGCAAAAACAAGTCAAGATAAATAGCAGGCAGTGTTGTTATCACACCATGGCAGCCACAACCACCTCTGGGCACACGGTCTCCATTCTTTTGTTAATTTTATTATTATTTATTTAGCATACACAATAAACAAGGATATTAGACATTTTAATATTTTTATTGTTGTAATGGTTTTTACTGGTTTATTTATAAGAGCCATATTGATGCAGTGGTCAGAATGCAGGATTGCAGGCTGACTCTGCCCACTGCCAACAGTTCCACCAGGCTCCAGGTTGACTCAGCCTTCCCTTCTTCCGAGGTGGGTAAAAGGAGGACCCAGATGGTTGGGAGCAAGAGGCTGACTCTGTCAACTGCTTAGAGAGGGCTGTGAAGAGGTATATAAGTCTAAGTGCTATTGCTTGGGAAGGAAGGAAGGAAGGAAGGAAGGAGGGAGGGAGGGAAGGAAGGAGGGAGGGAGGGAGGGAAGGAAGGAGGGAGGGGGGGAGGGAGGGAGGAAAGAAGCTGTGGTGGTGCAGTTGTTCCAATACAGTGTCACAGGCTGACTCTGCCCACTGCCAGCAGTTCCATCCCGACCAGCTCCAGGTTGACTCAGCCTTCCCTCCTTCTGTTGGGGGTGGGGGGGCAAGAGGCTGAATCTGTAAACCGCTTAGAGGGGGCTGTGAAGTTCTGTGCTATTGAATTAAAATGTTCTTAAGGTTTTAATTATAATATTGTGAGCTGCCCAGAGCTGTTTGCTGAGATGGGTGGCTATAGAAATCAAATAAATAAATGATTTTAAAAACCAACCTGGTTGAATTCATGCCAGCCTTGAGGAGACTCTGGGCAGGAACATTTCAACATTAAAAGAGAGTTAATATAAATATCAACTGCCTTGAAAAGATCGAGTGGCAGGATCCCTCCCTTCCAGGCAATATAGCAACACCCCCCCCCCATTTGTCTGGCTACTGTTCTGCATTGAATGAGGATGGGGGGGTGTCATTCACGGCTCTGGGGATGTTTTGGGGTACGTTTTCTCTACCTGGTAGGGGGACCAGGGTGGGTGGGAGAGGGAAAGCTGCTCCCCCTTCCTCCCCCCCCCCAGCCACCGGCAGGGCAAGGGGGAACAGGGGCTCCGTGGAGGCGGCAGTTGGGCCATCAACGGCTGGAGAAACCGAGTGCAAAGTCTCCCTGGGGGAACCCAGAAGAAACAGCTCCTGCTTGGGACTCCAGCTCTTGCCCCAGGAGGAGGATCTGGTGCAGGGGTCTCCCACCTGGGCCACTTTGAGACTGGTGGACTTCAACTCCCAGAATTCCTGGGGGCAAAGCTTCTGGATGTTGAGCCTATCTTCCAAAATGTTAGCAATCCCCCCACCAGCTTATCTGCACATTTGATGGGTTCTTCTTCTATCCTCTCATCCAAATTGTTTCAACTAGTGTTGGGTCCAAGGCAGAACCTTGGGACACCCCGCTGTGGGCTTCTCTCCATATGGATGCACCTCCATTGAAGACGACGTGATCCGTGTGGTTGGCCAGCCAATTGCGGACCCTACAGTTTTCTACCTTAGCAATAAGTAGGTTGTGGTCTACTTTGTCGAAGGCCTTACGGAAAATCTTGTCCACAGCATTTCACCGGTCCTCTAATTTAGTCACTTTATCAATGAATGAAATAACGTTTGTCTGACGTGATCTGTTTTTAACAACCTATGCTGGCTTCTAGTAACCACCTTGTTTATTTCGAAGTGCTCACAAATCCTCCATTTGATCATCTTTTCCAGGATTTTCCCAGGTATTGATGTCAACCTGATTGTCCTATAATTTCTCGGATCCATTCCCACCCCCACCCCACCCCCGCTTCTAGATTGTTACCACATCAGCTCTTTTCCAGTCGTCTGGTCATTTCCCCGTGTTACAGCAGCTCTGAAGATTAATTCAGTGGCTCTGAGATTACGTCTGCCGGCTCCTTCACAACCTTGAGATGCAAACCATCTGGAGTAGGTGAATCGTCCTCCTCCAAAGGGGATAGATATTTTCCTACTCATTCCTCCATATTTTGACTCTTAGACCTGTTCTATCCCCCTCAATGCTGCTTTTCATAGGTTGGGCTGTTTCTTCCTTTTGCGTAAAAGCAGAAGGAGTTATAAAAAATAAAGAAAAAAAACAGAACATCCAGTTGCCTCTTGAAAAAAGCACCTTTGGGGCAAGGAATTAAGCAGTTCTGCTTTCTCCTTGCTGCAAGTCTGCTTTTTGCCATCTGCTGCCATTAGTAAAAGGAGGAAGGCAAAGACCGAAAATGAATCAGGGCTAGAATAATAAGAGGGAAAATTTGGCAAGGAAAGCTTCTTCACATATGAAAACAGCCAAAAAGGAGACAGAAACGGTGGGTTCACTCTTGAGGCGAAAAAAATGGCCGAGCAAAAGGCAAAGAGGCAGCAGGTATTATCGCTCTCTCTGCGTCCTAGAAGGCACCAAGACGTGGAGGGGGCTCCTTCCCTGGGGCGCCTTAAGAAGAGATCGGACAGCCCTTCGACTGGAAGGAGAGGAGGTTAAGGGGTCCAACCGTGGGAACTTTTTGTGGACTTCCACTCCCAGAATCCCCCCAGTCCGCAGAGCATAGCTGGCTGGAGAACTCTGCAAGTTGAAGTCCACAAGTCTTAAAGTTCCAAGGTTGGGATCTCCTGCTGGAGCAGAGGGTTGGACTAGAAGACCTCCAAGGTCCCTTCCAATTCTGTTATGCTGAGAGGTGAAGAAACACACCCCGAGGGACTTGGGTAGTAAATGAGGACGCAGGCCACCCTTCTGGCCAGCCTGGGCGTGGGGGCTGGGCAGCCCAAGCTGTGCTGTTCTTCTCCTTCCCCTGGGGCTCTTTCCGGGGGAGGTTCAGAGGAGGGGAGGGGCCCAGTCCAGACCCCTCCTTGGGGCTCTCTTCCCCTGCGTAGCCTCTCCATGAGGACACTGGGGAGGGGGAGGGGTCCCCAGGAGGCAGGTGAGGCCCATCTTTTCATCTCCAGCCCAGGCAGAGCTGGGAGGGACCTGGGAGGTCTTCTAGTCCAGCCCCCTGCTCAATCAGGAGCCCCTAGAGAGCATTCCAGACAAATACTTGTCCTGGCTCTTCTGGAAAACCTCCAGGGATGAAGCCCCCACAGCTTCTGGAGGCGAGTTGTTCCACTGGCTCATTGTTGTCTCGGTTGGAAAATTTCTCCTCCGTTCTACGTTGTTTCTTTCCTTGACCAGTTTCCATCCTTGGCTTCTTGTCCTGCCTTCAGGGGCTTGACCCCCCCCTCTTCTTCTTTGTGGCAACCCCCGAGGCGTTGGGTGGCTGCTTCCATGTCCGTCCATCCCCCCGTCCTTCTAGGCGCCCCCCATTCCTGCAACCATTCTTCTTCCTATGTTTCAGCCTCCAGCCCGCAGGGCTTCCCAGGGGATGTCCAACTCCTCCACGGGCTTTGAGTGCAGGGACCTCCCATCCTTGCTCTTGGAGGGGGGGCTCCCATAGACCCAGGGGGCCATCTGGGGGGGCTCCTCCTGGACTCCTGGCTCCAGGTGGCAGCTGTGGCTGGAAGGGCCTTGGCACCCCTTCAGGTGGGTGCGCCCGTTCCTGGACTGGGAGGCCCTGTGACCTTCTGACCTCCTGTCTGGACTACTGCCATGTCTCTGCATGGGATTGCCCTTGAAGAGCATTTGGTGGCTGCACGGAGAGTAAATGGTGTCGGCTATTCAGTCCACGTAGCACCGCTCCCTCGTGAGCTGCACTGGCTGCTAGGGAGTGTCCAGGTGCCATCCCAGGTGCTGCTGCCACCTTTAAAGCCCTCCGTGGCTTGGGAGGGGGGTTGCCTGAGGGAACCCCTCCCCCACTGCTCCTTATCCCACCAATTCTGCTCCCGGATGAGTCAGGCCATGGCTACCAAATGTCTGAAACCCCTGCCAGGCTACCCCGCTTCCTTTACGGGGGCCATTGGGACGGACAGGTAATTGCCAACTTAGGAGCACAACTGAGCCCAGCATTTCTGTTGCTAAGTGAAACAGCTGTTCAGTGAATTTTGCCCCATTTTATGACCTTGTTAAGTGACTGCAGTTGTTAAATATGTAACAGGTGTCACCGTCCCAATGCAACTCCCCATTTCATTCAACCCTCAGGAACAAGGTAAGAAGGCATCCAGGTGAGCATGTACAAAGGGAGTCATCCTGGTACCTCTGGGAAAACCCGAATCTGAGAGGGTTACATGTTGTTAAGTGGATCTGGCTTCCCCATTGACTCTGCTGGTCGGAAGGTCATAAAAAGGGATTGGGCGACCCTGGGATTCGGCGACCGTCATAAATATGAACCAGTTGCCAGGATCCAAATGTTAATCACGTGACAATGGGGAGGTTCCAATAGTCATAAGTGTGAAAAATGGTCATAAGTCAGTGATGTCGTAACCTTGAATGGTCACTGTGTAAGGCATCCAGAAAGTATCCATGATATCAATCACTCCGAGACATTTTCTCTCCAATTGATTTATTTAGAAACAGATCTGGTATGTCTAAGGCAATTTCCCAAAGTGAAATTATTTTCGCCCACTTTCTCTCCTCCCTTCTCTCCTCCCAATTCTACCCTTCATAAATCATGAGAACCAATTAACTGCAACTGGAATTTCTTAATAGGACATACGGAATAACCTTGAACTTTTCAACTCCTCCAACCCCCTTCCAATAAAATTTGTCAGCTGAATTTCAAAGCTGACACACTGAACTGCTGTAAGTTGAGGACTACCCGTATATGGAAAAACAGACCCTGAAACAGAACAGCTGCTAAGCCCTGTCCACTTACTACTGTACATACAGCCAACACGTTGCAAGGGAATTCAGACTGGACCATCCAGTGAAAACGGAAGGAATCCAGATGCCTCCTGGAAATGCTATCAAGGGCCTGGCCGATGAGGGCCACTACAAGGCCTTGGGCATCCCTCCAGCACCCTGAAGCCAAGAGGAAGGTTAGAAGGGAAGGCACGATAAGAGTGGAGAAGATCTGAAAATCCAAACTCAGTGGAGGAAACTCCGCCTCTAGACCCTGTGGGGTTCACTCACCTTCTCCAGAACCATCCTTGCCTCTTGTTGCATCCAGTTTGGGTCACCAGGAGGTAAACAAAGAGGTTGAGACACTGGAAAGAGGGCAGAGAAGAACAACCATGAGGATGAGGGGACTGGAGGCTAAAAACATACGAAGAACAGTTGCTGGAATTGGGAATGTCTAGTCTGAGGAAAAGAAGGACCAGGGGAGGCAGGAGAGCAGCCTTCCAGTATTCGAGGGGCTGCCCCAGAGAAGAGGCAGTCAAGCTCTTCTCCAAAGCACCAGAAGGCCGGACAAGGAACAATGGATGGAAACTAATCAAGGAGAGATTCAACCTAGAACTAAGGAGAAGTTTCTAGACAGAACAATTCATCCGTGGAACGACTTCCCTCCAGAAGTTGTCAATGCTCCAACACTGGAAGTTTTCAAGGAGAGATTGGACAGCCATTTGTTTCAAGTGGTGTAGGGTATCCTGTCTGAGGAGGGGATTGGACTAGAAGACCTCCAAGGTCCCTTCCAACTCTGTTATTCTGTTACTCTGAAATGCCATCATGGCAATTAACGCTGGGCAATTCCAGTTATTAGCTGTACAGATGGAACAGTGGACTGGACTGAAGCAGAACTAAAACAGCAGAAAAATAATGACAATGAGTCATGCCCTTCATCCTCACAACGACGTTGGCAGCCCGTATCTACCTAGGAAAACAGGTGGGTGTGGAATGTAACCATTACACCAGCAGCTGAAAAAAGGCAAAAAAAAAGAGGTGTGTGTGTGTGGGGGCAGTGGAAGAATACCTGAAGGACACCGAAGAAGAGGAGCTGCTCTGCCGGCTGAAGCCCAGAGAGGCTGAAGTGGCCTATAAGAAAGACCAAATCAACACAAGACCGGAAGAGACAAGGCTTCTCAGATTAACAGATGAACAGAGTTGGAAGTGACCTTGTAGGTCATCTAGTCCAACCCTAGACAGGCAAAGTATTTACATGGCCAGTATATTTGGGGGGTGGGGGTGGGGGTGGAAAGGCTAGCAAGCAAAGCGGCAAAACCTGCCAATGGTGAAGGGCAGGAAAGTGGGAGAAAGAGGCAGACGGACTCATTCTGGCTGCACAGGACCATCCCTGACTGGCCCTTCTGAAGGAAACGCATGCAAGGCAATGACCTGAGAAGGCAGCAGCAGGCAGGCAATGCTGGCTCTGCAAAGGAGCTGGAGGCGGAGTGGGGGGCCCTGCCTAGATAACTGGCTACAAGCAACATGACATGACAAGGTAGCAGCAACGGCGCACTGGAAGGGCCTGCAATTGAGCCCTTGGCTGCAAGCCAGAACCAGGGGGACCACAAAGAAGAAGGATGGTCCTACAGGGTGAACCAGCTCCGCACGTATCAGTCTGCCCTAATACGGTCGCCACAATATCAGTAGAGACTCTGGGAAGAGTGCAGAGAAGAACGACAGAGATGATTAGGGGACTGGAGGCTAGAAGATAGGGAGAACGGAAGCAGTCTAGTCTAGTGAAGAGGAGGGGAGGCATGATAGCGGTTGTCAGGGTTCCGGCAGTTACTCCAATTAAATCATGAGCCTTGAGTCACACTCTCAAAACTAAAGAGGATTTATTTGGAGTTAACATTCTACCTCCGGCATTATAACCTGGGCATAGCCAACTCTGAGATACCTTATTCACTGTCACCCTTGATCCTGCTTCCCCCCACGCCTCTGGGTATATCATCCAACAAAAAACATCCACAGCCAAGAGTCATCAATCATGCTCTCCAATTACATTTTTGTGTGGCCGAAGCTTCAATCCTCTAATCGGTCTCTGAAGAAAATATGAATGGAATGTACTTTCGATTCCACACTGCTGCCTGCTCTTTGAAACTCCCCCCCCCCCCTTCTTTCTGTTGTCAACTATAACACGTATACAAAATGTTTTATGAGTTGACATTCGGCTCCCCTCACTTCTTGAAGGTGACCTGTACAACACACACAAAATCAAATTGACTGCAGATATGGAAGCTTATGCTCACGAAACACCCCCCCCCCAGGTTTGGTTGGATTTTCTGCATGGAACCTTTGCTATAAGGGGATCGGCTTGGACATCCCTACTCTTTACCCATAACGCCTCTGATAAGGGGCAGCCCTTCCATTTGATTAAATGTTGGAGTTGTCTCCTGTGCCACCTCGAATTGAGGATTTGTTGCACCTCATAGTGGATTTGGCCTCCGATGACCACGGGATCTGGGTGCTCATGAGATAGGGGCCTCGGCGTTGATCCGACCACGGGTTTTAAGAGGCTACTATGGAATACTGGGTGTATTTTTCCTAACAATTGGGGCAACTTCAATTGCATTGTGACTGGGTTGGTGATCTTTACTGTGGGGATTGGTCCCATGAACTTTGGCCCCGATTTCTCCCTAGGGAGTCTTAACCTCAGATATTTGGTGGAGAGACAGACCTTCCCCCCCAACTGGAATGGTCATTGCGGGGCTCGGTGTTTGTCTGCCTGTCTCTTACCGGTCTGTGCCGCTTTTGCCAGTGCCTTTTTGCCATTCTACCAAGTTGCTTTCAGCACTGACATCCAAACGGTCAGGCTGACTGAGGGGGCGGGGAGGTTCCCTTGGAAACTCAGGCATTGGGACGAAGTCCACGCTGTCCACTACCTTGAAGGGGGTTAGTCCCGTGCTCCTGTGAACAGCATTATTGTCCGCGACCTCCATGAAAGGCAGGAGGTCCGCCCAATTGGACTGCAGATAATTCACGTAGCACCTCCGATCCTGCTCTACCGTGGCATTCCATCTCTCTGCCCTCCCCCATTGGATGAAAGGCCGAGCGAAGACCTGGGATGACCCAATAGACCGCAGGAACTCCCTCCAAAATTTGGCTGTGAATTGGACCCCTCTGTCTCCGATGGTGCCCCATGGTGCCCCATGCAGGCGGTAGATGTGCTTCAGGAACAGTTTGGCTAACTGGTGGGCGGAGGGTCGTCCGCAGCAAGGTATGAAATATGCACCTGTTTGGAAAATCAGTCTATTAGAGTCCATATCACCATTTGACAGCTCCACTATGAAGTCCATTGCAATCTCCTCCCATGGCCTCGTCGGCTCTGCTACCATTTGTAGCAGTCCAGGGGATTTTCCTGGTCATTTTGTCATCACGGCGCAGATAGTGCAACTCTTCACACAACGGTCTACATCTTTCTTTATGCCAGGCCACCAGAATTGCCTCTGAGCCAAGTGTAAAGTTTTTAAGAACCCAAAGTGGCCGTTTTGGTGTTGTGGCTCCTCTGAAGAACGAGGGTGCATAGGGATTTCAGGACGTAGAGTTTTGTCCTCTTCCATGCCAGGTTGTCTCTTTTTGTCAAGATGTGTTGATTGTCCTGGAACCAGGGATCTGCTAGCAGTTTGGTTTTGAGTTTCGTAGTTAGGTCGTCTGCAGGTCGGTCTTGCTGATCACGGCGTTGTCGTCTGGTGGTTACTTGGGCAGCTATTTGGGTGGGGGGTGGGATGATGGCATTTACAACCACCTCCCTTTTGCATTTATTTATTTATTATTATTATTATTTTATTTGGTTTGTCAATTGCTTACAAGATAATAGGTATAAGTAAAAACATAGTTATGAATACATGGATACATATAAGAAAAATAAAAGAAACAATAGGACAGGGAGGGTAGGCACAGTTGGTGCGCTTATGCACGCCCCCTACAGGCCTCTTAGGAAAGGGGTGAGGTCAATCGTAGACAGTCTAAGGTTAAAGTTTTTGGGGTTTGGGGAAGAAACCACAGAGTCAGGTAGAGGATTCCAGACATTGAACCCTCTGTTGTTACTGAAGTCGTATTTGTACTGGGGCATGCGGGAGAGGGCGTCAGCCAGAAAGTTCCTCTCCCCCCCACCACCCGATGTGTTTTAGCACGAAGTCGAATCGGTTGAAGTGTTGAGCTCATCAAACTTGTTTGGGTGATAGTTTGTGCGGGGTCCTCAGGGCTTTCAGGTTTTTATGGTCGGTCCAGACTTCGAATGGCCTCTGCCCCCCTTCCAGCAGATGGCGCCAGGTAGCAGTGCCCATCTCACTGTGAAAGCCTCTTTTTCCCATGCAGCCCATTGTCTCTCTGTGTTCGTGAGCTTGCGGGAGGTGTAGGCGCAGGGCTGTAGGCTTCCCTGGTCCTTTTTTTGGAGTAACACGGCTCCCACAGCTCCCACGTCACTGGTGTCTGCTTGAATGGTGAAGGGTTGTTCAGGGTCAGGATGCTTCAGTACTGGTTCTTTTGCAAACAGCAACAGAGATGATTAGGGGACTGGGGGCTAAAAGATGCAGAGAACGGTTGCAGTCTTGTCTAGTGAAGAGAAGGACCAGGGGAGACATGATATGGGTCTTCCAATATTTGTCAGGCGGTCCCAAAGAAGGGGGGGTGGGGTCAAGCTCTTCTCCAAAGCCCCTGAAGGCGGCAGGACAAGAAGCAACGGATGGAAACTGTTAGGGATAACATTATTTACCCTAACTGGTTTGGGTAAAAATAATAAATATGGTATCATGGTTTGTTAGTTAAAGTGTGTGTAACTTTAACTGCAAGAATGTAATTAAGGGAGTGGTTGTAAAAGCACTATATAAGAAGCGAGGCAATTGCAGCTCGCTCTCTCTGGCTTGAAGATCCCTAATTACTGGATGGATTGATGACTGCGCTCTTGCTGGAACGTGGAGAGAAAAAGGAGTGTTGATTTTTCTCAACGGAGAGAAGATAAAGATTGGACTGATTTATTGTAAGTGTACTGACATTGGCTATTCAACACGGACTTTGCAAATAGAGTATCCTCTACAAGACTTGACTGAAATTGATATATGACTAATGGACCGTTACATTTGACTATGCTATAATTCTTAAATGGAATAAAATATATTTTTGATAGCACAAGCGTATTTTTACTGCGTGTTAACTAGAAAACTTATCTCACGCATTTACCTGTCTTCCTATCTGACTTCGCTGCACGTTCTGTTTAGTTTGTTTTCCTTAACACCCGTTGGGAATCCAGGCTTAACAGAAACTAATCAAGGAGAGAAGCAACGTGGAACTAAGGACAAATTTCCTAACTGTGAGGACCAGTGGAACAATTAGACTACAGAAGTTGTGGATGCTTTAACACTGGAGGCTTTTAAGAAGAGACTGGACAGCCATTGGTCTGTATTCTGTCTTCTGATTCACTTGCTGAATATAAAGACAGATAGATAACTCTACAAACTCTTCCATACAAAGTTTCTTTTATTGGATTATATTAGGTATCCTCAAGGTAACTCACAGTTATGTCGAGATGCATCTAATGTCCAATTCTTTGCATCGTTGAAATCGTAGGGTAAAATGATAGTGATCTTTCTATCCCATATTTCACCCCATCATAGTAGATATGCTAGAAGGAAGCTGAGTTCAGGCAAGAGAGCGAAGGGACCTCCCACCATCCCAACAAAGGGTCAGTTCAGTGACCAATCAGGATTACAGATGTGGCCACATGACATGGACTACATTTCCCAGGATACCTTAACTACATTTACCATGATGCATTCCCTTAAGGGGACAGCTCATAATTCCTAAGTAACTATCCAATTCCCATAGACTGGAATTCCAATTCCCTGCCTGGAATTGGAAATTCCACTATTAAAGGAAGAGAAAAAAAATTAACTATAAACTAAGATAAGCAGTAGACAGTAATACTATGCATAGCAGATAACTATGTAACTAAGAAAAACAGGAAACATTAATAAAGCATCAACAAAGCAAAGCATGCAAAGCTTGAGGTTCAATCTTCAAGTTCGGCCTCCAGGTGCATGTCTGCTGGTCACCTGGCAGCCTTTTAGGGTTGGAACGGTACTCTTGCTTCCACAGTGTCAAAGGGTGTCAGGAAGCTGCTGGAAAGAGTGTTGTGGAGGCATATGCCCGTGTAGAGCGTCTTAGTGGACGTCTGGTGGTTGTTGGCAGCCGTTTAGGGTGTCCTAGCGAAAGTGCACTGATCGCCGGCGGCCTTTTAGGCTGGAACGTCATTCTTGTTTTCGATGGTGTTAAAGGGCGTCGAAAGGCAGTTGGAATGGATGGTGCTAAGGCGTTTGCCTGGGTTGGAGCCTGCCTGCATCTCAGCGTCACTGACATTTCCTACGATCCCCCATCCTAGTGGAGAATTGATGGCCACTGGACCGTCTAGAGGGCCGCCGACTGACTCGGAGAAGAGAAAGGCGCGTGGGGCATTATTTCCCAGCAAGAGTAGGATCTCAACCTCTGGATCTAGAGCGGGAAAGTGATGAGCCAGGTGCTGTAGGTGAGGCATGCTACTTATGACCTCAGGTGTTGCAATCTGACTGCGGTCATTCGGTATCCCATTGCATTCAAATAAGGTAGTGGGAACTGGGAACTTCCATCCAATGACTCTATGCAGAGTCCAGTAGCTCTCCTCCCCGCCGTGCTTCTTGGTCCATGGCACGTTGATACAGTAAAGGGAAATTTGTCCTGTTGCACCTCAAAAGAGGTCGAAGAATGCGGGTCTGGCCAGGGTGCAGGTGCTTTGAGTGTCTATCCGCACGTACATTTTCACCGCATCTTCAGGGCGTCCTTCAGGGTACACTTTGGCTAAACAGTTGGGAAGTCACGAACGGGGGCATGGTGAGTCGGCACACAGTGCTGTGCAGTTGACGCTCAGCCTTGATTGTGGTTGCGGTTTGGCAGTCTGCCGAGGAGCCCTGCATGCTTCTGTGTTACGTTGAGGCTCCTTGTCCGAAGGAGGGTTAGGAGATATCTGCAGTGGCGGCTTGGAGTCTGGATGCAGCACGGTCGGGTGCTGGTCACTATGGCATAAGTTGCATTGCACCTTGGCTGTGCAGTACGTGGACGGGTGTTTGGATTTGCAACACTTGTAGCAGTATTGGTACTCCCTTAGCAACTCTTTTCGTCGGGTCAGTGATTTCACTGCAAACCCAGTGCAGCTATTCAGAGAGTGATGAGTGTTGTGCATAGGACAAAACTGTGTTCTCCTTGTGTTCGGAGATCTAAATTGGGTTGTATCTGATGAGTTCTCTCCCCAACTGTGTGTGGATGAGGAGTCGATCTCAGTGTTATGGACAACCATGAAAGGTCTTTCCCTGGTAGTGTGCCTAGGGCCTGAGGGCAATATGTGGCTGCTGTTGTATCTTCTGTCATTAGGAGGACTAACAGCTCTGAGTCCACGAGCCCAGTGTCTGTTGCACACTGTCTCCTGGTGGGCCATGAATTATTCAAGAAGTGTGAAGGGTATAAAGCGGTGGCGACCCTTGGCCATGAAGGTGTCAGTCAACTGGAGCCACTTTTCAAGTAGCACCTGCAGAAGTTTTCAGACAACTTTGTTCTGCATGTCAACGTGATCAAGACAGGCGAGTCCCGGTAAGTTGGGATCCTGTTGTGCCTGGACAAGTATGTTAGCAAGGTCTGTGATTCGGCGAGGCTGGTCAACAGGAATTTTAGGAAAACTGTTGAGGCTATCCAGGAGTGTTGTTTCTACGTCCTCGGAAGTGCCATACAGTTCGTCGAGCCTTTTCCACGATAACCATAGGGCAGCGGCCGGGTCATCTAAGTGGGATGCCAAAAGTACCCTAGGTATGTCGGCAGACTGTGGCCCTAACCATGCTATCAAGTGTCCGATTATTTCATCAAGGTTCATGCGTGCCGCCTGAACAGAGCTCAGGAAAAGTTTCTTCCATACTAGATACTCGCCGCCTGGCTTGTCAGAGAATCTGCGAACTCTGTTGGTGTGCAAATTTAGCTTTCCACTCTGTACAGCCAAGTTTCTCCAGTAATTTTCAGCATTTGCTGAGTTGGGGGGAGGTATTGACGTAGAGGGTTCTCCCCCTGGATTCTCGTAGGGTGGGTTTGGGTTGTAAGTCAACGACGGGTTGTAGTCTTCCTCACAGTACATACGGAGGATGTCATTCTCCCATACTGGGGATGATGGTCGAGCGTCACACTGATTTGTAGGCTGGGCATGGTTACCTTGTGGTGCCTGGGAGCCGGATTGGTATTGAGGTTGTGGCCGGAACGCTGCTGCCTGTGGATTGAGTGTGGCAGTTGTCGATGATGGCGTGTCGACTCATGTAGAAGTCATTGTAGGCACTGGTGGGCTACATTGCTCAGCCAGCAGGGCGTGAGACATTGCGGTAGGGTTGCTGGTGCTGGGAAGAAAATCTCAGACCTTAGTACGTACAACATCATTTGGGAAAGGTTTGCTGTTGGTGGGAAGTGAATCTCGTATTTTAGGTCGTGCATCAGTAGCGTAACTGACATGTAGAGTCTGTGGTTGAGATTCATCCCTGTGCTTCCCTGGTTGTGAGAGACTGGTAGGCAACTGAGGCGGTTCCAGCTGCTCGTTTCGAAGCAAGTGCTGCTCATTCACGTAGGCTTTGACCCGTGTATCTGGGCTCTTTTCTCCCAACTCTTCGAGGTTGAATTGGAGGTAGGTGTTGTCGGCCATCTTTCGCCATGTTGCGGCCTGTGCCGTCTTTGTTGCTGAGTCTCTTTGCCATTCGGCCAACTCCAATTTGGCCTGCGCTTTGGCCATTTCCACCTGTTGTCTGGCCTGGGCTTTGGCTATTTCAGCCTGTTGAGCCGCTGTTAGGAATAACAAGGTTACCTAACGTAGTTTGGGTAAAATAATATATATAAACTATAAACTAGGCATTCACGCCAGCGAGGTCACCGATGCCATCAAGGCCATGAAAACGGTAAGGCAACAGGACCAGACGACATCCCTGCCGACTTCTGGAAAAAGGCACTACCGGGCTCGGCATTGTGGCTGTGCGAGCTGTTCAACAACATCGTCTCCACGGGAAAAGTGCCACACAACTGGTACCGCAGCACCACTGTTCGATCTGGAAGGGAAAGGGCAGCCCAGCGGACTGCTCCAACTACAGACCGGTCAGGTTACTGTCACACACTATGAAGATCTTGACGCGTCCTCGATAAGCGCATTCAGGACATCGTCGACATCAGCGTCAACCAGGCCGGATTCATCAAGAACTGCGGCACCACCGACGCCATTTTCGGTGTGCGGATGCTGATGGAGGCTCACAGAGAGAAGAAAATCCGCTCCACACCGCCTTCTTGGACTTGGAAAAGGCCTTCGATCGAGTCCCGCACGATCTCATCTGGTACGCACTGCGAGATCACGGCGTGCCCGAGCTGCTCGTAATGGGCCCAATCCTATACAGATGTCACAAAAGCCATGTAAAAGCGGCAGCTGGGATATCAGAGGAGTTCAATATCACCGTCGGCGTACACCAGGGCTCTGCTCTCTCACCACTGCTGTTCATTCTGGTGATGGACACAATTACACATGACCTGTACACGCCCGCCCCATGGACGCTGCTCACCCGATGATGTGTTCCTGGCCAACCTGTGCAAGGCTGAACTCGAGCACCTAGTCCAACAGTGGCACGACCGCCTCGAGCAGTTCGGGCTCGGTTGAACCTAAAGAAGTCCGAATACCTGACCACTGACAACGAAACGACAGGCTCCATCCACGTGAGCGGGCAGGAGCTACCGCGCGCCTCCACCTTCAAGTACCTGGGAACTACTCTTGGGAAGAAGGCTTACTACAAACTGAGGTGGCAGCCAGGATCAACGCAGCATGGGGCAAATGGAAGTCCATCACGGGTGTCCTCTGTGACAAGAAGATGCGATGCGCCTGAAGGCGAAATCTATAACTCTGTGGTGCGCCCGTGGCCATATACGGCGCAGAGTGCTGGCCGACGACCAAAGAAGTCGAAAGCAGACTCCAGACAATGGAGATGCGAATGCTCCGATGGTCGGTAGGCTCACCCTACTCGATCGCGTCAGGAACGAAGAAGTGCGTGACGGTTCAACGTCGTGCCCATCCCCACGGTCATGAGGCAGTCCGGTCGATGGTTCGGCCATGTGAGTCGTGCCAAGGAAGAATCCATCATCAAATCTGCGATGAAGGTGACTGTCGGAGGAGCGAGACCGCGTGGTAGACCTAAGCAACGCTGGATGGATACGATCAAGGCCGACCTAGAGATCGCAAGGCAGACCCGACATACGTGGCAGACAGAGAGGCGTGGAAGCAATACTCAAGGACATTAGCGGACCTCGCCAGAGCGCGAGACAAACGCTGAAGAAAAGAAGAAGAAGAAGAAGAATATATATAAACTATGATAGTAAGTTTAAGTGTGTGTCACTTTAAACTGCAAAGCATGTAATTTTGGGTGCGGTTGTAAAACCCCATAAGAGGGAGCAAGAGAACCTGCTGGATTGCTGGATTGATGGTTTGCTAACTGCGTATTCCCTGCTCCTGAACGTCGAAGGAAGAAAGGAGGTTTGACTTCTTTATATCTCTACTGCGAGGAGATATATTACTGGACTGATATTTGTAAGTTTACTAACCCCTTTTTCGACACTGGACTTTGCAACTGAATAATCCCCGAACGGACTGAACTAGTGAATGATATATGGACTGTTTGACTATGATAAAACTCTTACTGGAATAAACTATTTAACTAGCACAGTGTGTCTGTTTTACTGAGTGTAAGCTACAAAAACGTTTATCTCACATATTTGCCTGCCTGCCTGACTGCCGTGCAAATTCTGCTAGGGTGTATCCCTAACAGCCACTATTGCCACCTTCTGCCGTGTTACCTCCTCTGTGGCGCGTAGCTCTGCATCTGCTACTGCGGCTTCTACTTCAGTTTCTGCAGCCTGTTTGGCGTAACTTGCTGCTTTGGAGGCCTTAGATGCGCCACTATGATGGGAGGATGCTCTGGAAGGATGGTGAGAGCCGGCAGCAGAGAATGGGCGTGAGACACTGGAAACTGCCTGCGATCTAGCCAATTTGGGATGGAGGGAGGAGGCTTTCTTTGAGTGGTGGGAAGAAGCTGCTTGTGATTGAAGACCTCTGTCGGATGTGGACTTCTCCCTCACCCCTTGTTCCTTTTGAAGCGCACTGAAGATCACGGTCTGGAGGGAGTTTCTGCCTTCCCGAACGCTGTCTTCGCATTCTTTATTCTCCTCCTCGAAGCAATAAATGTGTTCCTGGAACTCTGGGCCTTCCAGGTTCGACTGTATGTATTTAAGCTTATTTTCACTGTCTCTCCACCGTGTGAGGTGCTCCTCTAACTCCTTCTGCATCTGGAAGAGGCTCTTGAGGGGCAACTTGCTTTTGGGGCTGTCACAGATCTTGAACAGTTCTGTCCATGCATGACGGAGATACTGCCTTTCCCAATCCTCTCTGAAGCGAGTGAGGTAAGCTTCCTATGCCGTCTGAGGTCGTAGGCCTTCTGAGGTATCGCGGCTTCTCCAGAGGGTTGGACATCTAAAGGCGGTTGTGGGGAACCAGGTTCCACGTTTATGACAAGGGTGGGTGGAGGATTTGGGTCTGCTGGTACATCAGAGACATCTGTCATGGCTGAGGCAGTTGCCGTGTTTCAAATTGGCAAAAGGTGACGTTGGAAAAATTTAGTGGTTTTCCGTGCAATTCCCTTTTTTGTACTAGGGTGCGCTGCAAGCAGGTAGCAGAAAGTAGAATTGCTGCTGGATTTAATACTTGAGCACGTAGGTGAAACTGCAGAGTCTGGTCGATGCTAGCACAGCACACAGTATGGCTGCTTCTAGGGTGCGTTGTGAGCTTGCAACAGAAGGGGGCACTAGAGGCTGAGTCGCGAAGCCTGAAGACTAGAGGGTTGAACGCAGACATATGCCTATAATTGTCGCTTGCTTCACAAGGTGGCAGCAGAGGGTCAGGAAGACGCTGTTGCTACGCCTATGTTAGGTTACAGTTACTCTTGGGACCTTTGAATTAAGTTGATTGAATTGTCTGCAATAGTTTCAGGGAGATTTTTCTTTGAGCCCGAGATGTAGCAGTGAGCTGAAGAGAAAAAAAGGGGGGCACTTCCTTGCCCACTCTTGAAAAAAGGAAAAAAAATTGTAAGAATTCTTTAACTTCAGTGTAAAATTCTTCTTGACCACCAGATGGAGGTGTAGGCTGCTTTACTTGAGTCTGATTTCTCTCTTTAGTGGGGTGAGCCTCCTGGCTATGAAGTTTGCTGATTGCCCAAAGGAATTTATTACCTACTTCAGATGGTGCTGTAAGCTAATAGTTGAGTGTCAGCCAATTTCACTGGAAGGGAAAAATTAATTAGGAAAAATACTTCAGTAAGTTGCATGCACTGTGGCTGTGTTATGCTTTTAATCTTTTAGTAAAGAGAGGAGGAGATGAAGAAATGTTAGGCTTTTAAACAAAAGAAATTGCTCCTTGAATTATTTTGTTCAACTAGCTTGCTTGAATCAGCCTTGTGACTTGGGGGGAGGAATGTTCTCTGTTGCTTTGAAGACGGTCCTTCAGTAATGATTTATGCCCCCCAATAAACTGGCCAGAGTGGTTGGAAAATAGCTGGAGAGGCCTCCTTTATTGCCTCTTCAAAGCAGCCGAGAGCATAAGAAACGCAAAGCCTTTCCTTTTAGCAATACATGCAAGATTTCTCAAGCTTTCCATTGCGTTTGGAAAGGGTTTGTAACTGGAGAAAGACATAGATGGGGAATAGCTGGCCCCTTCCTTCAATTCCAAACAGGATGTAAGGTTACTTTGGCCAACAATGGGAAGACGCAGATTAAGACAGAGAATAGGATGTTTGAAAGTCTCTTGCTGCATTTGTACAAGGTTTAAAGACAGAGGTTTGGTTTTCCTTTGAGAGCTGGGAAATATCTTTCCTTGTTATGCAAATGGAGTCTTTGAGATAGCAGGAAGACAAATTGAGCAAAGAAGAGGGGGGTGGGTGGGTTACTGGTTCTCTTTGTTTGTAGCATGTGGGCGAATTCCAACCCCTCCCACCATCCAACCAGCATGTAAAAAATTCCAATGCTCACAGAGAGAGAGAGAGAGACGATGATACATGCAGGTTTAGATTAACATTGCATATTCACTCCTGGCTTCAATATTACTTTGCTTTATCACAAATCCAAATTAACAATCTTTATACAGATGGGTTTCAGGACTACATCTTTTACTTTTCTGCCTTCTGCACAGAGGTGGATTTGAAGCTGCACAGATGCAGATAGATAACTCAACAAGACGTCCATAACAAATTACATTTATTGGTTCATCAGGTATCCTCATAACTCACGTTTGTGACAAAGTTCTTCTTTAATGATCAATCCTTTGTATATCTGCCTTGTAGTAAAAGATGGTTATCTCCTAACCCACCTCGTAGCGATAGAAAGAAGCTGCCATGAGTTAGTGAGTTCAGGCAAGAATGAGGAAAACTCCCCCAACCCATCAAGGGTCAAACTAGTGATCAATCGGGATTACAGATGTGACCACGTGACATGGACTACATTTCCCGGGATACCTTTAACTACATTTACCATGATGCATTCCCTTAAGGGGACAGCTCACAATTCCTAACTAACTATCCCAAATCCCATTAACTCTAAACTGTCTTGACAGCACAGTCTGGGATGGTCTGGGGTCTCCTGCTTGAGCAGGGGGATGGACTAGAAGACCTCCAAGGTCCCCTCCATCTCAGTTCTGTTCTGTAATTCTGTAAACAATTCTCTAAGATGCCTAAGAATCAGATAGAAAAAAGTCCCTCTGGAATGGCCAGACTCTAGTCGTACTTTGGACTCCAAATTCAAAGACGCAGCTCCCTTGAGAAGAGAGAATGAGGGACGATGCATAGACGAGGTGGAGGTGAGACCTTGTATCAGTCTACTAGCCACCTACCTTGGCCAAGCCAGGTTTTGAGGCTCCTTTAGAAGACTGAGAGCCGAGGCTAGCTTTCACCCTGAGGGGCACGATATTCCCAAGGGTGAGAGCCAGGGCAAGACAGGCCCTTTGCCTGGACCTCGCCAGCCTGGCTGATAGGACCCAGAGCTTGGCCCTTCTGCCAGGGTAAGTGGGGTGGGCTGACCCCCTTTGGGACAAGCCAGTTCTGGTTGTTGGGTGGAAGCCCCATTTTCAGATCAGGGTTCCTCCAACCCTCTCCTGATGGGGAGAACCATGAACCAGTGGAACAGTTTTGCCACCAGAAGTTGTGGGGGGCTCCCTCACTGGAGGCTGGAGAGCCACTGGTCTGGAATGGTCTAGGGTCTCCTGCTTGAGCAGGGGGCTGGACCAGAGGACCTACAGGGTCCCTTCCAGCTCTGTTACTCCGTTGTTTTTTCTTAACTTGAGACCAGGCTATTATTTTAAAAAAAAAACCCCCCCCCCCCCCCCCCCCCCCCCCCAGAAACCCCCCCCCCCCCCCCCCCCCCCCCCCCCCCCCCCCCCCCCCCCCCCCCCCCCCCCCCCCCCCCCCCCCCCCCCCCCCCCCCCCCCCCCCCCCCCCCCCCCCCCCCCCCCCCCCCCCCCCCCCCCTCAGTGCTGCTGGAAAATGTGGTTTTCCTTAACAATAACCCAGCTATCCTTAGCCAGTTTTTCCTGTAGAATCTGCGAGCAAATCAGAGCAGTAGAATTTCCTGCTCTCCGGTCAGACTCCTATGGAAGCTCCTGCCTCTCTCCTCTCCTCCGTCCTCCTAGCTTCGTGCGCTGAACACGGCAGTTGTGTCAATAAAGCCCCGTTTTTGTTGCCTTCTGTGACAAACGACTTGCAGACGAGGCGGCCGAGGGGAGACATGAGAGGAGTCGCCAAACTTCAGAGGAACGATGGCACGGAGAGGCAGCCGGTCTCCTCTCCGTGTCCCCCGACAGCCTCCCAGGCAATGCACGCCTGGCCCCGAGGGAAGGGAAGGGGAGACGCGGCTGCCTAGGAAAACCCCCGGGAAGAGGGGCAGGCGCCCCAGGCGCTCCACGATCAGAGGAAGAGACCTAGGGACCCTGATGGGTCACGGGTGAAAAGTGGAGGCTGGGCCTTTGTCCTCTCAGACTCACAAGACTCTGTTAATGCAGCCTTGCCATCAAGGGAGCAGAGAAGAGCCACAAAGAGGAGGAGGAAGAAAGGTTGCAGGAACTGGCTATGGCTAGTTCAATGCAAAGGACGGGGTGGCTCGGTGGCTGAGATGCTGAGCTTGTCAATCAGTTTGGCAGTTTGAATCCCCAGCGCCGCATCACGGAGTGAGCTCCCGTTCCTTGTCCCAGCTTCTGTCAACCTAGCAGTTCGAAAGCATGTGAAAAATAGGGACCCCTTTGGTGGGAAGGTAACCGTGTTCTGTGTGCCTTCTGCATTTAGTCATGCTGGCCACATGACCATGAAGACATCTTCGGACAGCGCTGGCTCTTCGACTTTGCAACGGAGGTGAGCACTGCCCCTTAGAACTGGAAAGAACAAGAACAGAATAGATAGAATTCTTTATTGGCCAAGTGTGTGATTGGACACACAAGCGATTTGTCTTTAGTACATAAACTCTCAAGTGTACATAAGAGAAAAGATACATTCGTCAAAAGTTAAGAATCACCAAGTACAACACTTAATTAATAGTCACAGGGTACAATAAGCCATCAAATCATACCAAGATACAGTCCATATAAATCATAAGGATACAAGCGACAAAGTTACAGTCATGCAGTCCCAAGTGGGAGGGGATGGGCCATAAGGAGGGATGAGAAAGTTAATAGTGATAGTAGTGCAGACTTTGTAAATACTTGGACAGCGTTGAGGGAATTATTTGCTTAGCAGAGGGATGGTGTTGGGGGGAAAACTGTGCTTGTGTCTAGTTGTTCTAATGTGCGGTGCTCTATAGCGTCGTTTTGAGGGAAGGAGTTGAAACAGAGGAGGAAGAGGAGGTGTTCTGCTTATTAATGTCTGGATGGCATAAAGCAGACAGAGTAACTCCACAAAGCATCCATACAAAGTCTTTTTTATTGGTTCATCAGGCATCCTTATCAACTCACATTTAGGACGAGGTTCTTCTTAATGTCCAATCCTTTGCATATCTGAATTGTGGTGTAGAAAGATGGTTCTCTCTTTCATCCCATAGTAGTAGAATCAGGGGGTAGAGCTGCTACCACGAGGCTGTGTGTTCAGGCCAGAGTGAGGGAGCCTCCCCCAACCCAACAAGGGTCAATTCAGTGACCAATCAGGGTTACAGATGTGGCCACATGACATGGACTACATTTCCCAGGATACCTTAACTACATTTACCATGTATTCCCTTAAGGGGACAGCTCTCAATTCCTAACTATCCCAAATCCCATTAAACTGTCAGGACAGCACAGGAGGAGACCTGTGGGGTGTTCTCTGAGGTTGGTTGTTTTCTTGCAAACATTTCATGATCCAGCTAGGGAACATCGTCAGTGCTGAAAGAGAGTGGGATATGCTCCCTTGTTTATATATAGTAGTTTGCCCTGCATAAACAGGGAGCAAACCCCACCCTCCCTTGCCCTGATAATGTTACTTAATTGGGTAATGAAACGCCTGCCGGGAAGCCGCCCAGCCGAGAGAGCACTGAGGAGCCCCACTGGCCTTTGGGCTGAGAACAGGGAACCCGGCTCTTCTCCCCCACAGGAAGACCGGAAGGGGAGCAACCGGGTCAGCTTCAGGGGTGGTATTCGACGGGATCGGCCCGGTTCTGACGAGCTGGTAGGAGTGATGAGCAGCGGCGACTGAACCGGTTCCCTCCACCGTTCCGCTGTTGGGGCCACCCGGGCTCCCGTACTCACCTTTATGCGCTGAACTCGAAGCGCAGCTGCTTTGCGCGGCAGAGAAGGAGGCCAGGCGGCAGCTGCTGAAGCAATCGGAATCATGCAGGCTTGCAGGAGGCGAGTTAGAATGCCTCTGTGCCTGTGCAAAGTGCGCGTTCGGCACGCATGTGTACGCAAAGCGTGCCCACCAAGCCCCGCCCACCAAACTGGTGGCAACAATATTTGAATCCCACCACTGGTCAGCTTGTTTCCCTTCCCCCTTTGAGGGAAGGGGGGACCCTTAGCAGGTGAGAGGGAAATGGGCGAATGTTGAGGTTTACTGTGCATGCCTTGAGTTGGAGAATGAATTCCATCCCATGACTAGGCTTAGACGAAGGAGTGTTTTGTGTGAAGATGGCATTGAAAGCTGCCTGTTGATATTGTTGTCAATGATAAATCGTTGGGTGAGAATATGAAATGGTTCAATGCTGAGCTAGACAAGAGCCTGGTGGTCTCCATGGTTGCGTAACGTATGTTGAACAGGATAGGACAGAATATAGAAGAGAAAGAAGAGAGGAGAGCAGAAGAGAAGAAATAGAAATAGAAGAGAATATAAGACAGAACAGAAGCGTTTATTTGCGCCAAGTGCGATTATACTCACCAGGAATTTGTCTCCGGAACACAAACACTCGGTGTATATGCAAAGGAACAGAATAACAACAACAACAACAATAATACCAATAAGAGGAGGGAGTAAAGAAGATAATAAGAAGGATAGGGAAGACGGCTACAGACATTAGGCAGCGCCGTGAGACTGAGCTGTTCAGGAGAGAGAGAAAGTGTCTTCTGGTCTAGTCGTTTCGCCAGGCAATGCCCTGTAGCCCCATCCTGGGGGAGGCGTTGAAAGAGTTTGTGTCCCGGAGGTGCTTTGCAGTGCACCGACCTTCAATGGAAGGCAGGCGCTTACCCACAAATATCAAGGACATTCACTTGGTGGTGGGAGGGGAAGGTGAGGCCACGTCACGGGCGGAGAATCCGACTGGTTTGCAGAGAACGTTGGAGCCACAGTTGAGTGATGCCACAGAGAGGTTGGCTCTGCCAAGGACACGGAATTGGGGTCTGGGCCATGGAGGTCTCAAGGTCTTCAGGAAGAGCGCCATACAATGGCAGGCCCCCCTCGGAGGGGAATGGGCGGAGGATGTCAAAGCATGCAGGGAAGGTAGAAGGAAGGAAGGTCTGCGGGGGGAAAAGACGAGAGTCTGCCCATGCGGGGTGTGGGGGGGGGAATAGAGAGACTGTTAAGTTGGAGTCTTGGGGGTGTGTGTGCTTGAGACGCTGTGTGATGAAACGTGGGGAGTTTTTGTTTTTGAAGTTTGTGCATCGCCTCAGTTCAACAGTCCCACCTTGGCCCCTTTCAGACTTGTGGACTTCAACTCCCAGAATTCCTCAGCCAGCAAACCGGGGGGGTCTTCAGCCTCGGCCCCAGCTTTGGGAATTGAAGTCCCCAAGTCTTAAAGTGGCCAAGGTTGGAGGCTCCTGGCCGGCTCCGTTATTCCTCAGGGAATGGCGCTCTCTTCGCTTCCACCCATATTCACCTTTGCTGTTCTGCTTATTAACGTCTGGATGGCATAAAGCAGACAGAGTAACTCCACAAAGCATCCACACAAAGTCTTTTTTATTGGTTCATCAGGCATCCTTATCAACTCACATTTATGACGAGGTCCTTCTTAGTGTCCAATCCTTTGCATATCTGAATTGTGGTGTAGAAAGATAATAAACTCTCATCCCCAAGCGGCTGCATGGTAAAGGATTCAGGCCAGAGTGAGGGAGCCTCCCCCAACTCAACAAGGGTCAATTCGGTGACCAATCAGGGTTACAGATGTGACCACATGACATGGACTACATTTCCCAGGATACCTTAACTACAGTTACCATGATGCATTCCCTTAAGGGGACAGCTCACAATTCCCAACTAACTGTCCCAAATCCCATTAGCTCTAAACTGTCTGGACAGCACATCTGCTCTTGTCCCCTTAAACTGCCATCTCTCTCTGTGCGCGTGTCTGGGGCTCTGATCAGCCGCCACCCGACCGACCGCAGTTCCTCTGCCTTCCTCTTCTCCTCCGCCCATTCACTGCTTTCCGATGTTGGTCTTGCAGTTCAGTCCTCATCCCTTGTCTCCGCTCAACCACCATCCTAGGGCCTCCTTCACCATTCAGCCTGCTCTGTCTCCACCTAATGGCTCACACACTTAAGTGTGCAATGGGCTCCCAGGTGAGCTTGTGCCCTGGATTCCTGCCCTGCCAGAAAACACCATAGAGAGTAACAGGGTGGGAAGAGACCTTTGAAGTCTTCTAGTCCATCGCCTCCCCCCAAGGCAGGAGACCTCATTCCATGGAGTCAAAGGGCAGCCCTGTCTTGAACACTTCCACAGCCTCTGGAGGCAGAGCTCTTCCCCGGATTGAAATGCCTCCTTGCTTCTCAACTGGGCCTCTCTTTGAACAGAGCAGAAACGGCACCGGCCAGCCTGGAGGTTTGAGGGGAGGAGGGCCAGGGGGGGCCACACTGCCCTTCTGCAGAATCGCACCTTCTGAGGCGAGGAGGGATGATCCCAGAGAGACCTGGCTATTTCAGGGGGCCTTTGGGCCTGGGCTCTGGCACCATCAAGGCAATGGGTGGCACTATTATGCTTACATGCACCTTAAATATTAGGTGATGATGTTTTAAACCATGATGGCGCCGTGATTAAAATGCAGTGTTGCAAGCTAATTCTGCCCACAGCCAGGGGTTCGATCCTGACCGGCTCAAGGTTGACTCAGCCTTCTATCCTTCCCAGGACAGTCCAGATTGTTGGGGGCCAAGAGGCTGACTTGGTAAAGTGCTTAGAGAGAGGACTGCAAAAACGCACGGAGGCAGAATATACCTTCAAATGCTCTTGTTAAACCAGGAGTGTTCAACCTCGGCGATTTGAACACCTGGGGACTTCAACTCCCAGAATTCCCCAGATGGCCATGCTCATTTTAGCTGCTTTTCATTTCCACCGAGCCCCCACCCACCCCGGGAGGTAAAATAAGTCTCAGGGTTTGGATTCCGCAGGACCTCTTTGCCCGGAATTGGCCTTCAGGAAGCCGCCTCCTCCGCAAAGAGCGGAGCTCCAGTTCTCCTGCCCAGGACTCCCCCGAGCCCCCCTGGCTGGGGTGGTGGGCAACAGCTGGGCCTGGACGCTCAGGAGCCTTGGAGGGCCGTAACTCGCCGGGAAGGAGGTCCGGGCGCGGGGGCGCAGCTGGCAGCCAAACTCGGAATAAACCCCCGCACCTGGCCTACCCTCCCCGCCGCTTTTGCAAATGGGACGGGGCAGCGCCGCCTCGCCTCCCCTCCCCTCTCTCCGGCACAGCCGCCGCCGCCGCCACCGCGCTCCTTCCCGGACACGCGAGGCTGCCCGAAGCCCTCCGGGCGCTGGACCCGAAACGCCGCGCCTGGTCCTGGTCGCCCGAGGCAGGAAGGGGGCCCGCGGGCGCAGGGCTGCATCGGCGGCCTGTGCTGCCCCCTGGTGGCAGCAACGGGCATTGCGGGCGGAGCGGCGAGCCCTCGCTCGTCCCTCTTTTCTTCCTTGGCCTTTCCCAGACGGAAAAGTGGGGGCCAAAATCGGCACCGTCCCCCGAAGGCAGCAAAGTGGGAGCTTTCTGGTTCATTCTGCTCCCATCTGGTGGCTGTCCGGACTTTCGTACCCGCAGCCTGGAAGCTGGACTTCTCGCCTCTTCCACGGAGCTTCTCCGTCCTCCATCCTGGTTGTCCCAAAGGTGCTTTTTCAAGAGACAACTGCACTTTGTTTTTCTTTGAAGGCGTTTCGCTTCTCATCCAAGAAGCTTCTTCAGCTCCGACTGGATGGCAGGGAAGGGAAGTCTAAATACAGGATTTATCCAGGAGTCAAAATCCTCCCCTTCTCCACCACCCAGTCAGAGCTGAAGAAGCGTCTTGGATGGGAAGCGAAACGCCTTCAAAGAAAAACAACGAAAGTCCAACTGTCCGAAGGGACCTTGGAGGTCTTCAAGGCCACCCCCCTGAAGGGGGCCTCCCCCATGTCAGAGGGCTCTTGCCTGCACTCTTACTAAAGTCCCAGCGCCTTTTTTTCTATCACGCTAAGTGCAGTCATAAAGCAGTATTAAAACTTCACCTGCTCTCGGTGCATCCCTTTACTGATGCAGCCTAGGATTGCATTGGCCTTTTGGGCTGCTGCCGCACACGGCTGGCTCAGGGCTCACTTTCAAGCCCCTGCCAGGCCCCCTTTTGTAGCCTCACTTCTGGTCCCCCTGTAGATGCCTTGAAAAGATGCACCAGCACTGGACCAGCTGGGGGGGGGGGCAGTCTGGTTTAAAAAAAAAAGAAAGAGTTTCATTGTGTTTTCCATCAGTTTTTAGTTAACTACTAGATAGCCTGGCTTGAAATCTAGAAGAAAAGGAATAGCAGACTGCCCCTGAGCATACAAATAGTATTTTCCCATTTCTCATGAAAGGCTGGGCCTACATTTGGCCCACTTCTTCTTCCTTCTCTCTGTCCCCATGCACCCAGTAAGGCTGCCACCCAAAAATGTCTTGCGCTGACTTGTATCCTCAGGGGGGGGAGGGGGCTTGGTGCTCTCTGAGCTGGGTGATTTTCTTGCAGATGTTTCATGACCCAACTAGGAAACATCATCAGGGCTACAAGGAAATGATGTTTGCAGGGAGGAGGAGGAGGAGGAGGAGGAGGAGGAGGAGGAGGAGGAGGAGGAGGAGGAGGAGGAGGAGGAGGAGGAGAGCGGCAATTGTGGGGTCCTTGATGGTCTCTGGTTGTTTTCTTTCAGAACATTTTATGACCCAGCTAAGTAACATCATCAGTGCTAAGTATTGTATTATAACCCTAGCATTGTTGACGTTCCTAGTTGGGTAGTGAAACATCTACAAGAAAATAAGGAAGCTCAGAGAACACCAAGGACCTCACAGTCCTCCTCCTCTCTGCAGCCCCCTCCCTTCTAGCACTGATGATGTTCCCTAGTTGGGTCATGAAACACCTGCAGGAAAACCACCAGGCTCAGAGGGCACCAAGGACCCCCCAGTCCAACCTGAGCTTCTCCCAATCTTCTCTTCCACAGGTGTCCTGGTGCTCAACTATCACCAGGATGAAGGTGCTTATAGGGAAGAAGAAGGGGAGGCTCTCGTGCAGTGGCCCCCAACCTTTTTTGAACCAGGGACCGGTTTCACGATTATTTATTCTTCCACGGAACGGTACCTGAGTAACGCGAGACTCCACCGCCATCGGGACGGCTCTTCGTTTGAAGCCGCGCCCCCCCCACTTCGACGAAACTAAGGCGCGAGCACCCAAACGCCGCTTTCCAACTGAAAACCCGGAAGCAACCAAAAACCCGGAAGCGCCGTCTAAACAAGATGGCGGCGCCCAAGCTTTGCGGCCTGGTAAAAAATGATCCACAGACCGGTCCCGGTCCGGGGACCGGTGGTTGGGGACCCCTGCTCTAGTGGACTAGTGCAATAAAAGCAACCTGATTCTAAACGTTAATAATACAAAGGAAATCCTCGTAGGTGTTAAAAAGAGCAAGTAACCTCCACTCAGTATCAAGAATGCAGCTGTAGAGGCGGCTGGTGATAGGAGGGATCTGGGGGTGCAGATAACGGACAATCTGGTCTCTCCACACGTTGTCCGTAGGGAAGCGTGCAAACCAGCACCTGCATTTCCTGCGTCGCATGAGGACAGCACCTCTTTCTCCTCCTGTCCTGGCCACTTTTGACAGAGGCACAATTCAGACCATTTTAACAAACTGCATCCCTGTTTGGTTTGGTGGCTGCAGTGCCTCAGATAGAAAGTCCCTACAGAGAGTGGTGAGGACAGTGGAGAAGATGATAGGAAGCTCGCATCCTGTCATTCAGGATACCGCTTATAAGCGTTATGTGCTCAGAGCTCAAAGCACTGTTAGAGACCCTACACACCCACTTCATGTTTCTGTTGCTCCCCTCGGGGGGGGGGGAGTTTCGAAGTGTTTCTAGCAGGACTTCCATTCTGTAGCCGCTTTGCTCCCTGGACCATCCGTCTGGTCAACTCACAAGATTCGTTTCCTCCCTCATGCACATATGCACATCCAAACTAGACTCTGGTGTTTCTCCGTGTCATATATGTGGGTATATGCATCATTTTGTATTTATTTATTTTGTCATGTTCGTGTAGTGTATACTGGAGGTGGTGACCCTTTGAGAGCTGCATGCAACCAAGTTTCATTCTACTGTATGCCGATTAGTGGACATTCGAAGTGACCATAAAGTTATTCTAAGTCTAAGGAGAGAAACCGTGTCCCTTGCTTTGAGGGCCCAAGCAGAGAAGGCTCCCCCAGACCCTCTGCTGCCAGGAGGCCCAAGGGTCACATCTGACCAGCCAACAAAAGGAAACGAGTAAGGGGAAACTCTGTGGGTCAAGCCCCACATTGGCCGATTCTGCTTGGGCAAGTCATCTGGCCCAAAAGGGGGATTCCCCTGGGACCGGCTGGCCTGCTGCTAAGGTCAATCCCTCCTCCCTACTGGCCCGTCCACTAAGCTCTTTGTGGGCAGAGGAGACCCCCGGACTCTCTTGGCTGAGTCCGGAAGCCAACAGAGGAACATGAATGATGGTTTAAGGGAGGCGGAGCACAAAAGGCTGAAAACCTGCTGGGAAGCCCTCCCTCCCTCCCTCCCTCCCTCCCTCCCTGCCTGCCTTCCTGCCTCCTCTGCCAGCTCCCAGGGCCGTGGAGGCCAGTGGCCTTGGAATGTGCCTGGACGCTGCCCCAGTCCCCGAGGCTTCCCCTGGGAGCCCCTCCCGGCCAGTGGCCCTGGATTCCCTGGCTGGCCCTCCTGTCCTGCAAGGTCCCTCTGACCTCCGGATGCATCTGCCTGGCTGCGCCCGGCCCCTCCTGCGCGCCTGTTCCGATCCCCCTTGCCAAGGCCTGTCAGGGCGGTGGGTGCGAGCCAAGCGCCGGAGATGGGCCTCTCCCTGGAGAACATCAGCCTGTGACGCCGCGGCAGGGAATGCGCCCCTCCCCACAGGCAGAGCCTCCCAAGCAGGCTAGATAGACAGATAGAGAAATAAGGCGAAAGGCTTGGGGGGGGGGGGTTACTTTCTGGGGGCCTGCAAAAGACCCTCCTCGGCCACCTTCTGATCCAGGGCCAGCTGTGCAAGGATGATGTGAGGCGGGGGCGGGGAGGAGGGAGGCATCTGGAGGTGTGATAGAGAGAGGAGGGGGGGGGAGACGTTCACACACCAGGAAGCCAGGCCTCCTCCTCCTCCTCCACCCCGCCCTCCCGGAATGAAGGGCTCGGGGGTCTGCAGAGTTCTCCTAGCCACCGCCGGCCGCCCCCCTCCCTCCGGGCAGCAGCCCTTGGCGTCTCCCAGGCAAAAGCTGCCCCCTCCCCCGAAGGGACACACACACACACACACACACACACAGAGGCGAGGCAGCAGGGCAGCCGGCAGGAAGCGGCGCAGCGCCTTGCCCGGGCGGGCGGGGGGGGAGGGGGGGCTCCAGCCTGGCTGCGCGCGGAGAGCGGGTCGGTGCGGGCGGCCAAGGCCCTCTTAATGGAAGCCAGGTGCGGGGGGCTTTGGGGGAAAGTTCGGAAATCGGGGCTTGTATCCTGTCCAAGGAGGCTGTCCGGGCCGGCGTCGGAGCATGCGCCCAAGCCACAGCTGGCGGAGCGGCAGAGGCTCCCAGCATCTGTGATTAATGGGAGGGAGGGGACGGGCGCAGGAGCCCCACCACGGAGCGCTCCAATGTGCTGAACTCATCACGGAAACCGTGCCCTCCCCGTGCCCTTCCCACAGCGAGCCTCACTCCCGGGGCGAAGCTTCGCTCGAGACCCCCGCCCCCTTATTTATTAGCACGCCGTTGGCTCCGCGCTCTCATAAAGGCTCCGTCCGCCCCCCCCCCCCTTGGCATGTGCTGATGCGGATGTCCCAGAGCCGGCTGGGAAACGGGGGGGGGGGGCGGAAGGGTCCACACTCTGCAGCAATCTGGGGTCCCCTTGAAGGGCTGCACAGAAGTCGCCCTTTGCCCGGGGAAGGGAATGCTGGTGGGGGAGGAGCTTTAGGGGGGGCGCCGTGTGCCCCAGGCCTGGCCTTGGAGGAGGCGAACGGGGAGCCCGGAGGGCTGGAGTGTGACCTGCCCTTGGCATCCCCGGTCTGGGCTCCACCCCACCAGCCTCTGCCCAGCCCACCTTCCCCCTGGATGGGGCTCTTCTCCAGTGACCCTCGACCCTGCGGCCTTGGGGTTTCTCCGTGCCCCGCCTGCCCCCCAGGAAGGCATCTGGCAGCGGGCAGGAAACCTGCTGGGGGCGCCTCTCCCTCCCCTCCCCTCCCGAGCAGGGCAACCTGAGATGTCAGTCGGGGGCTCCACAGAGCCTCGGGGAGGCAGCTGTCTCCACGTTGCAGGGGTTGGGGGGGTGATTTATACATACCAGGCCAATAAATTACCTGCACGGGGGCCCTCGGGGAGCCATTCCTTACAACAGCCGCTGCCAGACCTTCCAAGGATTGTTTCCAACAATTAGCCGAAGACAAGGCGGAGGGAGGGCAGAATCCATTTCCAAAGGAGGGTGGGGTGGGGCTGAGCCCTGCTCGCCCCCTCCCCAGCACTTCGTGTCTCGGCTGCCTTTAAAACGGCCGCCTGGGGCGGGGGGGGGCACGACTTGCCTGCTGCCTCTTTCTGTCAACTGGACCGGAGGGGGGCCGCTCTGGAGAGGCTGAATTTCGGGGTACCTGATGCCCAGGTGCCTTGGCTGTGCAACCATCTTTGTCTCTCTCTCTCTCTCTGGGCCTCTGCCTGATCTGAATCACACTTGGGAGGGACTTGGAGGTCTTCTAGTCCAACCCCTGCTCGCTCTTGGCCTCTTGAAGACCGATGGACTTCCTCGGCTGGCTGGAGAATTCTGGGAGTTGAAGTCCACCAAAAGTGGCCAAGAGTGGAGGCCTCTGCCCTAGACCCTTTCAGACCAATGGCTGTCTCTTCTTGAAAGGCCCCACAACCTCTGGTGGCCAGCAGTTCCCCTGGTTAATTGGCCTCCCTGTCAGGAAGTTTCTCCTTCCTTCCAGGTTGCTCCTCTCCTGGAGGAATTGCCACCCGTTGCTCCGGTCAAGAGGACCACCTGTGTCCTGCTTCTTCCCCCCACCCCATTCCCTCTCCCGGACCTACAAGGAAGCCCTTCCATGTTTCTCCCAGGCCAAGGACCCCTGGCCCCATGCTCCCCAGCTGCCATTGGGTCCAGGGGAAACTGAGGCACTCCAGCGGGGGAGGGGGCAGACTCCTGGAGGCTTTCCTCTAAATGGGAGAAATGAAACCTGCACAATATTCAGTAAGACCCGCCTCTGTTTCCCCACCACCGGGGTGGACAAGGCTGAGAGGCAGGCGCTGGTATTCCAAGGTAGACTGCTCCTAAGGAAGAAGCTTGGTTGAAGCTTCCAATAAGGAAGCTGGATGCCCAACCAAAGGGGCTGTAGCTGATCAGGAAGGCCTTCTTTGGTCTCTTGGGGTGAAAGGTTTTCCTCTGTACACCCCCCCCCCAATAATGGGGACTCTTTTGCAATGTTTCCTTTCATTTAGATCAATCTGGGCCCCTTTTTAAGGCCTGAGGACTTCAGGGCCCAGAGCTGGCTGGGGAATTCTGGGGGTTGAAGTCCACAGGTCTTAAAGGGGCCAAGGTTTTGGGAAGAATCCTGAGTGTGGGAGGGGGGGCAGCCTGGGTCTCTCTGGAAAGGGAAGAAAAACACCCCCCACCCCTTTTGTCCCCTGAATCCAGAGACCCCAAAGTCCCTCCGTTTCCAATAATGTCTTCAGTGATGACAACATTATATTGACAATCCACAACTTGCGTTGCCCAAAACAAACCAGGCACCCACAACCCCTCCTCCCTCTTTTTCCTTTTTTCCTTTTTTTTTTTTTGCAGGATGGGAAAAATAAGCGTCAATCGGATGGAAAGTTAAAAAGCAAAAAAATAATAAAAAATAAATCACAAATCCCAGCCTTTCTTTCCAAGCCTTGTGAATAGGTGTTCAAACACAAACTCTCTCTCTCACACACACACATTCGCCCACTGAGGAGGGAACAGGGCGAGATTGGGGTCCCCTCTGGGTCCCCAGTGCTGTCCGGCTGAAGAAGAGCTACAGGCCGTCCTTGGGTTTAGTGGCCATTCAGAGTTACAGGGGCACTAAAAAGCGACTGATGGTCAGTTTGCACACAACTGTTGCGGCATCTCAGAGGTCAGAGGTCAAAATTTGGACCCCTGGCAACTGGTTCATCCTTCATGGTGGTTGCCTGGGCCCCCCTGGCCCTTTGGGCTGCCTTCTCTGGCGAGCAAAGTCCTGGGGGGAGCCAGATTCACTTAACAACTGCAGTGATTCACTTAAGAACAGTGGCAAGAAAGGTCATAAAGTGAGGCAAAATAAACTGAACAACTGTCTCACTTGGCAACAGAAATGCCGGGCTCAGTTGTGGTTTCATGTGGGGGACTCTGCCAGGATGAAGGGAGGAGCCAGCAGGTTTCCCCTCTCTCTCTTTTAAAGGTTTCTGAGCTGCACCCCTGGCGACCCTGGGGGGAGGAAGTGGGGGGCTCTCCCCCAAAGTTGTACTCCTCCCCTGGAGCCTCCTGTGCTCAGTACCCCACCTGAGACACAGACGGCCCCAAGTTCTTGGCCAACCAGACACCCCCCATCCTCAGGAGACCCCGGGAAGGCAGAACAGCTAAGGGCTGCTGGCACCTCTGGGTGGGCAGCTTGCAAGAAGCCAGGGGTCTCCAGGGCCGCGTAGCCCAGTCCACATGGAGGCAGCTGAAGCCCCACAGCCTGGGGGTGGGGGGCTGGTCTCCCATCTGGTGAAGTGGGGGGTGGGGCTCAAGAAAGGCGGGTGGAGCAATGCAGAGAGACCCTTGGGGGCACGTGACAGTTGCAGATCACCTGGAAAGGCCGGCAGGTGTCCCAGCCGCTGGGAGGGACTCTCCCCCCCCCAGGGCACCAGAAGAGCAGAGGCGCCCCAAGGAGCTTTCTCTTGCAGCCCTCCCCCCTCCAGCCCCCACTTGGGGTGGCCCAGGGCTCTACAGCAGGCCTGAGCTGGACTCCATGGCTGCCTCGAGGGGTCCCCCGGCTGAGAGAGCCCCGTGGCTCGGCCTTAACTCTTGCCTTGTTTTGGGATGTGTGTGTGTGTGTGTGTGTGTGTTGGGGGGAGGCGCCTAGACACCTCCTTGCAATTTGCTAGGCAGAGTTTGGGGGGGGGGGATGCTGTGCCTTGCTGGGCTGGGACAGAAGGATTGGCCCATCATCCCCAGCTGGATTCAGGGCCTCAGGCGGGACTAGAACTCACCTCTCCCCGTTTCCAGCTTTGGGCCTTAACCCCCCTCCCACCTCCTTTCCTGGGTTTTGCTTGGGGGGGGGGCGACATCAAGGTGCTGGAAGAGTTCAGACGAGCAGGAGGCCCTCCCAGGTGGCCCCTCTGCCGCATTCCCGGGAAAGGCGGGGTCGGTGCCCTTTGCTGCCTGGCATGTGCGCTCAGCGGCGGCCTTCGGTCCCCAAGCGCTGCTGCCTCCATGCAAGAAGCTGTGGGAAAAGGGAAACGAGAACCGCGGGGCTAAGCCCCCCCTGCTCCGCCCCGGCCCCCGCCACGCACCGCAGCTTCCTCTGCCCGTCCTCAGCCTCCCGACCTCCCCACGCACAGCGCCTACTTTCTCACCGGGACGGGGAGGCCCGCGGGGCCCGGAAAAACCGGTTCTGGGGGGAGGACGGGAAGTTTCGGGGTGAGGGACACCAGTAACCCCCATCCTTGGCGGTTCCTGGGGGGCTGAGCGAAGAGAGGCGCAGAGGCCTCCACTGGCCCCGAGTGGGAGCTTCTGCGCCCCATGAAGTTCGGGGGCGCTGTCCGCCGAGCCCATCCGAGGGAGCGACCCGGAGCGGTGGGGCGGGTCCCGAGCAGGTTAGAAGCGGGGGAAGCTCCCCGAACCCCGGCCACATTCTGGGCGTCGGGGCCTTATAACCGAGTCCCCCTTGGAGGAAGGCTCTAGCCAAAACCTCAGCCCCGGCCCGCTGCTCGCAGTCCTCGGCCCGGCGTGGGAGAACCGAAGCGCCTCTCCGGAGCTTCTTCGAGAAACGGCCGTTGCCCAGCCAGGTCCCTTCCGCTGGGGACATTCCCGCCGAACGGAACCGGAGCTCTCTTAGTCCCGCCTAAACGACAACGGACGTCGGGGCGAAGCGGGCCAAGAGGGACCCCACAACTGATCCTGCCTCCTTAATTATTTAGCGAAGTATTTACTTGTGGGAGAGTGGAACTGAGGCGTGTTTGCGCGTGTGTGTGGATGGGGCGGGGGAAAGTCTGGTCCAGCGGGTCTGAAGGGTGGCTGGCTGGGAAGGGCTGGACCGCCACAAGGGTTCGATTCGCGTTACAAGCGATCGGAGCCGCCTTTGGAGTCGTAGTAAACCTTTCAGTTGTCAAGGAATGTGAACGGCGGGGCAGCCAGAGGTTTGCAGGAGTCGAACCAGCCCCGAAAATTTATTTTAGAACCGCCGCCCCCTCCTCGAACCCGAAGACATTTTGGAAGAGCATCTGCGATTCTTCATTTCGTTCTAGAAACTTGTTTACTGTCTGGTTGGACTTGAATTGTTATGGCGGCCCCTTAAAGGCTCCTCCAAATAAGCTTGTTTGTATCGGATCTAAAGGCGAGACACAAAAGTCCCTCAACTTCATACCTTTTAAAAAGATAACTATATTCGAAAATATTTGGAAGGCCCGAAGGAAGGGAATCAACGACACAGGCCACGAAACGGTTTTTCTCCGTTACCCAGCAATGAAGTCCGGAACGAGATTCGTTCTCGGTTGAATCAGATTATCCCACTTTTCGGATTTTAATTTTTCTCTCTCGGTTGTTAGTGAGCGCAGCTAGTGGGTATCTTTTAAAAAGGTTTTTCCAGGTTGAAGTGATGAAGAAAAAAATTCTCCGTACCAGAAAATCAGGAGTTATGTTTGTTTATTTTTTAAAAAATGTTCCTGCCTCTAACTCGGAAGCTTCAACGAAGAAAAACGCAGCGGGGAGATTCGCGTTTTCAGTCTCACCGACGGCCTTCTCGGGCGGGGGGGGGGGGGCGCGGGGGGAACCCGAAGCGGCTCTACCGGTTAAAGGCCCCACTAGCGAGCACGATCCGGAAGAGGGAGGGGGAGGCGGCGGCCCTGCCCGCGCGGAGAAAGCGAAAGCGAAAGCAACCTTCCCTTTCCGCCCTCCCTCCGCGACCCCGAGATCCAGGCTGCAAGCCCCCCCACCCCCTGGGAAGTCAGCCTTTTGCCTCCCGAGAAATCGCCTCCCTTTCGTTAATCGGCTTCTTCATGATCTCGCCCCAAAGTGTCTCTTTTTCTTTCTTTCCTTTTTGATGTTCCCGCAAAGGCGTGAAAGCGAGGGGCGCTTCGCCCGCGTTCCTGGCCCTGCTGGGATATTTGGGGCCTCAAAACAAGAGGGGCCCTTTCTCCTTCCCCGGGACTTTGGCCCAGAGAAGGGCGCGGGGGGGGGTTTCCCTACAGACATGGGTGAGGCCTTTGGACTGGAAGGAGCCCCCGCAGCCCCTGCCCCCCCCCATTTACATTTTTCGGCCCGAACAAATTTGCGTTCCTCGCCTGCGCGGACAGAGAGGTAAACTGTCTGGAAAGGGGCCCTTAAAGTGGGACAAAAGCCGGGCGAGAGCCGTTTTCACCTTTCCGTCCGTCCCCCCCTTCGTCTTTGAAACCGTCCGGGGGGGGGCGGACAGGATGGGCCGGCGGGGCACTTTGGGCGGACTGTGTCCCCCTGGCCGTGCCTGAAGCCCCTTCAGCCTGTCAGACGAAGCCGCCCTGCCTCGGCCAGGGTGTGGGGGCGGCGGAGGGCTTCGGTAGTTTGCCCAGGTGGGTCTGGGGCGCGACTCGGGAGCCACCTGGGCCCTTTTCTGCTCCGAGCCTGCGCTGCGCTCTCTCCGCCGACACGGATAAGGCCGGGAACGTCGGAATCGCCCGGCCCGACCACGGGGAAACAGTCCCGAATCAAGACCATCATATTTGGGTGGGGGGATTATGCCTCCCCCCTCTTTTATTCCCCCTCCCGCCCCGGAGCCTGAGCGCTGCAGCGGGGCCTCCGAAGCGTCCCGGAGCAAGATTTTCCGCCCGAGCCGCCGAGCCACGTCGCGGCCGCCAGGGGTCGCCGCACGGGCAGGAATTGGGGGTCCCTGGGGGTGGGCGGGGAGCGAATTTCTTGGACGGAGGCCGCGGGACGAGTCAAGACCACCGGGGCCCGAAGGAAAGCCCTGGCAGAGGAAGCTCGGCCGGAGGGAAAAGCAGACCGCCCAGCGCCAGCTTCGCCCTCTCCGACCTGTCCCGGAGACCCACCTGGTCGCCGAGCGCCCCGGCTCCCTCCGGCGCCGTCCCAGCCGACTCTCCCGCGCTCTACCGGTGCCCTGGACGGGGCGGTCTGGGCTCCCGGCAGAGCGCGGGCAGTCCTGCTCCGATGGGCGCGCCGCGCTGGCCCCGCCCTGCGCTCGGGGGCCCAGCCTTCCCCTGCCTGCCCCCTTCGCCGGGAGGGGTCGCGGCGCGGTCTCCTCCCCGGGGCTGCTCCTCCGGGACCCCGCCGGTGGCTCCTCCTCCAGCCGCTCACTTCCAGCCCCGCTGCCCGCCCGCCCGCTCGACTGCTAGCTCGGCGCTCGCTGGCTGGCTGGCTCGGAGGCGGAGGAAGCCGCGGCGGCTCCTTTAACACGCCCGAGTTCAGCCCGGGGTCAGGCGGAGTTCGCGGCCCGGCCTTTACCTTTTCCGCCGCCGCGGCGCTCCCGGCACATGGGGACCAGCCGGCGCAGCCTCCAGCAAGCGGCCTGAGGCGCTGCGAGGGGCACAGAGGAGCCGCCGCCGCCGCCGCCGCCGTGGCAGCCGGGGAGAGCCATGCGTGTCCACGCGGACCTCGCCTGCCTGGCCGATCCGACGGGGCTTCCAGGTAAGCCGGGACCGGGGCGGGCGGGCAGAGCCCGGAGCCTGCGGACATCGCGCTTCTCGCCCGCTCCCCAAGCTGGCTCGGGCGGGCAGGAAGCAGCCGGCCGGCCGGGCTCCTCGGGGCGGTTCCGAAGTCAGCAGAAGGAAAGGAGCCGCGCAGCCCGAGGCTTCGGCCAGTCCCCGAGCGGCGGCTCCTTTTGGGGAAGTGGCTGTCGCGGCGGGACCCTC